>NW_006400058.1:1269299-1277659 GCF_000299155.1 Elephantulus edwardii
GTATTTCTGTCATCACAGGAGACTAGAGCGAGGGCTGCATGGTGGAGGGGACCTGGGGGAGGGTTTGTAAAACAATGAAAGAATCTTTTCTTTTACTTTTTAAAACAAACAAACAAACAAACAAACAAAGTTGACATTTTTAAAGCTGAAAGAGCTGAAGGAAAAAAAAAAATCCCAGCCTTGAGTTGCTGTAGTCAGGGATTCTATGGGTAACATGTTAACACAGGAAACATCAAACGAGGAGGGAAGAAATACACAGTCACTGTACTATAAAGAATTGGTAATGTTCAGCCATTTCTGGAGGTTGATCAAGATGCGACAATATTGAAGGGAAAAGTCCACATTGCATGGAAGATATTGGAGAGGGATATAGGACTCCAGGAATTTACAGAATACCACTAGAGATGTTTCAATAAATGGATGCAGCATTGGAAACATTATGCCAAGACATTGGTAAGAAATCTATCTGCACTTCCAACAGTGCCCATTCCAAAGAAAGATGAACCACAAATTACCAGACAATTTCATACTTAACACAAAGTCACTACACAAAGAATTAATAGGTATTTAAGCATTTCAGGACATGTTAGTGATTGTTGTGGGATGAATTGTTTCCACCCCCCCCCAAATGTGTCAACTTGAACAGGCTATGGCTCTCAGTGTTTGGATCTTTTGGTATAATGTGACAGCTATATAGTTATATCTTAATCTCTATTATATGATCAGCCTTGATACAATATAAGCTGACTAAGGTGGGCAAGGAAAGGACAGGCGGCTTCCCACACACCATGAGCATGGGGGCTTGCCAAATCCAGCCCTCTCTCCCTCATGCTCATTGTCCTCTCTGCTTGCTCTTGCAGCCCTCACAACCTGAGCAAGGGAGATTAGGGAACAGTGTTGGGCCTGGTGAGAACTGCACCTTACAGAGCACAGGGCAGTGGTAGCTGGGCTCCATTACTCATACTGTTCTACCTCTTCACTTGCTGTCGTCAAACCACTTTGTCTTCTACCTCCATATTTGCAGAGTTAGCTATTCACTCTGAAGTATATCAGTACATAGCCCTACACAAGGCTTTCACCCTTCTCTTGCTAACTCTAGCCCTTTCTGCTATTATGCATACTTTCCCAGATAACTGGGTATTGGTTAGCACCCAGATCACCCCACAGCCATTACTGCTCTCCTCATCTCTTACCCATGCTTATGAAGGCATATGCTTTCCCACAACCAAAATATACACGTTGGCATTTCGGAGGCTATCCCTGTACTTGGTCCACAGGCAATGGTCTGCATGAAATGCAGAGTTCTCCTAGTAGATGCATACAGGCCATTCTCCCACTTACATAGAGGTTGTTGATCCCTGGGTTTAGCACCAATGAATCTCCCCACATGGACATTGTTGACTCCCAAGCTTAACCCTAGTGGATGGCTTTCTGTTATTGGCCATGTTATCTGTCTCTTGACTTACCAGTTGTCTGGTTATGGACCAGTAATGAGATTCTTACCCATGATGTTAAGAAACCAAAGAAAGAGACTGGCAACTCCCTAACAGTAGAGTGCGAGTTTATTACTGTTGTTAGGTGCTTTGGAGTCGAGTGTGACTCATAGCGACCCTAAGAACAATAGACCTGAACACTGTCCTATCCTGTGCCATCCTCATCACTTTTGACACACTAGAGCCCCTTGATGAAGTCGGCAATCCATTGTCAATCCATTTGGCTGAGGGTCTTCCTCTCTTTTGCTGACCCTCCATCTTCCCAAGCATGATGCCCCTCTTCAAGGAATAGCGTCTCCTAGTAACATGCCCTAAGTGTGTGATGAAGCTCTGCCATCTTTGCCTCCTAAGAGAAGTCTAACCACATTTTCTCCAAGACATCTGTTCTTTTGCCAGTCTCTTCCCTAACACCACAGCTCAAAGGAATCAATTCTTTTATGTTCCTTATTCACGTTCCAGCTCTCAGACATATGACAAGTGACTGAAGGTACTGTGGCCTGAATCACACACCTTAATCTCCAAACTAACATCATAACTCCTCAGTAATTTGGAGAAATCCCTGACAGTAGACTTACCCAATGCAAAATGCATCCTTATCTCCTGACTGATGGTACCAAGGGTGTTGACTGTAAATTTAAGTAAGGTGAAGTCATTGAAAACATCAGTCTTTTCTCCATTTACATGATATGTGGTGCTGAAGAAAAGTACTGAATATTCCATGGACTGCTAAAAAGAACAAACAGGTATATCTTGAGAAAGTGCAACCAGAGTGCTTCTTGGAAGGAAAGATGATGAAGCTTTGTCTTTCATACTTTGGACATGTAGCTAGACAAGGCTATCCCCTGGAATGTGATTTTAACAGTGTTCTCAAATGTGTGTGAGTTGATGAGGATAGCACAGGATAGGGCAGAGTTCAGGTTGTCTGTTCATAGGGTCACTATGAGTCCTACTCAGACTTTACAGCACCTAATAACAGCAATGATGTTGCTTATTGATCCAGTGGTGAGGATTTTGTCTTCTTGATGTTGAAATGTAATCCATGTTGAAGACTATAGTCTTTGATTTTCTGTAGCAAGTATTTCAAGTCCTTGTTACTTTAAGCAAGCAAGGCTGTGTTATCTGTTGCATAACACAGGTTGTTAGTGAGTCGAGTCTTCCTCTGATCTAGATTTTGTGTTCATCATGGAGTCCAGCTTCTCAAATGATTGCTCCACTTACAGATTGAATAGATACAGAGAAAAGATAAATTCCTGACATACACTTTTCTTGATTTTAAAAAATGCAGTGTTCTCTTGCTCTGTTTAGACAACAGCTTCTTTGTCTAGGTAGAGGATTATATAAGCATAGTTAAGTGTTCTGGGATTTCCATTCTTCTCAGTGTTAGTCATAATTTGTTGTGATCCACACAGTCAAATGCCTTTGCATTGTTAACACAACAGAAATAGACCTCCTTCTGGTATTCTCTGCTTTCAGCCAATATCCATCTTATATCAACAATAATATCACTTATTAAGAAGTAGTTACTGTGGCCTAGTGGCAAGAAGCTGCACTGCAATCTCAGAGGTACACGGTTCGAATCCACCAGATGCTCTGCTGGAGAAGGAGGAACAATCTCCTCCTGTACCGGTCAGATCTGATTTGATGGTACACACAAAACATAATGAAATAAAATAATTTTTTTTTTAAAAAAAGAAGTAGTTACTGAAGTGAAGTCCTTGAGAGTGGAAGGGCCAGGCTTGGATATCTGTGCACCCCAGAGGGAAGCAGAGGTTTTTGTTAGCTTGAACAAAGAGAGGCGGCATGGTGTCAGGGCCTCAGGTCTCCCTTGCAGATGTTACACAGCAAAGACTTAGCAAGCAGAAGTGAGTTAGCAACAAGCAAGAACATAGCCATCTCAAACTCACAGAAGTTTGTTTCCCGCCACTGTTATATCTTGTTTGTTGTTGTTATGTGCCATCGAGTCTCTTGTGACTCATAGCGACTTTATGTACAATAGCCCTGAAGCCTGCTCTATCCTTATTGTCTCTGACACACCTACTCCCATTACCCCAGTCACTGAGTCAATTCATCTCATTGAGGGTCTTCCTCTCTTGCATTGTCCTTCCACCCTCCTGAGCATAATGTCCCTTTCCAGGGACTGGCCCCTCCTCGTAATATGCCCAAAGTCAGACAAAGCCTCAGAATCCTTGCCTCCAAAGAGCAGCCTGGTTTCACCTTCTCCAGGATGAACATGTGTGTACTGCTGGCAGTCCATGGTATTCTTCTCCAGCACCACTGCTCAAAGGCATCAGTTCCCTTTCTATCATCCCTAGTCATTGTCCAGCTTTCTGACACATAGCACGTAATTGTGAAGACTGCAGCCTGGATCAGATGCACTTTTGTTGTCAGCCGGGATGAATGAAGGAGACGGGGACACCAAAAAATGAGAGGGAGAACAGAGAGAGTAAAGGCAGGGCACATACATCTCCAAGACTGCAGCGTCAAGCCTAGAGTCTCTCTTGCCTTTATTAAAAATTTCCAGGAGATAGAAAGTCACAGAAAAAGTTCTTAACTAATGAAGCTATGTATTTCTCTGCTAACATTCTTTTGTTATCTCAGAAATGATGAAACCACAAGGACAAACTAGGAGACAGCCGGTAACACCTGGGTCTACCAGGAGTGCCTATCTCTTGTGATCTGTCTCAGAAGAAATGCTGCCTTGTTCCTTGTAATCTGTTACAAGAGGAATTTCAGCTTGTTTTGTGTCTCCTTTTGTTCTTAACTAACGTCATTGCTCTTAAAGCAATTAAATGAAAGTATAAAGGCTAAAAACCAAAACAATTAGAAAACCAGACTAACCTAAAGGAAGACAAAGGGGAGAAAAGGAACTAGAACAAGTAGAAACCAAAGTCCATGATTTCTCTTTGTTTTGTGTTTTTTTTTAAATTTTTTTTGGGTTTTGTTGTTGTTTTTTTTTAACAACCAAAATATCCAAATGACAAATCCATGGATGGTGGCCTTTCCAAACTGTCCTTTATTTCTAACATTTCTTTAAACATCTAATGAAACAAATTGACTGAGGATCAGTACTAGTGGAAACTTGAAAAGTTCTTGGAGGATTCCTTTGAACACCATTGCTTTTTTTTTTATTAGTTCCTCTCACATTTTGGAAAAAGTACAAATTAAATAGACACATAATATTACTGAAAATAGATTATCCAGTTTGTAGAACTCTTATCTTCATTTATGAAAGAAAAATCTCCACTTTCTCTACAGTAAAAGCACCTAGGCCAACACAGGATTCTACACCAATATATCTCATATACTAGCCATATCCACAATGCCGTATGCTTATTGGAAACTTTTTGTAATGCTATTCTTGAAAGAAAAGCATTTGTCAGTAAATAACACTGGCAGAGAGAGAAAGATTTTCACCAATAAGATTGTAGCTCTTTTGTTGGTGTGTGCCATAGTGTCGGAACCGATCTCTGCCTGACTCTCCAGCAGGTTTTCTGAGGCAGTAAATTGCACAGGAGGAGACTGCCCATCTTTCTCCCATAGAGCAGCTGGTAGATTTGAGCCATGTGCTTTTGGGATTGCAGTGTCGCTTCTTGCCATTAGACCACCAGAACTCCATTGTAGCTCTTTTATGAGCTCATAATTTGATCAATAGACTATTAGATTCTGCAAAATAGCATACCAGTATCAAATTTGTTTTCCAAGATCACTGTATAATTTCATGTTAAAATTTATATTAGAGAATCCTTGGATAGAGTAGTTAGAAGTACTGTAGAAAGGTTGGGGTGTTTTGGTGTGGTGGTTTGTGTGTGTGTGTGTGTGTGTGTTATATTCCTGAACAGATATTTTGAACAATTCAGTAACAGAACTTAGGGCCTCTAGGCTTCTGAAGGACCAGCAATAAGGAGCCAACAGTAGGAAAATAGGAAGACAAAATATGAGAGGCATGCATCAACCATAGTCTAGTGTCTAAAAAAGCAGTGATATAAAAATGAATCATAGAATTCAAGGTATAAAAAGTGACAGAGGTGATGACCAACATCAGGATGGCACAGGTGGCTCTGATCTCTGGGGGTCTCTCTGATCTCTGGGTGGGAGCAGCTTCAGGTGTGAATATATTGTACTCTTTGGTGGTATCTCTAAAGGAGAACCACCATGGAGACACTGGTTAATAAACATTGTGTCATTGGATGACCACAACATATTACCTATGCTGAGAATCACGTATGAGCAGAACCACTTGCCTTGGGTGTAGGTGTCATTGTGCACATTCTATGGACCAGTAACCTTCAATGAATTATTGGTATTTATGAAGACACTGAATATCCAGCAGATGCAACAGGAAGGACAGATGACTTTGGTGGATTTCCCAGGGACCATTGTCCACAACATCTTCTTAGGGAGGAGAATGACAAGCTGGTAATGACACAGGTGGACCATGGGGTGGTCTTGCAAGCCATTTCTTGGATGCAATAGACAAGTCTACATCCTAGAAAGGGGTTTTCTAAGATCATAAGCTGCCATTGTGTAGGGACTCCCAGTGGACAGAAGGCTCAGGGAGTAAGGATCTTACTGGATCAAGTAAGAATCACAAATAGAACAACATGAGTGGCAAGAAGGTGTACTGCAATCCCAGAGGTGCGTGGTTCAAATCCACCAGATGCTCTGCTGGAGAAGGAGGAATAATCTTCTCCTGTACCAGTCAGATCTGATTTGACAGTACACACACACGCAAAAACAAACAAACAAAAAAAGCAAAAAAAAGAACAACATGATAGAAGAAGAAAATGACATTGGCTAGTGTCCCAACACCAACCTGGAAAAGCAAAATGGTTTTCAGAGTCACTTGCCTAGTGATACATGGTTATGAAAAGTCATGGAGAGGCATCAGAGTTTCCTGAAATGGAAGGCTCTGTGGGTGAAGCCATCAATGTTTTTTCTCTTCATCAAATTTCAGAAATACTTTCTTGGTCTTTTGTTCTTAAGAATAGAAAGAGACATATTTTAGGTGTCAAAATGGAAAACAACTCTGATGTCAACTTCACAATAGCTCACATATAAATTATGTTCAATTTTTATTTACTTTTAAAAAGAAATTACTTTTATATTCAAACTCCCCGTGAACTGATGAGTCTTGTCTATCTTGTTTCCAAGTATAGTGAATACATATCAAGTTCTTAATATGTACCAAAACTGTGAATACGAGAGAGATTCAAAAACAGAGTTGTTTGGGGCCATCATTAAAGTTTATGACCACCAGGCCTGAGGGCCCAAAAGCCTTTTTAAAGGTGAGGCCAAATCCCATCAGCTCACACCCTAATGTGAACAAGAGCCACTCTCTAGTTTCCATCCCAAACCAGAAAACCCACCTTTGCAGAATCTGGCCATTCTGCTCATCTTCCCAGCCTGGAAGTAGCCCAAATTAGATATTAGTCCTATGTAATCAATTGTCAACTTTAGAGAATTTGTAACCTAGGGAAGAATGGACACTAAATAGGTTTTTTAAAAAGTTGATAATCTTCAGAATCCACGAGATGCCCAGAAAAGTGTTCTCAGATATTCAAATTCTCATTAATTCCCCAGATCTTAACTCATAGAATGGAATTCTGGTGGCATAGTGGTAAGAAGCTGTGCTGCCGTCCCAAAGGCATGCATTTTTAATCCACCAGCTGCTCTGCAGGAGCAGGATGTGCAATCTCTTCCATGCAATTTACTGCCTCTGAAAACCTACTGGAGGGCAGCCATGCGACAATGAGGGTGAGTTTCAAGTTTTTAACTAAAGAAACTGAGAAGTCAGAAGTTGGACAGCATTTCCTAACTGATCTCAGGTCTCCTCAGGCCACACCAAAAAAGAAACCTTGATCATTTGACCCTGCACACAGTGCACTAATCATTAACTCGATTTTGAGTGCTTACATTAGGGGTGGCCTATTGGTAAGGAATTGCACAGCCAACCAAAGGCAAGGGCTTCAAATCCAGGGTAAAGATGGAGGGTCAGCTATGAGTCAGTTCTGACATTTAAACACTTTGAAAACAGATGGAGTGTCATCTGTGATTAAATTCTGACTTGAAGCCGCATAAGAACAACAGTATTTGTCTGACTTTGTATGGTTCTGCTTCTGACAAAAAAGACTAAACATAGGGTCCAGGGCTCAAAATTACCCACAACATAGATGGAGCATCACAATAAAACAAAGTTTGATCAGGACCTCCTGAGCAAATAACAAGGTTCTGTGAGTAACAACATGAACATTGACTTACTCTGGTTGAATGCATGATGTCTCCCAGAGGCCATGATCCTTACTTATTCCTGAGCATCCAGAAACCACTGTTAAATGCAGAAGAGATAAGTGAATGAAAAACTTAAGTTCAGGTCTCGCCGCCTGCATGGTCTTGTGGTCTTGCCACCTGCGTACCTCATACAGTCTTGCTGCCTGCTTCCTCCTTGGTCATTCAGGTACTTTGGGGCGGGGGGACTACTGTCTGGCCTGACCACGTGGGACCCCTAAACGCAGACAACAGGGAGGTTGTGGGCATCTCAACAGGGGTGGAAAGCCACTTCCAGAAGGGAACAACAGGTTTCCTTGTTGGTCATTCAGGTACTTTGGGGGAAAATCTGCTATCTGGCCCGACCACGTGGAGAAAAAACTGAACTGCAGGTGAGTGCGGGTGCAGGGAGGAAAAGGTGCAACAATGAATGAATGAATGGAAATCCAAGTTCTTTATAAACTTGCAATAAAATCTCCATTAAAAAAGATTGCTTACCTATTTTAAGATGAATGGGACCTTCTAAGACTCAAATCCCTATGCACATCCAAAAACTTCTCCAGTAGGGTAAAAAGGGAAGCCACTGACTGGGAAAAAGTATTC
>NW_006400058.1:1278899-1282423 GCF_000299155.1 Elephantulus edwardii
GAGAGAATAGTGCAACAATGAATGAGTGGAAGCCCAAAATCTCTGTAAATGTTTATGAAAATTAATAAAATATAATTATAGAAAAAAAAGATTGCTTACCTATTTTAGACTTAGTTTCTTCCCCAACCATTAATCTAAGCACTTGCTAAAACAAACAAACAAAAAACGGAGGGAGGAAAAAATGGGTCATGTTACCCAGCTCTAAGTAAGTCCCATTTTATGCTCTTTCTGTTTTAATTTTAATTTTTTTGTTTTCTTGCTGTCGCTTGAGAGCTCTACCAGGCTCTACATCTCCTTCACCTTCATACTCTTTGCCCCTTTTGGATTCCATTGGCCTGCGCTTGATGGAAACTGTCCCCAGGCATCCTCAGTTTGGAATCCCTGCCTCCTGTCAGCCTCGTGTTCCACATTGTTACTTCTTGTAATCTCTCTCAGTTTAGATTTTAAAAAAACAAACAAAAAAAATCAAAACCACGAAACACGTGAATATGACTTTTTGAACAGCTTTTAGAAATTTTTTGCTTCATATATATTGTATTTTTAAAATGTCCTTTGTATTTTATATACGTATACCTGACACTTTGTATAATGAATTACACTGCTGTGTCTATTATCATCCTTTTCAACTTGAAATATCAACAGCATGTTCAGAAGGCATACCCTTCCTCAGTATGTGTTGCTTCTTCATACATCTAATGGGCTTTCCCTGTATTTCTGTTAAAATGCTCCCAAGAACTCTTGTGTCATTTTCTCTGTGGGTTTGCCTTTTAAAAGTCATTATCAGACAATGAAGCAACCACAGAGGTCAACCAATCTAATGACCCAATGAAGCAGAGGAGAAAGCAGATTCTGAGGGAAGTTCAGTGACTTGTCCAAAGTCACATAGGTAGTAAATGTTAAATCCCAAACTCAATGTAGGTTATCAGATTTTTAGTTCAATATTTCTCCTACTACTTATTCCATGCTCTTTTGACCTTACTATTAAATTTTGATGGAAAGAGAAATATTAGGTAAAGCTTTTAAACAAATTCTTTACCTAATCAAAGTCTCTTTCTTTACATAGTGAAAGAAGAAGAAGTATCAACTCTAGATAAAAGGTTGAAGAGGATGTGTCAGAATGTGCTTGAATGGTAGAACAGAAAGAGTATGTGTGTCCAGAATGAAGACCACTGGTTACTGGTCAAGATTCTACCCGTGGTGATGGGCTTTGTGAGATATTGAGGTTAGAGAGAACACAGTTTAACGTTATGAGATAGCCAATTGAGAGTTTAGAACTCTAGAAGCTGTTGTGCCCCAAATCCAATCCCCCCCCCCAAGTCACCAAGGAGCCGACACCAATGCAAGGGCAAGAGGGAATTTATTTCAGATTGGAATCCGGGCTGCACTCAAACCGTGCTGATACAGCAGGGAAAATGGCACGGCCCAGATTCTGGGCTGTCCCGCCTATTTAAAGGGGAAAGCCTGCGAAAACAGGGTGATACAGGATTGGCTGATTCAAAGGAAGGGCACGAAAACAGGGCGATACAGGATTGGCTGATGTTTGGGTGGGGGCTCTTTTCCCCCTTCCCCCACCGCTTTCAGTTTACTGCTCCAGAGGCTTATACATTTTAAAATGATATATTGGTTACAAAATGGAGTCCCTCAGAAGCCAGATGGGTTTGGTGGAGGGAGCAATGGGGAAGGTTATAAAGAACCTCAATGTCAGAGCTCTGGTGGGGAAGTGATAGTTTTCATTTTCCTAGCTCTCATGTAAAGTCATTTCAGATTTTCTTATAGGTGTTTGTTTAATTTTCTTTTTTCTTTCTTGGTTGTACTGTACCTTGAGTTTCAAATCAAACTGACTTTTCAATTATTTATGCACATTTTGTTTTATAATATTGATGATAATGAATGAATGTAATTCAATATGTATTATTAACCTCTTCTTTAATTGCTTTTGTCTTCACCCAAATGAGTAACTTTCTATCTGTTGCTTATTACTTTTCCTTCTCTGCCTCCCTAAATAGTCATTGTAACCATTCAAGAGTGATTCTGAGTGTAAAATTTCGCTAAGATACTTATAATAGTGGTCCTATACCACAGTAAGGTTATCATCATTCAGCCTCAACTGCAGACACAGCCCGAGAGCTCAGGGGAGCCTCGGCCACCCACGGAGGAGCCATCTCAGGGAGCTCAGGCCGCCAAAAAGAAGAAGGAAGACCAGAGTGCAGCCAGCCTGAGCCAGGTGGATAGGCCTCACTCGGAGGCCAGGTTAGTGTCCCCCCCAGAAGGAAGAAACCCGAGGTCAGTGTCCCCTCCAGAAGGAACCTGTGTACTAGGGGGTCCTAAAGAAACCAGGTGACCAGAGACCCAGCCAGTGCAGCGGGGGGGATGGGCACCTCACTTGGCACGTTGCCTCATAAGCACACAGGGTCCCCAGTCCTGTGAGTGGAAGCTTCCAGGTGTAGCCCTGACTCTAGTTCGTCCACTGAATGGCCGTTTGAGGTGGTGCTTGGAGCTCAGCTTGTATGACCAGGCTGGCTGGATTTGCACCTGGCAGTCAGGTCACTGCATAAGCAAATCCTTCTGTTGGCTCCTTTGTAAAATGGGCATCTCTATTTTAATAGTTCTTTCTGGATGGGGGACTGTTGGGAAGACCCCATGGGTTAATACTTGCACAGTCCCAGAACATGGCTGGCATCCTGTGGGTGGTCTACAACATTGTGGACGCCCGCCTGCCCTCTAGGCCCTTCGGCCCAAGAGCTGGCCTTGTGCTTCTTCGACGTAAAACAGATTCTTGCTTCCTCCCTTCTCTCTCTCTGTTCACTGCCAGTCTCACAGCTGTCTACCTACATTGTCTTCCATCAATCATAAAGCCTCTTCCCTTTAATTTTTCCTCTACAATCAGCCAGCTTCCTGACCCCACGTCCCACCCACTCTCTACTTTCCACCAATCATACATGGTCCTTCTGGTCTTCTGCCAACCCATAAAGCTTCCTGCCTCTGTAATCGGTCCTCCACCAATCACAAACATGAGAAGGGGCAGCGACCCGACAACCTTAGAGGTCAGTTGCCCAGGACTAGTGTGAAAGACTCTGAATTAGAGTCTCTTGAAGGTGCCTGAAGAATTTTCTGGAAACTACACATTGCCATGTCTCCCTAGCCCCTCACCTGAATAGATTTTTTATCGTACCATCCTGAGAGCAGGCCCTAGGAGTGCAGTGGTTAAACAGTGGACTGCTAAGCAAAAGGTTAGTGATTTAAATCCCCCCTCCCCCCCCCACACACAACTGAGGAGGAGTGACCTTCTCCTGTAAATACTATAGAACCCTGGAGAGACTCTGGGTGCCTTCCCAGACCATGCCCGTGAAGCTAGATGAACAGATTTTAATTTCTCAGTTCACATAAACATGTTGTTGTTGTTGTTGTTATGTGCCGTCCAGTCGCCTGCGACTCATAGCAACCCTATGTACAACAGCCCTAAACTCCGCTCTGTCCTGTGCCAATCGCACTGTCTCTGACACTCCCATCCCAATTATCCCAGT
>NW_006400058.1:1283568-1285027 GCF_000299155.1 Elephantulus edwardii
GCCCAGAGTTAACAGATTCTGCTTTACCTTTTCTTGAATGTGTTGCCTGACTCGGTCCTGAGCTCCCCCACCATCTGACATGCCATAGTGGGTAAGTCGGGAAAAACAGAACTTTTTACCTGGCTGACTAGGGCATCTGGACTATGGCTACTCCCCCGCTTTGCAGTTGCTGTGAAAAAGCCTTTACCTCGATACTGGCACTCTACAGCATGAGTGTAGCAGGAGGCAAAGATATAGGTTCAAACAGTAAAGTACCTGTCACCCCTGTATGGGGTTAATGGGGTCCAGCAGTCACTAGGGCAGGGACTACAGTTAACAGAGTCAATGATGCATACAACAAGGATTAGTAATATTAAGTCTTTTGGATACGGAGCTTCAGTTGGTTTGCGGGATCTTTTGACTGTCTATCTTGATGAAAGGTACTCTTCCTGAAGGGCAAAGAGGTCAGCTGGTCGAATGTGGGTGTAGTGGATCCAGGTTGCAATGCCGTCTACTCTGAGTGCAGTAGGGGTCACAAGGACTACCACATAAGGCCCCTTCCAGCATGGTTCCAGGCTTTCTTGCCAATGTCGCTTGACGAACACCCAGTCACCCACCTGGTATTGGTGAGGTTCTGGCGGTGGCCCAGATTCATATAAGGCCTTTAGTCTGGTCCAGATGTCTCTCTGGGTCCGATGCAGGGCATGAAGGGAACAGACAAGTGTATTATCATCATTATCATTATTTTGGTTTGCAGGCTAGGTACAATAGGAGGGGGTCTTCCAAACATTATTTCAAAAGGGGTTAAACCTAGTTTATATGGGGTGTTACGCACCCAGAAAAGCTCATAGGGAAGGAGAGCCAACCAGTCCCCACCAGTCTCCTTAGTCAATTTTGTCAAGGTCTCTTTTTGGGTTCTATTCATTCTTTCTACCTGTCCTGAACTTTGGGGCCTGTATGCACAATGTAATCAATCCCTGAACTACTTTGGACACAAAAGCTGGTCCATTATCAGACCCTAGGATAGCAGGGAAACCATACCTTGGAAGGATCTCTTCTAACAACTTCTTAGCCACCCTCTGGGCTGTTTCATGTTTGGTGGGGTAGGCCTCCACCCATCCTGAAAATGTGTCTATAAAAAAACTAATGAAGTTATACCGACCAGGTTTTATCTCGGTAAAGTCAGTTTCCCAATAGGCCCCCAGTTTTCCCCCACATTGTTGGGTGCCGGGATTAGGTGGATTCGAGATGGCATTTGTCAATTGACAAGCTTTGCATTTAGACACGATGTGGTCAATTTTGGACTGCATGCCCCGAATCTTGACTCCTGCTTGTCTGATGAGGCCCTGCATCTTTCTGGTGCCCATGTGGGTTGTCCGGTATATCTTGGTTAGGAGCTGGTCTCCCAATTTCTCGGGTAATATGACTTTATTGTCAGCAGTGTGCCACCATTTTTGGAGGTATTGAGTCATAGGCAACT
>NW_006400058.1:1286040-1290192 GCF_000299155.1 Elephantulus edwardii
GGCTGCTAGCAGTACCTTCTTTGCAATATGCACATTGGTTTTTGTTCAGGGGCAGCCTACCTCTGCGCTCCAGCTTGTCATCTCCCGAGGCGAGTTGCTGCAGCTGTCTCCTGCATTCTCCTGGTTCTGCAGTGGCCACTAAGAGGACCCGAGCCAGGTCCCTGGTCTGCCTTTTTTCAGCTTTTATCTGCTTGCCTTCAGCTGTTTTTCTATTGTTATAAACTTTCTCTGCTAGCTCTACCAAATCTGAGTTTCTTTTCTCCTAACCTTTCAACTCTCTGCAACTTTTTCTTAATGGCCGGAGCTGCCTGATTTATGAATGCCAATGCCACTGTTCCCAGATTTTCAGGTTTTTCAGGATCAATGGGAATGTATTGGTGAAAGGCATCCATTAGGCGCTCTAGAAAAGTGGCTGGAATTTCATCACATCCCTGTCTTAAATCATAAACTTTAGCCAAATTAGTGGGCCGTCTAGCAGCCACTCAGAGACCTGCCAATAGAACCTGGCGGTAGACCCGGAGTCTCTCCTTACCTTCTGCTGTGTTGTAGTCCCACTCGGGTCGGCTGAGGGGGAAGGCAAGGTCAATAGATGTTTGAATTGTAGTCGGGACGCCTGTGGGGCCCGGAATCAATTTCTGAGCCTCCAGAATGATTCTTTCTCTTTCTTCAGTTGTGAACAGTACTTGTAGCAGTTGCTGGCAATCATCCCAGGTGGGCTAGTGGGTAAAAAGAAGAGTCCCAAGAAGGTTAATCAGCTCTTTAGGATTGTGGGAGAAAGGAGCATTTTGAGATTTCCAGTTGTAGAGATCACTAGTGGCAAAGGGCCAATAATGATACAGCTGGTCTCCATTCGCCTCTACAGGCCCTGCAGCCCGTAAAGGAAGGACTGTAGAGTCTGCTTCGGGTGGGGGGCCTCTTTGAAGGGCTCCTCTAGTATTTTGTGCGGGGCCAGTAGCCGATACTGATGGAGCCGGGGGCCTGGATGGCGGCTTGGGTACCGTTGATCCAGGCTCCTGCTGAGGCCCCAGCAACCCAGGCCCCGGCAGCTGGGGTGGTGGGTAAGGAGGAGGGAAGATAACGTTTTCCTCAGCCCCTCCCTGTAGGATAGGGTAAAGAGGCACAGAAGGCTTCAGATTCTTTTTCGACCAGAGTTTTTCTGTTGTAGTCGCCATGAGGGTCACCTTCTGTGGAGGAAGAAAAGATTTAAGCCAAGAAGGCAGGTTAGTAACTAAATCCTTCCAGACAGTGATGTGAGGGACCTGGTCTGGGTTTCCACCCTGTGGCTGGAAGACAACTTTTCCACAGTGGTGATGGTTGGAAGGTCGAAAGCCCCTTCCGGTGGCCATCCTACATCAAAGACCAGCCATTTCGTGGTTCAGAAAGTGGTTAGTTTCCCTTTGCAAACCTCTACCGACAGATTATGGGCTCGCTCTCTAGCCTCCTTAAAATGTCCAAGTACCAGGTCTAGGGGGGTGGAAGTAGTCTGTCCCATTACGTCCGTCAACAGTAAGTAAAGACAAAGACACAGACAGGCAAATAACAAGCAAAACAGACAAGCAAAATAGACAAGTTTTCCAGCCTTCCTTTGTAAGCAAGGCTCAAAAGCTGAAACCGGTGAAGAGCGATGTCTCGGAAAAACCTCAACCGCCTCTTCAGACAGAAGCCTGGCGTGAGGTTCTTTACTCTCACCCAAGCACTCAGATATAGGGCTCAGAACATCTTCCGAGCCCCCGCAGTGGTGGCCCCCCAACGTGTCCGCCTTAGCCACATTTCACTGCTCCAAATTCAGAAAACAACACGAACAGTTCGGTACAGAACGAAAACACAGACACACTCACCCGTCTGGCCAGCAGTTCATCCCTCCGGTTAGGGGTCCTTGGGGTCGTGGGGGATCCAGGACGAGCCCCCAGATGTTGTGCCCCAAGTCCAGTTCCCCCCCCCCAAGTCACCAAGGAGCTGACACCGATGCAAGGGCAAGAGGGAATTTATTTCATATTCGAATCCGGGCCGCACTCAAACCGTGCTGATACAGCAGGGAAACTGGCGCGGCCCAGATTCTGGGATGTCCCACCTATTTAAAGGGGAAAGCCCGCAAAAACAGGGCAAGGCAGGATTGGCTGGTTCAAAGGAAGGACGAGAAAACAGGGCGATACAGGATTGGCTGATGTTTGGGTGGGGGCTCTTTTCCCCCTTCCCCCACCGCTTTCAGTTTACTGCTCCAGAGGCTTATACATTTTAAAATGATATATTGGTTACAAAATGGAGTCCCTCAGAAGCCAGATGGGTTTGGTGGAGGGAGCAATGGGGAAGGTTATAAAGAACCTCAATGTCAGAGCTCTGGTGGGGAAGTGATAGTTTTCATTTTCCTAGCTCTCATGTAAAGTCATTTCAGATTTTCTTATAGGTGTTTGTTTAATTTTCTTTTTTCTTTCTTGGTTGTACTGTACCTTGAGTTTCAAATCAAACTGACTTTTCAATTATTTATGCACATTTTGTTTTATAATATTGATGATAATGAATGAATGTAATTCAATATGTATTATTAACCTCTTCTTTAATTGCTTTTGTCTTCACCCAAATGAGTAACTTTCTATCTGTTGCTTATTACTTTTCCTTCTCTGCCTCCCTAAATAGTCATTGTAACCATTCAAGAGTGATTCTGAGTGTAAAATTTCGCTAAGATACTTATAATAGTGGTCCTATACCACAGTAAGGTTATCATCATTCAGCCTCAACTGCAGACACAGCCCGAGAGCTCAGGGGAGCCTCGGCCACCCACGGAGGAGCCATCTCAGGGAGCTCAGGCCGCCAAAAAGAAGAAGGAAGACCAGAGTGCAGCCAGCCTGAGCCAGGTGGATAGGCCTCACTCGGAGGCCAGGTTAGTGTCCCCCCCAGAAGGAAGAAACCCGAGGTCAGTGTCCCCTCCAGAAGGAACCTGTGTACTAGGGGGTCCTAAAGAAACCAGGTGACCAGAGACCCAGCCAGTGCAGCGGGGGGGATGGGCACCTCACTTGGCACGTTGCCTCATAAGCACACAGGGTCCCCAGTCCTGTGAGTGGAAGCTTCCAGGTGTAGCCCTGACTCTAGTTCGTCCACTGAATGGCCGTTTGAGGTGGTGCTTGGAGCTCAGCTTGTATGACCAGGCTGGCTGGATTTGCACCTGGCAGTCAGGTCACTGCATAAGCAAATCCTTCTGTTGGCTCCTTTGTAAAATGGGCATCTCTATTTTAATAGTTCTTTCTGGATGGGGGACTGTTGGGAAGACCCCATGGGTTAATACTTGCACAGTCCCAGAACATGGCTGGCATCCTGTGGGTGGTCTACAACATTGTGGACGCCCGCCTGCCCTCTAGGCCCTTCGGCCCAAGAGCTGGCCTTGTGCTTCTTCGACGTAAAACAGATTCTTGCTTCCTCCCTTCTCTCTCTCTGTTCACTGCCAGTCTCACAGCTGTCTACCTACATTGTCTTCCATCAATCATAAAGCCTCTTCCCTTTAATTTTTCCTCTACAATCAGCCAGCTTCCTGACCCCACGTCCCACCCACTCTCTACTTTCCACCAATCATACATGGTCCTTCTGGTCTTCTGCCAACCCATAAAGCTTCCTGCCTCTGTAATCGGTCCTCCACCAATCACAAACATGAGAAGGGGCAGCGACCCGACAACCTTAGAGGTCAGTTGCCCAGGACTAGTGTGAAAGACTCTGAATTAGAGTCTCTTGAAGGTGCCTGAAGAATTTTCTGGAAACTACACATTGCCATGTCTCCCTAGCCCCTCACCTGAATAGATTTTTTATCGTACCATCCTGAGAGCAGGCCCTAGGAGTGCAGTGGTTAAACAGTGGACTGCTAAGCAAAAGGTTAGTGATTTAAATCCCCCCTCCCCCCCCCACACACAACTGAGGAGGAGTGACCTTCTCCTGTAAATACTATAGAACCCTGGAGAGACTCTGGGTGCCTTCCCAGACCATGCCCGTGAAGCTAGATGAACAGATTTTAATTTCTCAGTTCACATAAACATGTTGTTGTTGTTGTTGTTATGTGCCGTCCAGTCGCCTGCGACTCATAGCAACCCTATGTACAACAGCCCTAAACTCCGCTCTGTCCTGTGCCAATCGCACTGTCTCTGACACTCCCATCCCAATTATCCCAGT
>NW_006400058.1:1291082-1305080 GCF_000299155.1 Elephantulus edwardii
TGGTCCAAGTATAAGTTTTGCATTAGAACGATCAAGTGTTCTGGGATTCCCATTCTTCTCAGAGTCAGCCACAGTTTGTTATGATCTACACAGTCAACATACTTAATTCTATTCTGGGGCCTGGGGACTGGAGTCTTCCTCCACCCTCGAAGTTGGCTGACTGACTGGCTGGCGGCTCATCTTGATGGCAGTCAGGCAAGGGAGGTTTCCGGGATCCTTATTGTTGTGTGTTACTGTTCTTCCCCCCCCCCCTCAAAAATGGGTGGCCCTTGAGCCTTAGACTAAGGGTAAGGGTGGAGCCCTTTTCGAGGGTGTGGCTTTAAAATTGATGATGAGGCGATGGGTCTGTGGGCTGGCCTGGAGCTTTAGAAGAATATTCTTTAAAAGGCACAACAATCATTTGTCTATTTGCTGTACTAAACAACTTGGAGTTGCTGTGATGCTGAACAATATTCCATAGTCTTGTTAAAATACCGTAATGGTTACCCATTATGTACAATGGTTAGATGAGCTTCCAGATTGATTCATGTTGGGAATCAGGAGTAGCATCCACTTCCTAAGCTAGATTCCTTTGGAAACTCTACAAACCCTTTTTTTAAAAAAATAATTTTCATGAACGTTTACAGAGACTAGATTTCCATTCATTCATTGCTGCATTTTTCTCCCTGCCCACCCCTCCTCCCCCAGTTCGCTCTTCTCTTTGAAAAGTAAAATTCTTTCATTGGTATACAATCCCCCCACCCCCAACCTCCAGTACACTACACTATGCAGCCTTCATTCTGGACAGTTTCATGACCATAATACCCGATCATATATCACTTTGAAAGAGTTCTCTCCCTCATCTGTTTCAATGCAGTATACATTATTTATCCAATCTTTCTCAGTCTCACCCCAACCCCGATGTCAGTCCTGTTTTACAACAGTGGCACTATGCAGTATTTGTCCTTTTGTGACTGTGATATTTCACTGGCATACACCCTTCTGAATTTTGAATCATGCGGTATTTCCTTGCTTTGTTCTGACGATTGCCTCCTGGTCCAACTATAGGTTTTACATAAGCACAATCAAGTATTCTGGGACTCCCATTCTCATAGAGTCAGCCATAATTTGTTGTGATCCACATAGTCAAATGCCTTTGCATAGTCAATGAAGCAAAGATAAGACATTCCTCTGGTACTCTGATTTCTGTCAAGATCCATTTAACATTAGCTATAATATCCCTAGTACCATGGCCTCTTCTAAACCCAGCCTGAACTTCTGACAGTTCTCTGGTGATGTGCTGTTCCAGTCATTTTTTGATAATTTTCATCAGAATACATAGAAAACATAAAGGATAACACAGAAAACAGAATAATTTTTTATGGGTACAAGGGATGGGAAAGGAAGGAGGGGAAGTAAAAATCAATCAGTAGATAAACTTGGTGAAGGAAAAAGGGCTATACTTTAAGAGGAGGCTTCTCAGACATTGTAATTAACTAATTATATTCACTTTTTTACCAGTAATTTTGTGACTGGTGGCCTAGTGTCAAAAATCTGTGTTGCAATCCCAAAGGCATGCAGTTCGAATCATGGGAGAAAGATGGGCAAAATCTTCCCATGTGATAGGGTCAGTTATTAGTTGCTTCTGACTCGAGGGTCCACAACAACAACAACAGTGTTATCAAACAAAATGTATGTGCATGTATAATTGAAAGAAATAATAATGAAATACATAAAAAATTAAAATAAAAGAAATAATAATAATAACAGCTAAGAAAACAAACAGATTCATCCTGGAGAGGGTTAAAATGGGCTGCTCTCCTTGGAGGCAAGGATTCTGAGGCTCCGTCTAACATACTTTGGTCATGTTGTAAGGAGAGACCAGTCCTTGGAGAGGGACGTCATGCTTGGGAGGGTGGAGGGCAGGCGCAGGAGGGGAAGGCCTTCTGGAAGGTGTATTGATTCGGTGACTGGGACAATCGGATTGAGTATGTCACAGACAATGAGATTGGCACAGGACAGAGCAGAGCTGAGAGCTGTTGTACATAGGGTCGCTATGAGTCGCAAGCGACTCAACAGCACATAACAACAACAACAATAAATAAAATAAATGAAAACAACCCCTGTGGAATGCAGCTGTATTCTGACACACAAGGGTTGCTGAATGCTGCAGATAGAGGGTAAAGGATTTTTATAATTATTAATAATGAGACTTTTTTTGTTTGGGTTTGGTTTTGGGGGTTTTTTTTATTCACCTTTTCCCTACTCTACCACCATCCCTTCCTACTTTTGCCTACACCATTCAACATGCCTCTCCCCTTTGACAGCCCTTGATGTGACGGCCTAAGTCTTAAGCCATCAGGATTTCTGTGATTCTGAACACATCATGCTGCTGTCAGTCTCTTATGACACAGCTAGTATGACTTCAGTTTAAAGTCTCTACGTACAACTTTCATGTACAAGTATCAAGGATGGCTTCTTTTCTTGGAAAGTTCTGAGATAAAGTCATTTTTCTTTAACTTCTGCTCCAGGATTGACTTCTTGTGGGTTAATACCTCTTGTCTTCTATTTGTAGCCAGATGCTGATACAAGAGGATAGCTTCCTAGGAGAAAGGAATGTGTCCTCTAGGACTGGTGCACAATTTTTGTTTCTTATTTTTGTCTCCATACCTTTTCAATCTGTATGCAGAACAGATCATCCGGGATGCTGGCCTGTACAAGGAGGAATGTGGCATCAGGACTGGTGGAAGAGTCATTAACAATCCGAGTTATGCAGATGACACAACCCTGCTTGCTGAAACTGAGGAGGACCTGAAGCTCTTGCTGCAGAAAGTCAAGGACTGCAGCCTCCTATATGGATTGAAGTTCAACAGCAAGAAAAAAAGATTCTCACCACTCGGCCAATTGGCAGCATCAGTATGGATGGTGAAGAGATTGAGATAGTTAACAGTTTTAGTTTACGTGGCTCCATAGTCAACACTCTTGGTAACAGTAGCCAGGAAATCAAGAGATGAATTGCACTGGGAAAGTCAGCTGTGAGGGACCTCTCAAGAATACTGAAGAGCAACGATGTCAGGCTGGAGACTAAGGTGTGCCTGATCTGGGTTATAGTCTTAGCAGTTACATGCTATGCATTGGAGAGTTGGACAGTGACTAGGGATGATAGAGAATTGATGCCTTTGAGTGCTGGAGAATAACTGACATCCAAGCAGATATATGCACACCCATGTTTATCGTTCTTTGTTCATGATAACAAAGAGTTGGAAACTATGTAAGTGCCCATCAACAAATGAATGGATAGAGAGGCTGTGGTATATTCACACAATGGAATACTACACTGCATTGAAAAACAAGGAACTCATGAAATATACAAAATGGGTAACCCTGGAAGACATTATGCTGAGAAATATCTCAGTCACAAAAGGACAAATACTGCATAGTGCTTCTGTTGTAAAACAAGACTGACACTGGGGTTGGAGAGAGACAGAGATTGAGGGAGAAAACTGTTTAAAATGGATGTATGATTAGGTATTATTGTCATGACAGGAGTCCAGAACAAAGGCTGCATAGTGGAGTGGACTTGGGGGGAGGGATTGTATAACAATGAAAGAATTTTTCTTTTACTCTTCAAAGAGAAGAACAAACTGAGGGGGAGGTTGGACAGGGAGAAAAGTGCAACAATGAATGAATGGAAATCCAAAGTTTCTGTAAACTTTAATTAAAATTAATTAATAAAAAAATGAGTTCAGATCTTGCCACATCCTCTTCAACATTTATTACTTCCTGTCCTGTTAAACGGTGCCACTGCTACTGAAGATGGTATCTCATTGTGGTTTTGATTTAAGTGCAGCATCCATTTGCTGAAACATTTCAATCCGTTTACGACATCATTTCTCCATTCTCTTTAGCTTCTCTACCTCCTGGAATAAATTTCAGAGTCACTTTTAATACCTAATTTGGTCCCTTCTTTCTTGTCCTTTTAGTGACCTCTGGCTTTTTTCATATGTGGTGTCACTGATATCTCCCATAATTGATCATTAAACATCAAACCTATTTTTATAATGGTCTCTAAATTCAGGTGACATATACTCAAAGTCATATTTTGGGTCTTGTGGGCTTATTTTTCTTTCCTTTAGTTCTACCTTGAATTTGCATGTGTTAAATGTAAGTTAAAAAGAGTACATTAAATACAATTAGTGGTTTGTTTGCCAGCTGGCCTCTGACCTTGTTCTAACTAATGATATTGAGCCTTTCTACCTTATCTTTCCACAGATGCAGCCAATTTGATTCCCATGTATACTATCAGGTATGGTTCATATGTATACTCACATGGATCTTGAGGTATATTTTTTAAGGTATATATTTTTTAGAAAGGTATTTCTTTTTTTATTATTATTAATTTTAATAAAATTTACAGAGATTTTGGATTTCCATTCATTCATTGTTGCACTTTTCTCCCTGACCACCCCTCCCCTCCAGTTCATTCTTCTCTTTGAAAAGTAAAAGAAAAATTCTTTCATTGTTATGCAATCTCTTCCCCCAAGTCCACTCCACTGTGCAGCCTTCGGTCTGGACTCCTGTGATGACAATAATATCTAATCATATATATCTTTTAAATAGTTCTCTCTCTTTCTCTCTCTAATCTGTTTCAATGCAGTGTACCTAATTTATCCCATCTTTCTCAGTCTCCCTCCCAACCCCTATATCAGTCCCATTTTACAACAGTGTAGAATGCTATTTCTAGTAAGTCATTACTGTTGTTGTGTGCTGTTGAGCTGACCCTGCAGCAGGTTTTCAGAGGCAGTAAATCACACAGGAAGAGATTGCCTACACTTCTCCCATGAAGCAGCTGGTCAATTTGAACTGAATCCCTTTGGGATTTCAGTGCAGCCTTCTTGCTAGTAGCCTGCCAGAGCTCTGTAATCAGTCATTGTTGTTTATTGAGAGCCATGGAGTCAGAACCGACCCACAGGTGACCCTCTGGCAGGTTTTCGGAGGCAGTTATTTGGGTGGGAGGAGACTACTCAGCCTTCTCCTGCGGAGCAGCTGGTAGATTCAAACTGCCTGCCTTCAGGTTTGCAACACAGCTTCTAGCCAGTAGGCCACCATGCAATTCCCAGAATGATTTAACCACCAACTCTTCTTTGTTTCCAACTCTTGCATTTCAGTAACCAGTTACTATTAAGATGTCTTCACAGCATGTTTGACCTGTTTCAGATTGCAGAAGTTAGTAGATGTGATGGTCAGATTCAAAATGGCCAGTGCCGTTCTGCCTTACTGGTGCCCATAACGGAGCTCTGTAGGAGCCTGGAGTCCCATGATTTTAATCTACCAGCAGCTCTGTGGAAGAAAGATGGGGAATCTCCTCTTGTGCAATTTACTGCCTCTAAAAACCTACTAGAGTGTCAACTATGGGGCAGTTCCAACTCAATGGAACACAACAACAATACACAGAATAACAACCTTTGTGCATTCCACTTCCTTTTTCTCCCGTTTAACTTTTACAGCATCCAACATCCCTAGATTTTGGATTGTTAATGGATTCTTGCAACTGTTTTTCTGCATTTGAGTCCATGGATTGCGTCTCAATATCAGAAAACAAAGGTTCTTACCACTGGACCAATAGGCAGCATCATAATAGATGGAGAGGAGACTGAAACGTCAGCAGCTTCATCTTGCTTGGATCCACGATTAACACCCTTAGTACCAGCAGTCAGGAAATGAGGAGATGCATTGCAGTGGGAAAATCTGCAGTTAATACTTAGTCAAAATAAAGTTATTTTTTTTAGGTTGGTTAAATAACTTTATTTTGACTAAGTATTAATCAACTCAAGGTTTAATTCCCTGCCTGTGAGGGTTGTTTTTAAAATATTTTTATTCGTTTTCAATGTAATAATGATTACATTATGTTTCATTCATATACATTGTGTTTTATACAATCTTTCATTTACATTGTATTTCATACAATCATTGATATACATTCTATTTTACATTATTATTTTAGAAATCCTTCCCCCGCCCCAGATTATGAGGTTTATTAAGGAAGTCAAGAGGCTATAATTTAAGTTGGTAGCAGGACAATATTATTCAGTCAGAACAGCTTCTGAAATGTGCTCTCGGATACCTCAGCCTTCAGTCTCATAGCTGTAGGCCTGCTAATTATGTCTCTTCCTCAGTCTTCCAACAAACTTGGGCAAAGGCTCTAAGCTCTGGTCCCACAGTTGGCTCCCCCCCATATCAGGTCCCTAGTTCCTGTTGTGGTTGCTGCTGCTCTCCTGTAGGTCTGGCTGGTGCAAGGTTATCTGGTTCCAAAAGGCATGTTGTGTTCCAGCTTCTTTGCTGGTGGTGAGATTTTCAAATTCTGCTGCTGAATCTGCTCAATTTAATGGTAGACCAGCTAATCCCCATGTGGATAAACTAACAGTCCCTCTTCATATATTCCCACCCATCCACATGGCAAAGTCAATATTTTAGAAATCTTCATGGGAGGAGATTGCCCATCTTTCTCCCATGGAGAAGCTAGTGGATTTGAAGCACTCACGTTTTGATTAGCAGACAACATATACCAACCTGTGCCACCAGATCGCCTTAAGGCTTTTAATGACCTGTTATTTCAGTTGTAGATGACCAGGTATGTATGTGGGGCTTCAGTCTGTGGCCAAGCAGAATTGGAGAAGCATTACAGAAAAAAGAACACTGGCTACAATACCAAAGCCAACCCAAAAAAGAAAGGATCTTCAGAGCCTCTGCTCAAAGTTTTAAGGGTGTGATTCTGAAAGAGATCAAGTGAAAGGCACAGCTGTGTGGATGAAGACACCATCCATCTCCCTGAGTGTCCAACCTAGAGGAAGTATTATCAGTCTTCTCACTCCAGTGGAGGGCTCAGCCCTGGGAAGCCATCCCTGGCACTGATTTCACAACTATTGTTTTGTGTTTATTTTTGTGCTATGAAATTTACAGTAGAGTCTCTATTCCTACAAGAATGTAAGATGCCATTGCTATGGCAACTAACATTGAATTGTGAGAACAAAATGAAAAATATCTAGAAAATTGCCTCCCATGGGGTATGCATCTAACGAGGATTTACATTATTATTGTATTATGTCTTGTCGAGTCGAGTATGATTGAGAGTGACCCTATGAACACATCTGAACCTGTCCTGTCCTGTATCACTTTCATCATCTTGAGTCCATCATTATTAAAGACATATTACTTCCAGATGAGCTCCAGCTTTAGAATAAAACATTCTCAGTTGTCAGAGATGATGAGGATGACACAGGATAGGACAGGGTTCAGATAGATCTGTTGTTCACAGGACTGTTATGAGTCATACTCAACTCAACAGCACCTGACAGCAGCAGCAGCAGCAGCAGCAGCAGCAGCAGAACTGTTACTTGCCACCCAGCGCAGTAGCTCAAGTTATCACTCCTGCAATGCACACCCCACCCTACCGTGCTTCCTGCAGCTCCTCCACTCTCCCATTGTCCAAGATGAAGACCCTCTTCTTCAGCTAATGGCAGGTATGCTCCACGCACACATAATTGGTGAGTAACAGATGGGTGATGAGCTACTGCACTGAGAAATGAGTAACCAACAGTAGTGACCCCACTGCTTCGATGGCGCCTACTCTTGTGGCACCGTCTCCCCCACCCTCACAGATCTTACAGTCATGTGGTGTCACCTCTGAGAGCTAAGGAATACTGTCTGCACTTCTGGACCCTTCCAGTGATGCCACTCGCTTTCAAGGAGTTAGAAGAGCAGCTTGCACGTCCTTATCTCTCTCTGGCTTATAAACATCCTCATAGCAGCTGATGGTAACTCTCGGGTCACAGAGCAGATTTGATCCTTGTAACATCTTCTTGACTATAATCTTCGTGAGAGCTGCTCACTGCACTTTCTCAAGGACCTCTAGTGGCTTAGTGGTAAGGAGTTGTGCTGCCAACCCGAAAGCAAGCAGTGTGACTCCACCAGCTGCTCTGTGGGGTAAAGATGGGCAGTCTCCTCTTGTGTGATTTACTGTCTCTGAAAACCCACTAGAGGATCAACTATGTATGGAGTCAGTTCTGACTCGAGGACATCTAACAGCAAACCCTTTCTTGTGTGGCAGTGCTGTGTGGGTTTGAACCTCTAAACTTTCAGTTAATGTTGCTTTGTACATGGATTTGGGGCTTAAAGTGACCCCTAGGGACAAAATAGAACTACTCCATGGAGTTTTTTTCTTCATGCTAGGAGAAGTGTTAGATCAACAAAAGAGAAGACAATTCTCAATGAGACAGATTGGCATGGTGACTGTTAACAGTGGACTCCAGCATGTCAGAGATCATGAAGATGGGGCAGAAAAGGCAAGAGTTCAGATCTGTTGTTCCTGGGATCGCTGTGAGTCGTAGTTGATTTGACAGCACCTAATACTGATTAGGATCACGGTCTTTTCAATCACCTGCTATGCATCTGAGAGCTGAACAGTGAATAAGGATGACAGAATGACTGACGCCTTTGAGCTGTGGTTTTGGAGAGGAGTACTCAATAGTCTATGGACTGCTGAAGGAACAAACAGGTCCTGCAGAAAGTACAGCCAGAGTGCTCCTTGAAGGCAAGGATGATGAAGCTTCATCTCACATACTTTGGCCATATTGTTAGGAGAGGCTGTTCCTCGGAAAGGGGTCCCATGCTTGGAAAGGTGGAGGGTTGGTGAAAGAGAGGAAGACCCTCACTCAGCCAAATGGATTGACACAGTTACTGCTGCAATGGGCTCGATCATGTCAGAGATGAGGATTACACAGGATAGGACAGGATTCAGATCTGTTGCTCATGGGGTTTCTGTGAGTTGTATTTGACTCCATGGCACCTGCCCACCACAAGAACAATGTTAACAGGTACTAAGCATCTACATTTTGTTCCATCAAAAGAAAAACAAACATAACAAACAAAGCCAAATTAAAACTCAGTGCCATTGAGCCAGTTCTAACCCACAAGGACTCAGCAGCTGGTCTCTGAGGCTGTACATCTTTTCAGGAGGTGATTGACTGTCTTTCTCCCTTAAAGCACCTGTTGGAGTCAGACCACCCACCTCACAGTTAGCAGCCTGATACGTTACACACTTCTTCTTTGTTGTTCCACTTAGGGTCCCTTAATGTATCAGTGAAAGAGAACAAACCATTTGCATAACTCAGGACCCTAGTATGCTTAGTACCTGAACTCTATTCACTCCTAACCTGTTGGCTACAAATTTGGGGATCCCCTCTACTGTTGTTGTTATGTGCCATTGAGTCACCTGTGACTCGTAGTGACGCTATGTACAATAGTCCTAAACTCTGTCTTATCCTGAGCCAATCTCACCATCTGTGACACACCTGCCCCCATTACCCCAGTCACTGAATCAGTCTCAGAGGGTCTTCCTCTCCTGCGCTGTCCCTCCACCCTCCCAAGCATGACGTCCCTCTCCAAGGACTGGTCCCTCCTTGCAACATGTCCAAAGTATGTCAGATGAAGCTTCAAAATCCTTGCCTCCAAGGAGCAGCCCAGCTTCACTCCCTCCAGGACAAACCTGTTTGTTTTCCTAGCATTCCATGGCCTATTCAATACTCTTCTCCAATCAAGTGTTCTGGAATTCCCATTCTTCTCAGAGTTAGCCACAGTTTGTTATGTTCCACAGAGTCAAAGGCCTTTGCAAAATCAATGAAACAAAGTACCACGGCCCTGTCTAAATCCAGCCTGCATTTCTGGCAGTTCTCTGCTGATGTGCTGTTCCAGTTGTTTTTTGATAATCTTCAGCAAAATCTTGCTTGCATGTGATATTAATGATATTGTTCTGTAGTTTCCACACTTTGTGGGATCACTTTTCTTTGGAATGGGAACAAATATAGATCAGCTGGCCAAAGCGGAGCCAGGAAGAGGAGCGGGAATTGGGGATCACAGCTTTGTTCCCCATCACCCAAACAGGTAGCCTGTTCCAGAAGTGCACGCACACGGAACAAAGTGCGCCAGGAACACTACATACCAGATCTGCAGGACAGATCACCTCCTTCTACTATAATACTGAATATAATTAGTGCAAGAGTCGCTAGCCCTACTCCTAAACTGCCAGTTCCTATTATACCCTCAGGTGAAAAAAATTCACTGAAATTATTCTGAGAATTCACAGAAAGTGCTATACTTACGATTACAGTTTTACTCTAGAAAATGGGTCACAAATGAGACCTATAGGACCCTTACCAACATGCCGTTCTCATGTCACAAATATATGGATATGAAAAACAAACAAAACAAACAAACAAACAAACAAAAATATATGGATATGCTACTGCACGTGATGACCAGGAAAGATCCTCAGTGTGACTAATGTGTAGCTAAAGTCTTCACTGGTGATAATAATCCAATTCTCTGTAATTTCCCTGATCTTCATTAATTAGATCCTGGTCTCCAGTCCTCCTCAAACCACAGCGAAATGAAAAATTGTTAGACTCTCAACAAAGTGGGTGGACTCAGTGACCACTTCAGTGGGCTTGAGCATGATCAAGATGCTGCTGGACAGGGCAAAGGTCAGCTCTATTGTCCACAGGATCACCGTGACCCAGCACCCAACAACAGTCATTAGACCCAGTATGCACAATCAGATCCCCTTAATTACACAGTCTGATCGTTTTAATCTCACGTTAGGTTTTCAGTGTCACATTTTTCATTTTATTTTACTATTTTGTGTGTGTATGCCGTCAAATTGGTTCTGACTGTCACAGCAGAGCATCTGGTGGATTTGAACCGTGCTCCTCTGGGATTGCAGTGCAACTTCTTGCCACTAAGCCACCAGAGCCCCCCTGAGCGTCTACATTTTGTCTGACTCTGGTTTCCGATCATCTAGGACTTTGAAAGTCATCTCTAGTACTCTTGCATGTCACATTCTCATAAAATTTTATCAGGATCTTGATGAGCAAGTAGCAAGGTTCTGTGTGATTCAACATAAAGAGTGACTCACTCTTAGTAGTAAGGAACTGCGCTGCGATTCCAAAGACAGTTCAAACCCAAAGTTCAAGTCCACTGGCTGCTCTGCAGGAGGAGGATGGACGATCTCCTCCCGTGTGATTAACAGCCTCTGAAAACCCGCTGGAGGGTCAGCTATGGGTCAGTGCTGACTTAACAGTACATAACAACTCTTCTAGAAGAGGCTATTCCTTAAAAAAGGAATGCTGGGAAAGGTGGAGGGGTCAGCAAAAGAGAGGAAGACAATACCCTCAACCAGATGGGTTGAACAGTGACTGCAGCAATGCTCTCACATGTGTCAGATGATGACGATGATGCAGGGCAGCGAAGACTTCCGTTTTATTGCTCAGAGGGTCACTATGTACCACGCTTGACTCAACCGACCTAACAACATCAATTGTGCTTGAAGATGTGAAGTTCCCCAGAGGCAACAGTCATTAATTATCTGTGAAGATTTAGCAGCCAAAGGCAAGTGTAGAAAGGAGAAATTCTTTTGAAACTGAAGTCCAGAGTTCCCAACATTCTTTATCCTTCAAGACAAGAGGATCTATCTTATGAAACTATTAGGTGGACAACACAGAAAACAATGGGTTTTAATGGCATCAGCTTTGAATCTCAAATCGAGGCCCCATCCTGACTCCGCTTCCCAGGGCTGGGACATTAGAAGGCCACCCTTGACCTTGGATGCCATCCTGGAACCTTGGCCACAACATTTGTGAGACGAGGAGAATACCAGGAATTTGAATCAAAGCCAGGAGAGCAGGTTGTCAAAAGCCCACCTCTAGAGTCAGAAAGCTTTTCTTTTGTGTTCAGTTCACCCATGTTTAACTTAATTGTGACCAGCAGGAGTCTAGTGACCCCTTTGTGCCTTTGTTTTCTTACTGGGTGAGTAGCCTGGAATTAATGTAACACAAGTGTTGTGAACATAACTAATTAACTTGCACATTGTTCCATTACAGGAAAGACTCACAGCAAACCCTCCAGCAGGTCTGAAGAGAAAACATTGTCCATCTTTCTCCTGTAGAGCAGGTGAAGGATTCAAACTGCCTGCTTTTTTTTTTTAATGTGTGTACTGTCAAATTGGATCTGACTGGTACAGGAGGCGATTGTTCCTCCTTCTTCAGCAGAGCATCTGGTGAACCGCGCACCTCTGGGATTGCAGTGCAGTTTCCTGCCACTAGGCCACCAGAGCTCGCCAAACTGCCTGCTTTTGAGTGAGCAGTACAACTCCATACTCAGTAGACCACAGGGTTCACGAGAAGAACATAATTGGTGAATTTCACGTTTGTTTGTTTTTAGTCACAGCGACTAAAAGTCCTTGTTTAGTGTGTGCAGAAAGCATTGGTATACTGGGAGTATGACTGTGACTTTGTTTTGATGACTAATGATAGCCAAGGATGTGTGACAGGAGAGAACAACATGTGAAAATGGAAGATCAACTGGGCTGTGACTCAGTTTTCAGCCAAACAGTGGACAAATGTTTAAAGAGAACAATCACACCAGAGAGGGATGCACCGTAGAATAGTCAACCAGAAGATGGTAAAAGGGCAACATTTGTCGAGGGATAAAGAACAGAGGGCATCGATGGCTAGGAAAGAAAGATGAGTGGAAATGGCAACCACAAGGAGAAAGTAGGTAGAGTGCTACTAGTGCTACTTCATTGTGGGGGTTGCAATCAATGTTATAAAGTATCATGTGTATGAACTGTGGGACTGGAACTAATTTAATCGTAAACTTTCACCCAAATTCCAATAAATTTTAAAACTCCAGATATTAAATTTAGGAGTTAAAACCTTTAAAACCGCTATCTAAATATATTCAAAAGCATAAAGGAAAATATAGGCTTAGTTAGTCAGTACATGCAGAATTTCAATAAGAAAAACAAAGGAATGGCAGGTCTAGGTGCTGCTCTCTCTACTACAGTCAAGTAAATTTTGACTCATAGCTGACCCACCAGTGGGCTCCAGGGGCTGCATATATTAAACGAGGGGAGATTCTCCATCTTTCCCCTTTCTTGAAATTATAGTTAAAATAATTGAAAATAAAAAAAATAGTGCATACACATTATTATAGACCAGAGAGTGCAAACTCATTCACTTAGTCATTGTTTTTGAGTCAGAACAAACTCAGAGCTGGACCTTCTAGCAGGTTTTCAAAAGCTGCAAATCACATGGGAAGAGATTGCCCATCTTTCTCCTCTGAAGCAGGTCCTGTATTCAAATTGTCATTAGATTGGTAGCACAGTTCCTTACCCACTAGAGATTAGAGAGGGAAAAGAAATGAATTTCAAGTTCACTAGAAATTATCCAGTGTAGAAAAGGCAGACAGAAAAAGAAATGATTCCTAAAAAGGAACAGCTTATAAATCTGGGTAAAAATACCAAATAACACAGCATATAGGTAATAAAAGTTCCAGAATAAGAATAGACTTCTTAGAAACTAAGATTGAAAACCAGTTAAATACCTATGAATTGCCCATACTTAAAATAGAAGAAAACGTCAAAATTCAAAAAGCTTACATAATTCCATGCAAAATAAGTTCACATCTACTCACATTAGCTTTGTGAAAACCAAATGAGAGAAACCTTGAAACAATCAAAGGAAAAGAGATAAGATATATAAAGGTTAAAAGTATAAGAATTACCACTGGCTTCTGCTCAGAAACAATGGGGATCAAAGGACAAAGGGAAAACATCTTTAAATTGATTAAAGGAAAGAAAAACTTGACAGTTAAAAATGAGATAGTTAATGAAAATACCCTTTGAAAAATAATGGTACGTTAGAGACGTTTTTGATAAGTGAAAGAAAGAACTGTTGTCAGCATACCTGTATTACAAGAAATGGTACAGGTTGTTCTCTGGATGGAGAAGAAATGATGTCTGATTTTGTGAGGCAGAGTGAAACAGACTATGTAAAGGAGCTCTGGAGAATACCAGTGGGAGTTACACTGATATGTTTTTTTCCTATAATTATATTTTATTAATTTTCATAAACATTTACAGAGATTTTGGGTTTCCATTCATTCATTGTTGCACTATTCTCTCTA
>NW_006400058.1:1307250-1314166 GCF_000299155.1 Elephantulus edwardii
GAGACCGGTCCTTGGAGAAGGACATCATGCTTGGGAAGGTGGAGGGACAGTGCAGGAGGGGAAGGCCCTCTATGAGGTGGATTGATTCAGTGACTGGGTTAATCGGGATGGGCGTGTCAGAGACAGTGTGATTGGCACAGGACAGAGCGGAGTTCAGGGCTGTTGTATGTAGGGTCGCTATGAGTTGCAAGCAACTCGGTGGCACATAACAACAACAACAGAGAGTATGACTCAAGCTATAGGGTTTTCCATTGCTTCATATGCACGCGAAATTTGGAGAATGTATAAGGAACTTGCAAGAAGAGTATTGGATATATTCCACGGACTGCCAAAAGAACAAACAAATCTATCTCAGAAGAAGAGCAGCCAGATTGCTTTATAGGCAATGATGGGGAGACTTCATGTCATGTGATTTGGACATCTTATCAGAAGTGACCAATTCCTGGAAGTTGGTGCTGGGGAAAGTGGAGATTTAGTGGAAGAGAGAAAGACTCTTGATGGGATAAACTGAAACAGTGACTGCAATGACCGCGGAGATTGTACGAGTGGCACAGGGTTGGGTGTGGTTTTGTGCTACACGTAGAGTCACTATGAGTTGGGACCAACTTGATGGCACCTAACAACAGAGATTAAATATGATGCAATAAAGATACAAGTTGAATTATTTTCTGTAATGATTTGAATAATTTAACAGCTTGCCAGCCACTCTCACACCCTCAGGCACAAAGATACAACAAAGAACACACATATATTACATTTGCACATTCTATTTATCCATGTATATACACCTATAAACACACAGAAGCATATGTATTCACAACCTGTCCAAGTACAGGCACACAGACTCTCACACACTCATATATGCACACATGAGATGCATATGCTAGTGGGTTGAGTTGTAGGCCTGAAAAAGATGTGCTGAATTAATAAACTGTGATTGTGACCTTGTTTGGAAATAGAAACTTTATAGAAGTAATCAAATTAGTCATCCGATATTAGGGTAGACCCTAACTCCAGTAACTGGTGTCCTTGCAAGAAGACAGGGATTTAATTCTTTTTTTGTTTGTTTGTTTTGTTTTATTTTATTTTATTATTTTTGTGTGTGTACTGTCACATCTGACCTGACAGGTACAGGAGATTGTCCCTCCTTCTCCAGCAGAGTACCTGGTGGATTTGAACCGCGCACCTCTGAGATTGCAGTGCAGAAGACAGGGATTTAGAGACAGAAGAGGATGGTCACGTGAAGGTGGAGGAAGACTATCTAGAGAGGCAGCTCTAAGCCAAAGCACAGTGAAGATTGCCGACAACTACCAGGAATAGGACGAAGAAAGGAAGACCTTCCCAAGAGCTTCAGAGGATCATGGACCTGCTTATACCTTGGGTTCAGGCTTCTGATGTCCAGAGCTTTAAGGGAGAGAGGGATAGGAAAGGAAAGAGGGAAAGGGAGAACAAGGAGGAGAGAGAGGGAGAGGGAAAGAGAAAGAGAAACGAGAAGGGGAGGAAAAGAGGGAGAAACAGAGAAAGGGAGAGAGAAATATAGTATTGTTAAAGCAAAAAAGGAAAGAGGCTATCAATTATACTCCTACAGCAACATTTTTTTTGTCAGACATGGAGATTTACTAGAATTCATCTTGCTAATTTTTTTTCTCTCTCCTTTTCTGCCTTAGGTTAAAGGAGGAGAGAGGAAACGTTTCCAGTCCATATGTAAAGATACAAGTGTGTGCAACATTCATACACATCGCCCAGAAAGCACACAGAGTGACTCAGAAACCCTGGAGAAATAGGAGAATGGTGTGTCACCCTGACATATGGTTTGAAAAAGAAGAATCATCGTCTGTACATCCACTGGCTGTGTCCATAGATGTTCCATGTTTGACTATTGGAACACAAACATTGCACATCAATTTCCCCCCTTGTGTTTGTACTCAAACTTCTTTATTGTAAGGGTGAAGAACTTAATGGGTTTTATCTATGAGCCCTGACACAGATTTCACAGAGACCACTTCTCCCGCCTCTAAGTTGGTGTCTGGCCTTCAGCAATTTGCAGAGATTTATGCATTTTGGTCTCACCCTGAGAGACTCACAGTGACACAGCTTCCCACTGCCTGGATCAGCCAGAATCTGATTGGAACTCTCCATCCTCCCACCCTAGCTTCCCAGACCGCCAGTACTCTGCACTCCTCATCAGCTGGGAATCCCTCAGTCCTGTTCTTGCCCTGAGATGAAACCCAAGGAAGTACTCACCCTGCTGGCCATTGCTCCAGAGCTCTTTGTAGGGTGGTGCCTTGCAAGACAAGACGGGGCACCTGAGTCCATCATTATATGGACAGCATTCCTGGAACTGGTCTCCCTACAGAGGTTCCATTATCATATCACCTGTAGGACAAGTGACAGTGTCTGCATGGGGAATTAGGGACATCTCCAGTGAGGACCAAGTTTTACTTCCAATCACAATAGCAGGAACCATCACTGGTGATTAAAAACAGCTCTTGGCCAATAATGAGAGGATGCTAATGAGCTGGGATACAAAGTTTTCTGTGCTAAGATTGCAAAACTCCTTGTCCAAAATCAAAGTTCTATCAAGAATAGGATGGAAACTTGAAGGTGGATTTGTGGTTTTATTGACTTGATGTTTAATTGGGTGTTAGCCTCAATTATCTTTCTCATTTCCAAAATTGTGGTGATCCCCATGACTGATTCATAACAACTGTCACCATCTGATCTGGAGTCTGGTCTCTTTCAGGGCTTTAAATCTACTACTCTTGATGCTTTGGTATAAAGTTGTCTGCCACACCAATGCTCAGTGGTTCAAATCCAACAGCCGCTCCACAGAAGAAAGATGAAGGATCTTTTTGAGAAAGTGCCACACCACTTTCCACAGTGGTTGCACCATTTTACACTCCCACCAACAGTGAATAAGTATTCCAGTTTGTCCACAACCTCGCCAGCATTTGTTGCTTGCTGTTCTGTTAAATTTTGTTAGTCTTACTGGGGTGAGATGATATCTCAAGAGTTGCAAACAGAGATACCATTTGACCCAGCAATTCCACTACTGGGAATACACCCTAAAGAAACCATAAATGACATCCAAGCAGATATATGCACACCCATGTTTATTGCGGCTTTGTTCACAATAGCAAGGAGTTGGAAACAACCTAAGTGCCCATCAACAAAAGAATGGATAGAGAAGCTGTGGGATATTCACACAATGGAATACTACGCTGCATTGAAAAACAAGGAACACATGCAATATTATTCAAAATGGGTGACCCTGGAGGACATTATGCTGAGTGAAATATCTTAGTCACAAAAGGACAAATACTGTATGGTGCCACTGTTGTAAAACAGGACTGACCTCGGGGTTGGGGAGAGACAAGAAAGATGGGTTAAATAATGTATACTGCATTGAAACAGATGACAGAGAAAACTGTTGAAAAGGGATATGTGATTAGGTATTTTTGTCAAGACAGGAGTCCAGAGCAAAGGCTGCATAGTGGAGTGGACCTGGGGGGAGGGATGGAAAAACAATGGGGAAACTTTTCTTTTACTCTTCAAAGAGAAGAGTGTACTGGGAGGGTGGGGTGGAAAGAGAGAAAAGTGCAACAATGAATGAATGGAAATCCAAAGTCTTTGTAAATTTTCATTGAAATGAATAATAAATTAAAAAAGAAAAAGAAGGGAATACTAGAGTTGTGGGGGCTGCTTTCCAGTCTGGGAAGATGAGTGGAGCAGCTGGATTCTACAAAGGTGTGTTTTCTGTTTTAGTTGTGGCTTGGGTGTGGACTATTGTTCACAATTGGATATGAGCTGATTGGATTTGACCTTGTATTTAAAAAGGCATTTGGACCCTCAGGCCTGTGGCCCTCAGGCATGATTTTCAATTGTTTTCTGTCAAAAATTCTTCTAAGTAGTGTAGCACTGGTCTGTCAATTTGCTGCACAGAGGTAACTTGTGGTTGCTTCTATGGTGAACACTGTGACACTGATGTGTCAGATGCAATAATGGTTACCTATGGCGAACAGTGTTTTTTAGAGCTCCTAAATTAAAACAGGCTTAGAAGCAGGAGTGGCATCTACTTCTGAAATAGCTTGCTTCCAGAAACTCTATGAAGTTGGGGAAATGATGAAAGTTATGCATGTTCAGGACTTTCATTCATAGATTCACTATGTCATCTACAACTCAACAGTACTTAACAATAACTTCAAAACTATGATTATGAAAATGCAAAGTTCCACTGAATGCCCAGTTCACTAACTCAAAATCAGTAAAATTTTGACACGTAGGCACTTCCATTTTACAAGGGATTCATTGGACAGAATTTTGAAGATATTTCCAATTTTCTTGGATGTCACACTTGGGCATATTGTGGACTTGTGGCGAGTGACATTCAGATCCATTAACTCCACGGCCACTAATAAAAGTAAGATTTGCTGCATGGTGATCAGTTTGGGCCTGATAATACAGATATTCCTGTCTAGTAAACTGCACATAGAAGGAATTTGATTCAATTTGTATGCTGATAAAGTATCAGCATGAAGAATGGTATTACATTGTACTTGGATCCATCTGGTATGATTTTCCAGAGGTTTTTTTTTTGGAGGGACCCATAATCTTCTGTCCAAACTGTGTCATTGGTAGATAGAGGGAGCACAAGGTCCCACCAGGTGACAGGTTTGAATAAAGGTGGGGAAGTAATATGAGCCCAATATTCACCAGCTTGTACTGGAAGAGATGAGGAAATAGAAAACCCAGCAATAGTAGAACTTTCAGTGATGATAGATAGACAGGCTAAAAAACAATTCACAGGATTGGGAGGAGCACCTGCTCTTTTCTGAGTCAATTTGCTAAGATACTGAGCTTTTTGGCTGTCCCCATCTGTGGGGTTCTGCCAGATCAGCACTCCTGGTCATTGGAATTGTGGCAGGAATCATTCATTGAACCCACATTAGAGGAGGCTCTCAGGGCTCCACTAGATGAAGATGCTGGAGCTTGTCCTTCAAGCTGGAATTTGGAAAATGTTTTAATCATATTGTTGTTGTTGTTGTTGTTGTTGTTGTGTACCATCAAGTCTGAACTGACTTAATCCCCCAGCACGTTTTCAGAAGCAGTTTATCTCATGGAATGAGATTGCCCATCCTTCTCCCACGGGGCAGCTGGTGGATTCAAACCACGTGCCTTCAGGGTTGCCACACAGCTTCTTGCCACTAGGCCGGCCACCAGAGCTCCCCTAGATCCTGATTTCTGATGAGGAACCTTGAACCATTTTTTTTTTGCTTATGCAAATCCAAATTAACAAAGACCAAAGCTTCTTGTGCATCTAAGCTAGGATGGATCTGGGCTATTCATCCAGCTGTACTGAGCAAGGAAATTAAACCCTTGGACCACAAAAATATTCCTAAAAAATTCTCTTTCTCTAGCTTAAAAATGTTCTATTTGATACACATACGGTACAACGTTATAACTGAAAATATGGAACATCTCATGAGCCATGAGCATAAATGAAGTAGATTAATTAGGATACATTACAATTTATACTTTTGTTCCAAGAAATATTACCTCAGCTTTCATTTCAATTTCCAAATATTTCCCTTCTTATTTTCTGTCATATCAACTTAACATGCTATAGATGCTATACCCTGAATAAGTCCTAGGGTTTGAACAACAGATCATGTACTTTTTCTGAAAAAAAAAAAAAAAAGGAAAAAATTGATTCAGTGACTGGGGTAACAGGGGTCGGTGTGTCAGAGACAGTAAGGTTGGCTCAGGATAGAGCAGAGTTCAGGGCTGTTGTACTCGCAAGCAACTCTCTGACACATAACTACAATGTAGAATTAAAGAACCATCGTGACAAGCATCCAGAGTGACTAGCTGACTCATTGCTGTAGAGTTGGAACGAACTCACAGCTGAGCCTCCAGTGGGTTTTCAGAGAAAATAAATTGTACAGGAAGATCCTTCATCTTTCTTTTTTCTTTTTAATTAATTTCCATGAACATCTACAGAGATTTTGGAATTCCACTCATTCATTGTTGCACTTTTCTACCTGCCCACCCCACCCCCTCCCCCAGTTCACTCTTCCTGAAAAACAAAAGAAAAAACTCTTTTGTTGGTATACAATCCCCCCGCACCTCCCCACACCCACCCCGAGTATACGCCACTCTGCAAACCTCATTCTGGACTCTTATTATAATCATAAAGCCCTAAAATATATTACTTTAAACTGTTCTCTCCCTCATCAGCTTCAATGCGGTATACATAATGTATCCAGTTTTTCTCAGTCTTACCCCCACCTTGATATTAGCCTCATTCTAGCCGTGATAAACATGGGTGTGCATATATCTGCTTGGATGCCAGTTATGGTCTCTTTGGGGTATATTCCCAGTAGGGGAATTGCTGGGTCGAATAGTATCTCTATTTGCAGCTTTTTGAGAAAGCACCATACTGCCTTCTACAGCGGTTGCACCATTTTACACTCCCACCAACAGTGAATAAGGGTTCCAGTTTCTCCACAACCTCACCAGCATTTGTTGCTTGCTGTTTTGATAAATTTTGCTATTCTTACAGGGATGAGATGATATCTTGTCGTTGTTTTGCATAGTGTTTCTTTTAATTCTCTTTCTAAAAGCTGTATATCTTGGAGCAGAGCAGGTTTTATCTGGACTTGTTTTAAGAACAAACTATCAAGTAGTGCACAGGCCCTGGCTTATGAGTTTATGGAGACTAGGATTTCCTTCGGTCTACTGCGAAACTTATACTTGGACCAGGAGGCAGTCGTCAGAACAGAGCAAGGGAACGCTGCATGGTTCAAAATTGGGAAAGGCGTACGCCAGGGATGCATCCTATCTCCATACCTTTTCAACATATATGCAGAACAGATTATCCAGGAGGCTGGGCTCTATGAGGAGAAATGTGGGGTCA
>NW_006400058.1:1314612-1325273 GCF_000299155.1 Elephantulus edwardii
CCATGGACTGCTAGGAAAACAAACAGATTTGTCCTGGAAAGGGTTAAACCGGGTGGCTCCTTGGAGGCAAGGATTCTGAGGCTCTGTCTAACATATTTTGGACATGTTGTGAGGAGAGACCGGTCCTTAGAGAGGGACATCATGCTTGGGAGGGTGGAGGGAGAGGGCAGGAGAGGAAGGCCCTCTATGAGGTGGATTGATTCAGTGATTGGGATAATTGGGATGGGAGTGTCGGAGACAGCGGGATTGGCACAGGACAGAGCAGAGTTTAGGGCTGTTGTACATAGGGTCGCTATGAGTCGCAAGCGACTCGACGGCACATATCAACCAAACAACAACAGGATTTCCTTTCTTTTGAAGAAATTTATGCCATAGTCATTATTTTCATCATAACACTACTTATAATTTAAATCTTACCCAAAGTATTTCTCAAGTAGTCATGAGGTGTATGACTATCCCTTTTTCTTATCAATGTCTTCTGAATCTCTAACTATTGAAAAGGAGAATACCAGTTATAAAGTTATTGTCTCTTCGACTGCTTGGCATACTACTTGTGTTATATATTAAAAGATGTTGTTTTTATGTGCCATTAAGTTGCCTGTGACTAACCGGAGCCAGTCTCACTGACTCTGACATACCTACCCTGATTACCCCTGTTACTGTGTCAATCCATCTCATCCAGGGAAAGGGACATTCTTTCCTGTGCTGTCCCTCCACCCTTCCAAGCATGATATCCTTCTCCAAGGACTGTCCCTCCTGGCCTCATGCCCAAAGCATGTGAGATGGAGTTTCTAAATCTTTGCCTCCTAGGAGAAACTTGGTTTCATCTTCTCCCGGACAGAACTGGTCTTTTTTTTTTTTCTTGGTGGGCCATGATATATGTTCAGTACTCTTCTCCAGCACTACTAGTCAAAGGCATGGATTCGTCTTCTTTTTTTTTTTTTAAATTAATTTTAATGAAAATTTACAGAGACTTTGGATTTCCATTCATTCATTGTTGCACTTTCCCCCTTCCCACCCCGTCCTCCCAGTACACTCTTCTCTTTGAAGAGTAAAAGAAAAGTTCCCCCATTGTTTTACAATCCCTCTTCTCAGGTCCACTCCACTATGGAGCCTTCAGTCTGGATTCCTGTCATGACAATAATACCTAATCACATACCCCTTTTAAATAATTTTCTCCCTCATCTGTTTCAATGCAGTATACATTATTGAACCCATCTTTCTGTCTCCCCACAACCTGATGTCAGTCCTGTTTTACAACAGTGGCACTATGCAGTATTTGTCCCTTTGTGCTGAGATATTTCATTCAGCATAATGTCCTCAATGGTCACCCATTTTGAATAATATTTCATACATTCCTTGCTTTTCAATGCAGCATAGTACTCCATTGTGTGAATATGCCACAGCTTCTCTATCCATTCGTTTGTTGATGGGCACTTAGATTGTTTCCAATTCTTTGCTATTGTGAACAAAGCCATGATGAACATGGGTGTGCATGCATCGATTCTTCTTTTGTCATCCTTAGACGCTGTCCAGTTCTCTTATGTTCAGCAAGTAATTGAAAAGACTGTGGCTTGGATCAGTAATAAAACATAACAAAAAATTTTTAAGAGCCCCAAACAAACCGTGTCCATTGCCGCTGAGCCAGTGATCCTGCCAAAACATTGAACTTTCCCCATAGAGTTTCCAAAGCCACAGTCTTCACAAGCAGACTGCCACAGCTCTCTCCTGCAGAGCAGCGCGTGGGACCAACCCTCTGAGTTTAGGTCAAAAAGAAAAAAGTCTGAAACCGCGGCGGCGGCCGGGGCGGGAGCGAGACGAGTCAGCGGCGCCTCTGGTGGGGGGAAGCGGGCGGGCAGCTAGAGATCACCTCCAGCAGCCCCCGCCACGGCCGATTCGAAGGAGCGGCGGCGGAGGGGAGCAGGGGTGCCCCAGCAGTAACTGTAGTACTGAATGGAAGTGGCTTGTAGACAGAGCAAGAGTTGGCAGCCGATGGGCATGGCTTTAAGCCCAGATTTCAGAGCTAGAATACAAAATACAGCAACTAACAGATATTCACAAGCAGATCCGTGCCTCTAAGGAGATAGTGATCCTAGAAGAATGTCAACTTCCAAAAGACATTTTGAAGAAACAAATCCAATTTGCAGGCCAGGAAGCTACATTAAACACTACAGGGAGTCTGCTGGTTTCACACAACAATCAAGATTCTTTACCTGAACAAGATTTTGAAATGCCACCTAGCAGCCCTACACTACTACTTCGAAACATAGAAAAACAGAGTGCACAGTTGACAGAGATCATCAACAGTTTGATTGCCCCACTCAACTTATCTCCAACTTCATCACCTCTCTCCTCTAAGTCTTGTGGTCATAAATGTATGCCTAATGGCATTTCCAAGGGTGCTTCAGAGAATTTAGACGAGCTGCCTTCCTCCAGTAACTGGTTCCTTAACCAGAAGCACAGTAAGAAAAGAAAAAAAGACAGGACAAGATTGAAATCTCCATCTCTGACTATCATGAGTACGGCAGCCCGAACAAGGCCACTTCAAAGTTTCCACAAAAGAAAACTCTACAGATTGAGCCCTACTTTTTATTGGAGTCAACAGACTTTGCGTTCAAAAGAAACAACGTTCTTAAATACTACACAAATGCCTTACTTGCACTCACCGTCAACCTGGGGTAACTGTGAACACAATGCAAAGTCTCAGCTACTGAGAGAACACGTGTCAGATTTGGATTCTTCTTTCCACCCTGTTCTGTCATTGCCATCAGATGTGCCTCTTCATTTTCACCTTGAAACCCTGTTAAAAAAGAGTGAAATAAAAGGAGATCTTGATGGAAAAAAGAAGTCTTTACTATTACAAGTTATCTAAAATGAATTATGAGAGAACAGGAGAGGGTCCTCTTTAATTATATTTAACGGAGGATTAGCTGCTCTTCATACCTTTATTTCTAGTCTATCTTTGTCTGGAAGTCATGCCTATACTTGCCTGTCATGGGAGACACTCTGGGATTAGAAGTACATAGGCTGCCAAAAGAACAAACACATTTTTCTGGGAAGAAGGACAGTCAGAGTGCTCCTTAGAAACAAAAGTGGTGAGGCTTCATCTCCCATGTTATCAGGAAGAGCCAATTGCTGGGGGGTGGGGGGGGAATCATCCTTGGAAAAGGAAGCAAAAATGAAGAAGACTGTCAGTGAGATGGGGTGACACAGTGACTGCACAGTAGAGTTTGTAAAGATGGTGCAGACTCAGGGTGTTGTCCTGTTGCGCACAGGGTCACTATGAGTTGACTTAAGGGTGTCTAACAACAACATCACCGATGTCAGAGCTTCCAGCATCACAGAACACGAAAGCCACCATAATACAACAAACTGACAGATTGGTGGTGGTCAGCTTCTATATAATATTTTGCTTTTGGTAACTTTGATCGACTAAACCACACTGTCTCCTATGACTCTTCCTCCTTGCCTTCTACTACACAGTTGGTTAGCATTGAGACAGTAATCTATGTTATTACTGACACAAATTGAGTTTCCTTATGCCATAGAAAAGATGCACTGAATGTAAGTGTTCTTGGGTTCTCACTGCAATGGAAAAGTTGAAGTTGGCCTTCAACTACCCAAACGCTGAAGTTTTATCTGCATTATTTGGGAAGTATACCTGCGGTAGAGAAGGAGCCCCAGCAGTTGGAATTTCATTGTGCCTCCCAAGGACATCGTTCCTGGAACTGATTTCCCACAGAGAATGTGTTGCTGTGTCACTTGTATGACAAGTGAGTGTCTTCATGGGAATTCAAGGACTTCTCCAATGGGGACTATTTGTGATTTCTGGACTAGTTATCTGGAGCTAGTCAACTAGTGATTAAGAGCAACTCTTAGCCACTAATGAGAAGAAGCAATTGAGCAGCTCGACAGCTAGGGCCCAAAGGTTTCTGTGCTACTAAAGTGAGAAATTCTATCAAGAATAGAATGGTAATTTGAAGGCAGATCACATGCTTTGTTTTCTTGATTTTCAGTTGAGTGTCTGCCTCAGTGCTCTTTCTCTTTTTCAAAATCACGGTGACCTCCTGGCTGGTGCACAATCACATCACAATTTCATATGGAGTATGTTCTCTTTCAGAATTCTAAATCCACTAGTCTTAATGTTTGTCTTAATAACAATACCAAGCCTAATTGTCTGCCATGGAAAATGGTTTCAGAGATCCAAGGGACAGAGTTCAGCAGAACATTTATCTTTCGATGAGCCTTAGTGTGTTAAAGTTCCAAAGTAGGAAACAAAGGATGTCTCCTCCCACATTTTGATGTGACAAATAGCTAACATTTTGTGATAATCTCTCTATGTGATTCATGGGTTATCTAAATTCTGCTCTTATAATGCTTCACTACCCAGGACCTAGTTCCACATTGCAGCCATGGGCTCCATGTTACTGACTGGGCAATCTTTTTTAACTCACCACTGCCTTCCTCATCCGTCCATCCTCATCCATTCACCTCAACTACCTGCCCATATTTGCCTGGCATGTATGACTCTGCGATTTTCTAAGAATAAAACTTCAAAACCTAAAACAGAATTCTAGGATTGTTGTTAATAATCCACCTTACTTTCTATTCAATACCAATTCCTCTTATAGATCAACTCCAATGGAAAGAACCCATATTCCTTGATGAAATGATAAATATAGGGTTACATACGGTTAAAAATTGGGAAGGGTATATTCCAGGGATGTATCCTATTTCCACACCTTTCAATCTATATACAGAACAGATTATCCAGGAATCTGGACTCTATGAGGAGTAACGTGGCATCAGGATTGGAGGAAGCCTAACCAACAATCTGTATTATGCAAATAAATAACAAAATCCTAGCTGATGAAACTGAGGAGGACCTGAAGTACTTGCTGCAAAAGGTCAAGGCCTGCAGCCTTCAATATGGATTGAAGCTCGACATCAAGAAAACAAATATTCTCATCACTGGGCCAATTGACAGCATCATGATAGATGGTGAAGAGATGTAGATTGTTGACAGCTTTAGTTTGCTTGGCTCTACAGTCAACACTCTTGGTACCAGCAGCCAGGAAACTAAAAGACAAATTACATTGGAAAAGTCTGCTGTCAGGGACCTCTCCAAAGTACTGAAGAACAACAGTGTCAGTATGGAGACTAAGGTATGCCTGATCCAGGCCATGGTCTTCACAATTACTTGCTATGCATCAGAAAACTGGACAGTGAGTAGGGATGACAGAAGGATAATTGATGCCTTTGAGCTGTGGTGTTTGAGAAGAGCGTTGACTATACCGTGGACTTCTAGGAGAACAGATTCATCCTAGAGAGGGTGAGACTAGGCTGCTCCTTGGAAGCAAGGATTCTGAAGCTTTGTCTGACATACTTTGGACATGTTGCAAGAAGGGACTAGTCCTTAGAGAGGGATATCATGCTTGGGAGAGTGGAGGGACAGTGCAAGAAAGGAAGACCCTCTATGAGATGGATTGATTGAGTGACTGAGGTAATGGATGTAGGTGTGTCAGAGATGACAAGATTGGCACAGGATAGATCAGGGTTTAGGGCTGTTGTACATAGGGTCGCTATGAGTTGCAGGTGACTTGATGGCACATAACAACAACAACAACAACAACAACAACAACAACAACAAATAAATTAGACTAAATGGCAACTGGCATATCTTGTGTTTAAAAAAAAGGAGCTTTATATGTTTGCCACTGGGGAAATGTGGAAAACACAATTCAAACGCAAAATGAAATTACCATTGTGAATAAATATGCATTCTACATTTCCTTTTCACTTTTTAACTTCTATTAAAAACACTTGATTTTCATCCAGGGTCTTCCTCTCTTGCACTGTCCCTCCACCCTCCCGAGCATGATGTCCCTCTCCAAGGACTGGTCCCTCCTTGCAACATGCCCAAAATATGTCAGACAGAGTTTCAGAATCCTTGCCTCCAAGGAGCAGCCTGGTTTTTCCCTCTACAAGATCAATCTGTTTGTTTTCCTGGCAGTACATGGTATATTCAGTACTCTTCTTCAGCACCACAGCTCAAAAGTACCAATTCTCCTTCTATCCTCCCTATTCATTGTCCAGCTTTCTGACGCAGAGCTAGTAATTGTGAAGACCATGGTCTGAATCAGGTACACCTTAGTCTTCAGACTGACATCGTTGCTCTTCAGTACCCTTGAGAGGTCCTGGACAGAAGACTTTCCCAGTGCAATTTGTCTTTTGATTTCCTGGCTGCAGATACCAAGAGTGTTGATTGTGGAGCCAAGCAAACAAAAACTGTTAACAATCTCAATCTCTTCACCATCTATCATGATACTGTCAATCAACCCAGTGGTGAGAATCTTTGCTTTCTTGGTGTTGAGCTTCAATCCATATTCTTGACCTTCTGCAACAAGTGATTCAGTTTCGGCAAGCAGTGTATCAAGAGTGAAAATATGACAGGCTTACTTCAAGGAAGACAAAAGAGGATAAAGGAGTAAATGCAGGAAAAATAATTTCAAGAACAAGATCCCTGGTTTCTGTTCTTTCATGATGAAAAGTGAAAATTCAAATTACAAGTTATGGATGGAAGATTCTCCAAATTATCTAATATTTTCTAAACCATCTAATAAACCATCTAACTGCTCATCAACCAGTTAAAAGTTATCTACAAGCTTCATGAAGGAGCATCAACTAGACACCATCGCAGATCTGTATGATGTGCCAGCATTTTACAAGAGACATCAATGAAAAAAAGAGGCACAACACTGTAGTAAATGTAGTCTTCATTTTCCAGGTATTTTACAACTTTATCTGGAACTGTGCTCCAGAGGGTCTTCTTCTTCATTGACAAGTGTGTTGTAAACCAAGGACACAGAAAAGATGGCACACCAAGAAGAATGGAGAAAAAACAGAGTGCATAAAGGCAGGGGGCAAACAGCTCAAAGACTGAAGCAGCCTCAAGCCATGCCTCTCTGTGAATTCCTTGAGAATCACCAGGAAGTAAATCATAAAGTGAATTCTTTTGCAAATGAAGCCAAGTTTTCCCCTCTATTGTCAACCTTATGCTTATCTCAGGATGGAGAGGTTAGTAAATACAAGCTAAGAATTGTGAAGACACCTGAAGGTCTGCCTTGGTGCTTGACCCCTGTGACCTGTTTCAGCAGGAATTTCAGCTTCTATTTGCACTTCCCTCATATCCTGCTTAAGGTGCGTCTGATACAGGCCATGCTTTTTGCAATCACTTGTTATGCATCAGAGAGTTGGACAGTGACTAGAAAGGATAGAAGGAGAATTGATGCCTTTGAGCTGTGGTGCTGGAGAAGAGTATTGAGAATACCATGGACTGCTAGGAAAACAAATAGATTCATCCTAGAGAGGGTTGAACCGGGTGGCTCCTTGGAGGCAAGGATTCTGAGGCTCCGTCTAACTTACTTTGGACATGTAGTGAGGAGAGACTGGTCCTTAGAGAGGGACATCATGCTTGGGAGGGTGGAGGGACAGCACAAGAGGGGAAGACCCTCTATGAGGTGGATTGATTCAGTGACTGGGGTAATCGGGATGGGAGTATCAGAGACAGTGCGATTGGCACAGGACAGAGCAGAGTTTAGGGCTGTTGTACACAGGGTCACTATGAGTTGCAAGCGACTTGATGGCACATAACAACGACAACAAAAACATATCCTGTTATAGCATTTGGTTTATCATTTAGATTAATATTTAGTTTGATGTTTGGCTTCCCACAGAAGTCAATGAAATTTACAGAGCAAATTCATTTTCCATTAAACAAGTCATACACATTATGGTTCAGCACTTGTGACAAGTGACTGTCAATTCTTCCCATTACATTTTCACTTCTTTCACATCTCTCCTGCTGTGGTGTTAGGACTTTTGGAAATGGCTTTTATATCCATTGCCTTAGCATACCCTGGGGTTATGGTCTTCAGGTACCTCAACTGCAGACTCAAGCTTCACACTTGGTGATCAGTGTCTTCAGCATCAGCAACAGCCACGAGGCCAACATAAGAGAGAGAGGTGGCCAGACTATGGAGAGTTGTGGTGAGATATAGCCTGATGAACTTCTGGAGATGGAGCTAGAATTAAAGGTTCTGCTTGCTGGATAGTGAAGGAAGAGCTGGCTTGTGACTTTATGAGCTTGCTGGACAATTGAGGAAATCAGAAACTTCTTGCATTTGTGCTGCTAGACTGACCCTGAATGTTCACTTGCTGATTGAGAAGCTATCTGAACTAATCGAGGAATTGTATTTTCTTGCTAATCTGACTTGGGACTGCTGCGCCAACCCTGGACTTTTCACTGTGTAATATCCTTTGCCTCCCCTAACATCTAACATATTTCCCTAAAAAACCCCACAACTGTGAGTAAAACGATGTCTGTGAGTCAATTTGCAATGAATATCCAACCAAATGATGAGTAGAAATAGATGCAGGAGCCTGGGGTGGGGGCTATGTCTGACCTTGTAGCACTTTGTTTGATACTGTGGATGTTATTGATGGGGACAGTTTCCCTTGGTGAAGCTGGTAGAAGTCAGACTCAGCCTTCCCCGTGTTACCATTGTTCCTTTTACATCTGCCTTCTGAAATTTATCCCTGGGAAATTTTTATGTAATTTTCTTCACATTTTTTAGATTAGTATTTTGATTTAGACCATTCACTGGCTTCACGATACCACTGTTGTTGCTGTCAGTTCTGATTCATAGTAACACTAAGTACAACAGAAGGTGGACCTGCCCAGCCCTCCCCCCAAGATCTGCATGGTTGCTGCTGTGCTTGAGTCCACGGTGTTCATCCAGATCACTCACAGTCTTCACTCTTAAGAAGCATTCTGATTGCTTTTCTTCCAAGATAGATTTGTTCATTCTTGTGGCAGTCCAGTATTCTTCCCCAACACTACAGTTCAAAGGCATTTGTACTTTAGTCTTCTTTATACATTATCCAGCTTTTCCATGAATATAAGGTGATTGAAAATACCAGGCTCAGGGTGAACACACATCTTTAGCACTTAAAAGGAGACCTTACAGCAGATTTGTCCAGTGTAGTACATAATTTGATATCTTGACTTCTGTTTCTTTAGCTGTTGATTGTGGATTAATGTAAAATAAGATACTTGAAATCATCAATGTTTCATTAATTTACATCATGTTGCTTATTGGTCCAGTTGTGAGGACTTTTATTTTCTTTCTATCCATACTGAAGGCTTTGATCGTAATCATTAAGTGTTCCAAGTCATCTTCATTTTCAGAAAGCAAAATTCTATTGTTATTAGATGTTGTATGAAAGTTGCCTTTAAACCTCAACAAGTAAAATGTAAACAATCCAGTCACAAAATGGGTACAAGATGTGAATAGGCACTTCACCAAAGAGGACATTCAGAATGCAAACAGACACAAGAAATGCTCAAAATCCCTCACAATGAGTGAGATGCAAATGAAAAGAACTTTGCGATACCACATCACCCCAGTAACAATAGAAAAGTTCAACAGGGCAGCAAACAGCAAATGCTGGCGAGGTTGTGGAGAGATTAGAACTCTTATTTGCTGCTGGTGGGAATGTAAAATGGTACAACTATGGAAGGTGGTCTGGCACTTTCTCCGAAAGTTGGAAATAGAGATTCCATTTGATCCAGCAATTCTACAACTAGGAATATACCCTAAAGAAACCAGAGCTTACCCCCAAATAGATGTATGCACATCCGTGTTTATTTCTGTGTTATTCACAATAGCGAAGAGATGGAAGCAACTCAACTGCCCATCAACAAGTAAATGAATAAAAAAAACTATGCTATATTCACACAGTATATGCAGCATTGAAAGACAAGGATTCATAAAATATTACACAACATAGGTGATGCTGGAGGACATTATGTTGAGTGAAATACGTCAGTCACAAAACAACAAATACTATATAACACCACTGTTATAAAACAAGACTAGCATGGGAGTTGGAGAGTAACAAAGAAAAGAGGGGATAAATAATCAACACGGGAAGGAAATAAATATTTGAAAGGAATATATGATTAGACATTATTTGTATGACAACAGTCCAGAACAAGAGGTGTATAGCAAAGTGACCTGGGGGAGGGGGGTGGAAGGGAGGAAAATGTGCAACCACAAATGAAAGAAAATCCAACTTCTCTGTAAACATTTGTTAAAATTACGATTATAAAAATGGGAACAAAAGAAAGTTACCTCTAAAGTAATTTCTTAGAATGATAATATACTGCTCATGAAGTGAATATATGTATAAAGCCAAAATAAAACACATTATCACCCTGTTGATTCTGACTCAAAGTAACCCTGAAGGACAAAGCAGAACTTCACTAGAGGGTTCCCAAGTCTGTAAATGTTTACAAGAGCACACAGCCCCATCTTTCTCCTTCAGAGCAGGTAGTGGGTTCAAACTGACGATGTGTTATTAGCAGCCTTTTGGTTAGAATGTCAGAGCCACCAGAGCTCCTAACACACATTTTGTAGTTGTTGTTATGTGCCGTCGAGTCGTTTGCGACTCATAGCGACTCTATGTACAACAGCCCTAAACCCTGCTCTATCCTGTGCCAATTGCACTGCCTCTGACACACCCATCCCGATTACCCCAGTCACTGAATCAATCCATCTCATAGAGGGTCTTCCCATCTTGCGCCGTGCCTCCACCCT
>NW_006400058.1:1331118-1370405 GCF_000299155.1 Elephantulus edwardii
ATTCCCTGCTTTCAGCCAAGATCCATCTAACATCAGCAACGATATCCCTAGTACCACGACCCCTTCTAAACCCAGCCTGGACTTCCGGCAGTTCTAGCCAGTAGAAAACGAAAACATAAAAATACTTGTGGAAGTCTAATTAACTCTATTGCAAATGATATGTAATGAATAAAAGTCTCACCTCTTTTAGCTACCTTTAAAAAAGTGCCTTAAAAAATGCCCTAGAAGAGTAGCCATATAAAGAGTTATCCACCAGTTCTTTAAAAAAAAAAAGAAAGCACACCATCTTATGTGAGAACAAAGAAATTTAATCAACACCCGTGATCCAAGGAGGGAATGTATTTTAATTTAAGTTCTGGAAACAAATGGTTTGTGGAAGGGAAGCACTCAGTTCATTTTGATTCTTGACTTAAGCTCAGGCATCACTTGACTTTCTTTCTGACCAGTAAACAAGTAATATAACTTTGCCTTTATGAAAAACAGAGTTGAAAGCAAATTACACTTGCAAACAAACCCAGAGAGGTTTGTCCTTGAGGCTTGTAAAGAGAATAGGGAAGTTGCCTGGATGGGTTGTTAACAATTTACCAAAAGTAAGTGCATACCACATAATTTATGAGTTGGGTTTCTGTGACTATGGTTCTGACCACAACATATCTAAGCGCCTGATGACCCAGATCCAAGCCTGTAAGTTTGTTTTAAATGTGCAGTTCTATACATATTCCAGTCATATCCCAATTCTCTGACATCTGTCTGTATTCCTGCCTACAACAGTGATGGACTGTAACCGCCATTAGTTATGATCTCGTGATGGATATTTGAATGTTAGGGTGAATCCTTTGCTTTCTAATCCCTCATTCTAGGACGCTTTATCTTTGCCTTAGTATTATCAAGTTTATGTCTTTAAGATGAACAATTAAATTTGGAATGTCTCTTTCCCTAATAGAACAGATAGAAGTTTGAGATCCAGTGTTCCTTACGATAACTGCCTACGGCATTTGTTGTTGTTATAAGCAGTCGAGAGCCTATGTACAATGAACTCTGCCCTATCCTGGATCAGTCTCACTGATTCTGACACATTACTCCAGTCACTGTGTCAATCCATCTCATCTGGTGATCTTTTTCTCCTGCGCTATCCCTCTACCATTCCAAAGTATAATGCTCTATTCCCAGGATTAGTCCCTCCCAGCAACATGCCTAAGGTATGTGAGACAGAGCTCCAAAATCCTCGTCTCCAAGGAGTAACTTGGCCCCTAAACATGGCAGTTTAGACTAATTCAATTTTGAGTTCTTTCTCTCTCTCTCTCTCTCTCTCTCTCTCTCTCTCTCTCTCTCTCTCTCTCTCTCTCTATATATATATATATATATATATACACACACACATTCATATGTATATATAAAAGACCTTTTCTTTTCATAAAAATTCTTTTTTCTTTCAACATAATAATAACTTTCTCAAGTTGTTGTTGTTGTTATGTGCCATCGAGTCGTTTGCGACTCAAAGCGACACTATGTACAAGAGCCCTAAACGCCGTTCTATCCTGTGCCAACCTCGCTGTCTGAAACACATTCATTCCCACCACTCCACTCACAGAATCCATCTCATAAGTGAACAAAGAAAAATCCACCTAGAGGCTTTATCCGAAACAGGCATCAACCCCCCTGGGAAAAGCTGGCTTGCAGAGCCTTTTGGGGAGTGTAGTCCATGAGGGTGGTGAGCCGACCGGCGCTTTCGCTTTGGGATTCTGGGAAATGTAGTTCAGGAGCTGTGTGCGAGGGAAGCACTTCCGCTCCAGAAAGACGAGATCGGGGCTGTGATTGCTCCTGGGAGGTGAGTCCACACGCGCCCTGCGCCCTCGAGCCTTCCTGGCCTGGGCGTGGGGCCAGTGGTGACTAGCCCTCGCTCTCGGAGGCGACAAGCCACATCTGCCGCAGATAACGAGATGGGGAGGCAGAGTTGACAGTTCGCGCCCCTAATCGGAGCCTCCCGTTTAGAGGCGGCTCGCATCATGCCTCGGGTTTGAGGGTCTCCAGTCCTCTGCACCCCGACCTTCCTCCCTACCTCTGCCTCTTCCTCGTGTAAAATACTGGGCAGTTTAATTACTCTCTCCGTGCTTCAGTTTTCTCATGGTTCAGAAGGATTTGTTCTTTTGATGGTTTAGCGGTAAGGCATTACACTGCCAATGCAAAGATGCATGGTATGAATCCCCGGGAGAAAGATGAGCAGTCTCCTCCTGTCCTATTTACTGCTTCTGAAACCCATTGGAAGGTCAGCTCTGGGTTAGTTCCAAGTCGATGGTACTTAACAACAATAATGTTCTTGCATTGTATGTAAACAACTTTAAACTGTGTCCATGGCGTGAGAGATTGCAAACTGACTTTTGATTCTTTTTAATAATTGGCACTGCAAATGCTGGGGATGGAGTCAGATTTAATCCCTGCATGCTGTGCCTGGACATCCGACTGCCCTTGATCACATACTTAGCAGGAGAGAAATCACTCCCAGTCAATCTGGGGAATGTCCTCAGGTGTATCCCACATGGTGAGCACAGCTTTGCACAATGCCTGACGTGCACCCAAGTGCACAGAGCTGGTGTGTACTTACAGCTTTGATTTTTAAGTAGTGAACCATTTAAGTAGGAACTTAAGAGTCTTGGGGGTATTTTAGCATATGGGAGAAGAGGCTTTGTTGAAGCTCTGCTAGTTTATGAAGTGTTTATAACTATTGTTATGTGCAGTCCAGTCAGAACTGACTCATAAGCTGACCCTCCAGCAGGTTATCAGAGGCTGTAAAACGCAGGGGAGGAGATTGTCGAGCTGTCTCCCAAGGAACCACGTGCCTTTAGGTTGGCAACCAACTCCTTACCACTAGACCACCAGAGCTCCCTATTGGGTGGGAGGAAAATCTATTGCAATTTAATCATCATGACAAAGAAACAAATGATAAGTGAACCCTCTCGGAATGGGAATTCCAGGGGATGTCTTGTTTTTCCAGCTCTCACAAGTTGTTTGCCTTTGGCAGGGAGCAGTTCTATCCCCCGTCTGTCTCTTTTTGGTGGAAACTTGAGTTTTCCTTCTCTGACAGATTTTCATATGTTCCACCGTTGCCAGTTTTACTGTAATATATACGACAACTAGTAAGAATTGGACTTTTCTGAGGCTTACTGACTTGCCTCTCAGAGGAGGCTGATTTCTGAGTTTCTGGGAGGCATCCTGTTCTAGAAAGCACACGTGCAGAGACAGTTCTAAGAAACATAATGTTGTTCATTGCCATCAAGTTGGCTGCGGCTAGTGGTGACCCTGTGTACAAAAAGAATAAAACTAAAGGTTGCAGTCCTGGCTGCCGTGAGAATAATTAGTTTGCTCAAGTTCATTGTTGTAACCTTAGTGCATTTGCAGAACCTCCCAGCCTGGGAGGGAGCTCTGGTGGGATCATCTGTGGGGAGTTGGGTGACCAACCCAACGACCACACCACTCTGGTGGTTCAAGTCCACCAGCGGCTCTGAAGGAGGAAAGTGGGCAATCCTCCCAGCCTTGGAAACCAAAGTCAGTTCCAATTCAATGACAACAAGTTTGAGTTTTTCTCAAAGTGGCTCCTCCCCAGCATTGTATGAGACACTCTTCTGTTCCACACCATAACATTTCCACTGGCTAATTTTCAGAACTAGATTTGCAGGCCTTTTTGTGTAGTCTGTTTAATCTGGAAGCTCCAGTGAAACCTTCCTATCATGGTTTCCTTTTGTTTGAGATGCTAATGGTGAGATGTCAACGGCATAGCAACCTACAGACAGCTGATGCCACAGACTGACAGGGGTTGAACAAAGTATCGGAAAGAATAAAAAGAACACAGGGCTGTGGAGTTAGCATCTATTCATGGAAACCTTGCATGGGAATTTCTGAGGCTGTAAATGGTAACATTAGCAGGAACAGACAGCCTCATCTTTCTCTGATGGAGCAGCTAATAGACTCAAACTGCTGACCTTTTGGTTAGCAGCACTATGTAGAAGGCGCTGTGTCACCAGAGCTTTGCACCAGGGATGCTCAAGAGCACCCGCCTATCTGATGCTGGGCAATAAACATTAATGAAGATGGAATAGACCAGGGACTGCCGGAAGAATGAACACGTCTGTATTAGAAACAATGCATCCAGGCGCTCCTATGAAGTAACCGTGAGAATTGTAAAAACCATGAGAAAATTGTGTCACATCCTTTGGGCTTGTTATCGGGAGAGGGAAATCCCTAGAGAAAAAGACCAGAGACCCTCAAGAAGATGGACTGACATAGTCACTGAAACAGTGACTCAGATATTTTTATCAGTTGTGAGCATAGCGCCGCGCCAGGCAGGGTTTTGACCTCTTTTACATGGGTTTCTATGATTGGGAACCAAGTAGACAGCACCTGACAGCATCCAAAGCTCCAGGCAATAGGGACGACAAACATTGTTATTCCTATTTGCCAGCAAGTGGATAAGGTGCTCAAGCTTTACACTGTTAGTTAAGTAGAAAGTGTTAAGTGGAAGTAAATGGAATGGAAAAGGCTAAGGGAACATCAACCCAAAAGGAATCAGACATTATGTGTCTTGCAGTTAATAATCTGGAGTAGGACATGCATAAATGGTCAGATGGGGAAAGCAGGGGATGGGGGGTGGGGAAGAAGAATGAAAGACTAAAGAAAAGTTCGAGTGGTTCGAGTCCACCTGCTGCTCCGTGGGAGAAGGTTGGGCAATCTTCTCCCGTGCCATTAACTGTCTCAGAAAACCCACTGGAGGGTCAGCTATTAGTTGGACCCAACTCCACAAGCACACAACAACAGCAGGAAGGAAAGAAAGGTTTGCGGATAGAAATAACTGTGTGGGGTTGACAGGGACGGGAGCTGGGGAGGGAGCAGAGAAGAGTGAACGGACCGGGAGGGTGAAGGGAAAGGCAGGGTACAGCGAGGTTCTGGTAAGATGTATGCTATACAACTGTAATTCATGTTTTAAAATGAAATGTATATGAGTGAATAAAAACCAATAAAAATTGATAAAATGCATGACACCTGTATTTTTAAAAAGTGGAAGAATTAGAAATTAAATCCAGACATTTAGGCCAGAGGATATATCTTTTTTCTTAAAAAAATAAAATTTTATTTTAATTGTGATTTTTTTGTTTGTTTTTTTATTTATTATTAATTTCAATGAAAATTTACAGAGACTTTGGATTTCCATTCATTCATTATTGTACTTTTCTCCCCTACCAACCCTTTAATTGTGATTTTAATGACCATTAGATTTTCATTCATTATTACACATTTTACCCACTCTCCCTCCTTTCCCCTCCCCAGTTCACTATTTTTTAATATTCATTCATTGTTGCACATTTTACTCCTATCCCTCCCTCCTCCCCCAGTGCATGCTTTTAAAAAATATTCATTCATTGTTGTACAATTACCTACTTCCCACACACAACCCAGTCCTCTTGGCAACGATGCAGCTCTTATTCTGGGCTGTTGCCGTATGTATAATGCCTAATCATATATTCCTTTTATATAATTCTTTCTTTGATCTGTTCCAATACAATATTGTCTGTCCACTCTTATCCTATTCTCCTCCCAACCCATATCAGACCTGCTTTATGACTTTATCCTTTTGTGACTGAGATATTTAACTCAGCATGATGTGCTTCAGGGTCTCCCATGTTGTGTAATGTTTTATGAGTTCCTTGTTTTTCAGTGCTGCATAGTATTAATTTTATGAATATACCATAGTTTTCTGTACATTCATTTGTCGATGGGCACTTGAGTTGCTTCCCAGAGGATACATCTTATACTACCCATTAGCCCCTGGTTTCCTCTGAAATCGAGGGGCAGGTGGGGTGCTCTGAGGGTCACTTGGGTTTCAGATGTTGGACAACAAGATGTCTGGCAAATGGGACACAGTCACAGCTAGAATCCAGCCCCTGTTCTCTCAGCTGTGTGTGCTAGAGAAGAGGGATGTCTTTCTGCTGACACCAAGTTGTCTATGGACCAGCAGCATCCCATAATTCACGTGCTGTCTTTCCTTCTCCCAGTTCAGCCTTCCCAGACGCTGGCTCTCCCCAGAAGGAAGAGGAGAAAAATGACTAAGTTCCAGGTAAGCTGGGTTTGCCTGTTTCTTAAAGTGATATCACATTTCACTTCAAATGACAGTCCCATTTTCCAAAGATGTGGCCCACTTCTCTCCTGCTTGGGAAGGTGCTGTCGAGGCAAATCTGATTTATAGCAACTCGGTGTGCAGCAGATCCTGCGCTGTCCTAACAATCGCCACTGTGCCTGTGCTCCTTGTTGTAGCCACTGTGCCAGTCCTTGGTGTTCCCCTCCGAAGACTGGCCCCTTCTGACAACATGCCCAAAGTATGTGAGATGAAAACCAGCTTCAACTCCTTGCTTTCGAGTGAGAACCGATCCATAGATGAATCTCCAGCAGGTTTTCAGAGGCTGTAAATCACACGGGAAGAGATTGCCTGTCTCTCCCACAGAGCAGCTGGTGGATTCAAACCACCTGCCTTTGGGTTGGCAGCACAGCTCTTACCCACTAAGCCATTAGAGTTCCCTACGTGCAGTGAAGTCTTACAGTTTTTGTTTCTAAGGAGAACCCTGGCTGTGTTTTGTCCAAGACAGATGTATTTGGTAGCCCATGGCACCGTAATCTTTGCCAGCACCACAACTCAAAGGCATCAAGAAGTTCCAAAAGATATTGGAAGGATTTTTGTGTGCTCTGCCTTTGCTTTTTGTTGGTTTTGGAAATTTACAGTAAATATGGTTGCTGTGGAGTGATTCCCAGTGATGGCGCCCCCTGTGTGCGAGAGTGGAAGCGCGCGTCACAGGGTTCTCCGCGCTGCTTTTCAGAAGCAGATCACCAACCAGGGCTCCTTCTGGTCGGTCAAGAGAGACTCGAACCTCCAGTCTCTCACTTAGCACTTGAGCATGTTAACCATTGCACCCATAAATCCTGGCTTTCAATAATAATCTTAAAAGTTATGAGAAATTGGTAAAACTCTCATATTCATTAATATGTTTACAAATAAGCCCTCTTCGTCTTCCCATATTGCTTTGTATTGACAGATGGTTATTTGCATTTGTAAATATCCATTTATAATGAGGATTTTGAGTTTTTAAAAATCTGTACCTCCCACATTTAAAACGTTAACATTTTTAAAACTATAAAATTTAGAAACATTTTTTTCAAATTGAAATTATTGAAATATATTTCATGCGTTTTGTAGTTCCTAGGGAGCCATACTGCTGCGCCTCCCTGGCCGGATCCACCAGGGGTCAGTCTCCTCCTGTGCCTTTGACAACTTTAGAAGACAGAGGAGGTTCAGTTTCGAGTGAGCTCCAACTCTGCAGCTGGGAGGGACTGAATCGCTCAGTGCCTTTGAGCTGAGCCTCCAGCAGGTTTCCCAAGGCTGTAGATCACACAGGAAGAGATTGCCCATGTTTCTCCAGAGAAGCAGCGGAGAAATTCAAACCGCATGCCCTGTGGATGTCAGTGGGGCTTCCTACCCACTGCAGTTGTTAATTGTATATCGTTGAGTCAGAACCAACCCATACCTGACCCTTCAGAGAGTTTTCAGAAACCGCCCAGGTTTGCCCATCTTTCTCCCATGAAGCAGCTGGTGGAATCGAATTGCGTACCTTTGTGTTGGCTGCACAATCCCTTACCACTAAGCCACCTGGTAGTTTATCTAATTTGATTTTTCACTTTTCATAGTTCTGGTTTTTGGTTTCTAGTTTCACTATTTTAAAGAACTTTGTGGTGATAGGTTTCCTGTTATAATTTTTAATACTGAGTATTCAGCCCAATTTTCTTCCCTCTAGAAAGTTGTTTTTATGAAGGAAATAGCAAAAAAGTAAGGCCCCAGGAATAGATGGTATACCAATTGACGTATTTCAGCTTACAGATGCTGCCCTGGACGTGCTCACCAAGTTGTGCCAAGAAATCTGGAGAACAACCGCTTGGCCAACTGACTGGAAGATCTATATTTGTTCCCATTCCAAAGAAGGGTGACCCAACAGAGTGTGGAAACTATAGAACAGTAATCATTGATTACACATGCAAGCAAGATTCTACTGAAGATTATCCAAAAACTACTGGAACAGCACATCAGCAGAGAACTGCCAGAAGTCCAGGCTAGGTTTAGAAGGGGCTGTGGTACTAGGGATATTGTAGCTAATGTTAGATGGATCTTGGCTGAAAGCAGGGAATACCAGAAGAATGTCTATCTGTGTTTCACTATGCAAAGGCGTCAAACTGTGTGGATCATAACAAAATGGCTGACTCTGAGAAGAATGGGAATCCCAGAACACTTGATCGTGCTAATGAGAAACCTATACTTGGACCAAGAGGCAGTCGTCAGAACAGAGCAGGGAAACACTGCATGGTTCAAAATTGGGAAAGGCGTATGCCAGGGATGTGTCCTGTCTCCATACCTTTTCGACCTGCATGCAGAACAGATTATCCGAGAGGCTGGGCTCTATGAGGAGAAGTGTGGCATCAGGATTGGTGGAAGGTCTATTAACAATCTGTGTTATGCAGATGACACACCCTGCTTGCTGAAACTGAGGAGGACCTGAAATGCTTGCTGCAGAGGGTCAAGGACTGCAGCCTTCAGTATGGATTGAGGCTCCATGTCAAGAAGACAAAGATTCTCACCACTGGACCAATTGGCAGCATCAGGATGGATGGCGAAGAGATTGAGATTGTTAACAACGTTAGTCGGCTTGGCTCCATAGTCAACACTCTTGGCACCAGTAGCCAGGAAATTAAAAAATGTATTGCGATGGGAAAGTCTGCTGTTAGGGACCTCTCCAGGGTACTGAAGAGCAATGGTGTCACTCCAGAGACTAAGGTGCATCTGATACAGGCTGTGGTCTTTGCAATCACTTGTTATGCATCAGAGAGTTGGACAATGACTAGGAAGGATAGAAGGAGAATTGATGCCTTTGAGCTGTGGTGCTGGAGAAGAGTATTGAATGTACCATGAACTGCCAAGGAAACAAATTCATCCTGGAGACGGTTAAACAGGCTGCTCCTTGGAGGCAAGAATTCTGGGGCTTTGTCTGACATACTTTGGACATGTTGTAAGGAGGGACAGGTTCTTGGAGAGGGACATCATGCTTGGGAGGGTGGAGGGATGGCACAAGAGGAGAAGACCCTTGTTGAGGTGGACTGATTCAGTGACTGGGGTAATCGGGATGGGTATGTCAGAGGCAGTGCGATTGGCACAGGACAGAGCAGAGTTTAGGGCTGTTGTACATAGGGTCGCTATGAGTTGCAAGCGACTCGACGGCACATAACAACACTAACAACATAAAGTTTTGGGAACTCAGTTTCTTGCCAATTTCTTGTTTCGGTGGAAAGAAGATACAAAGTGTGGTTTGGTGCCGTAAGCTCAAGCGGATGCAGAACTCAGAGAAAATTCTTTTGGTTATTCCCAGAGAAGAGCTAGATTCTACCTTTAAATCTAAGCTAAATTATGTCTGTGTGAGAACTATTTTAATTGTTAATGTCCTAGCTCTGTTTGTGCAGGAGTTAAAGCTTTCAACTGTTAATCAAAAGGTTCAGTGGTTCCGAGTCACCGTGGGAGGAAAATGTGGCAGTCTGTTACACAGAAGCAGTTGAATTTATTGAGCATTTATTTATGTGCTTGACACAGTTCTAAGTTCTCGACTCATGTCCACTCATTTAGAGCCTGACAGCATGCTGCAGCCTTGGTACTGTTGTAAAGCAGCCCTCTCCATCTTCCCAGTGTTGTCCTCCTTCCAGGAGACATTGGTTTGAGGATTGAGCTTGTGTGTTTAATGTTGCAGGAGGCCGTGACGTTCAAGGATGTGGCTGTGGTCTTCACCGAGGAGGAGCTGGGGCTGCTGAACTCTGGCCAGAGGACACTGTACCGAGACGTGATGCTGGAGAACTTCAGGAACCTGGTCTCCTTGGGTGAGGATGGGCGCCCTTGTCACTTAGCTTGAGGCCCTGTGTACCAGGGGTTTCTTTGCCATGACATGGTTAACATTTTGTGCCAGGTGACGTCGCTGTAGGGGGCAGCCCTGAGCATTGTAGAATGTTAGCAGCACAGCTGTCCTCCACCTTCTCTTCCAAGGCTTTGGGAAACTTAGGTGTCCAAGCTTTCCAGTCCCTTTAGAGAATAAAGACACAGTGTCCCAAAGCAAGAATTGGAATTGGTCTTTCATAAATGATCAATAAAATGAGCAAGGGGGTGTGGCTGCTCCGGGCTTTCTCTTTCTTATTTCCTTAGAAACGGTGAGTAATGATCATTAATGGTGTTAACTAAGTTGCATCAGTATTTTTTAATGTTTTTTTAAATTAATTTTAATGAAGTTTCCAGAGACTTAGGGTTTCCAGTCATTCACTGTTGCACTTTTCTCCCTATTCCCCCCCCCAATTCACTCTTCTCCTTGAAAAGAAAAACTCTTTCATTGTTATTCAATCCCTCCCCCCAAGTCCACTCCACTGTGCAGCCTTCACTCCATATTTCTGTAATGACAAGAATACCCATTCATAAGTCCCTTTTAAACAGTTCTCTCCCTCATCTGTTTCAATGCAATACACGTCATTCCTCGCCTCCTTTTCTGTCTTCCCTCAACCCTGATGCCAGTCCCATTTCACAACAGTGGCCCTAAGCAATATTTGTCCTTTTGTGACTGAGATATTTCACTCAGCATAATGTCCTCCAGAGTTATCCATTTTGCATATTTCATTAATTCCTTGTTTTCAATGCTGTGTAGTATTCCATTGTGTGAATATACCAGAGCTTCTCTATCCATTCATTTGTTGATGGGCACTTGGGTTGTTTGCAGCTCTTTGCTATTGCAAACAAAGCTGCAAAAAAGATGGGTGTGCATGCATCACTATTTTTGTAATAGATTGTTGTGTGCCATCCATATGAGTCAAACTGACTCATAGCTGACCCTTCAGCTCATTTTCAGAGGCTATAAGTTGCATGGGAGATTGTCCATCTTCCTCCCCAGAGCAGCTGGGAGATTTGAACCACCTGTCTTTGGGTTGGCAGCAAAATTCTTTGCAACCCGATGACACTGAACAACAGCAGCAACAGGCCACCAAAGGTTCTTAAATTAGAATAGAGCAGCAAAAGCAGAGCTCCTTCGCTAGAATAAGGAGCCCTGGTTGGTTGCTAACTAAAAGGTGAACAGTTTGAACCCATCAGCCACTCTAAGAAAGCTGAGCCTGGCTCCTCCCATGAAGATTTGCACCCTCGGAAGCTGACTGGAAGTCACCCGAGTTAGAATCTTCTAGGGGGCAGTGGTTTAGGAATAGCAGGGATGGAACGTGTTACAGCAACAACTGCAGCTGCTTGTAAAGTGATGCGGGACACAGAAGAGATGTGATGAAAGATAAAAATGTTTAGAAACAGGTCATCTAATAAAGCTTTTTAGAGTGTAAGTACACACATGCAGCATCATGCTGAATGCCGCCAAGTGGGAACCCGCTCACAGCTGACCCTCTGGCGGGTTTTCAGAGGCTGTGAATCACACAGAAGGAGGTTACCCATCTTTCTTCCAAGGAGCAGCTGGTGGATTTGAACCACTTGCTTTTGGGTTGGGAACACAATTCCTTACCCACTAGGCCATCATCTCTTACATATGGGCCACAGTAAATGATGTTTGGGAAGTCAAGTCGGTGGAGGGCAGCCTCGGATCATGGGGCTGGCAGCAGACTTTTTTGTAATCTTTGCCTGTGGTCTCTCTCTTGTGTGTTCATAGGACATCAGTTCTTCAAGCCGGATGTGATCTCGCAATTGGAGAGAGAGGAGAGGCTGTGGGTGAAGGGGTTCCAGACCCAGAGAGGTGGGTGTCCAGGTGAGAGCCATGCCACTAGGAGGGGTCCCCGTGGGAACAGCTGAGGCTCCTGTCCACACAGCACCAGAGTGCCCAGAAACCCCAGTCACCTCCTGTCGCTCCTCTGCTTCAGCCCCTGCACCGGCTTCCTGTTTGAGCAGAGTAGGGGACACAAACGCTTGCTCACTCACTTTGTTGATTGCTGTCAAGTAGGTTCCCACTTGTATGTATAGTGCAGAAATGCTCACCTCCCTGAGGCAGATGGTCAGTCGTCCTACCTCAGCACCCCTGGTGGGTTCAAAGATCATCTCTTCTTTTTTTTGTTGTGATGTGTTTGTAGGGAGCTGCACTGCTTACTCAAAGGCTGTACCTCAGGCAGTTCGAAACCACTAGCGCCTCCATGGGAGAGAGATGGGCATTCTCCTCCCAGGCATTTTGCAGCCTCTGAAAGCTCACTGGAGGGTCAGCTAGGAGTCGGTCCCACTCAATGGTGAACTGAGTGAGTGTGATTTCAGTGAAAGTTTACAAAACAAATTGATTGGGGTTTTTTGTTTAATGGGTCATACACATTTTGTTTTATAACATCAGTCACAATGCCGTGCTGAAATCGTATTTCCTCCACTTCCTTCCAGTGATTCTGATTCCACCAATCCTTCTATCCTAGCAGTTGATGCCTCCAGAGCTTTATCTCTGGGCAGCTTTTAGGTTAACTCTCACTCTCCCTGCCCTTGAATCTGAATCAACTCATAACTGACTGTCCAGCAGGTTTTTACAGGCTAAGAATCTCAGGAAAGGAGATTGCCCATCTTTTCCTTGAGGAGCCTCTGCTGGATTCGAACTGCCAGAGAGGCACCACCTTTGGGTTAGCACCACAGCTCGCTATAGACCACGCGCCACTAGAGCTGCCTCTAGTCTAACGGCTGCGTCTGAACCATTTGTGCCATCCTGTGACCTCACCTCCCCTTGCTTGATGACTCTGCGTTTTGCTTGTTTATTTTTTAAATATCTAAGACTTATACATACCATAGACCTCCAAGAAAATAAATAGGTCTCTCTTGGAGAGGGTGAAACCAAGTTTCTCCTTGGAGGCTAGTTTTTGTTTGTTTTTAATTCTTTTTAATAATTTTAATGAACATTTACAAAGAATTTGGATTTCCATTCATTCATTGCTACACTTCTCTACCCGTCCAGCCCTCTCCCCCCGCCCCCCAGTTCGCTCCTCTCTTTCAAAAGTAAAAGAAAGACTCTCTCCCTGGTACACAATCACCCCGCACCCCTCCCACCGCTCCAAGTACATTCCACCATGCAACCTTAATTGTGGACTCTTGTGATAACCTTAATACCCTATCATACATCGCTTTTAAATTATTCACTCCCTCATCTGTTTCAGTGCAGTATACACAATTTATCCAGTTTTTCTCAGTCTTACCCCAACTCTGATATCAGTCCCATTTTACAGCAGTGGCACCATGCAATATTTTTCCTTTTGCAACTGAGATATCTCACGGAGGCTAGTTTTTGAAGCTGTGTCTCACATACTTTGGGTGCATGTGGCCAGAGAGGATTGATCCTTGGAGAAGGACATCATGCTCAGACACAGGAGATGAAGCCCTCAGACGAGATGGATTGATAACAGTAACTGGGACAGTGGGGGTTTGTGTGTCGGAATTAGTGAGACTGGTTCAGGACAGGGCAGGGTTCAGAGCTACTGTTCATAGGGTCGCTATGGGTCACAGGGACTCAATGGCACATAACAACAACAACAATTTTCTGTGTGGTGAAACTAGACACAGCAAAATCACTCCTTCCCCATTTCTGGACATGATGATGATGAGTAACAGGGTTACATTTTCCACATTGTATCAACATTCTTGGTATTTCTTTTCTAGTTGTTTCACCTCTATTTTTTCTTAATCTTCCTACCTCACAACCATCTCATCTATGTTTTAAAATGTTGTTGACCTTTAAGAGTTGTTGTTGTTGTTGTTGTTGTTATGTGCCACCGAGTCACTTGCGACTCATATTGACCCTGTGTACAACAGCCCTAAACTCTACTCTATCCTGTGCTAATCTTACAGTCTCTGACACACCTTCCCCCATTACCCAGTCACTGAATCAATCCATCTCATTGAGAGTCTTCCTCTCTTGCACTATTCCTCCACCGTCCCAAGCATGATGTCCTTCTCCAAGAACTGGTCCCTCCTTATAACATGTCCAAAGTATGTCAGACGAAGCTTCAGAATCTTTACCTTCAAGGAGCATCCTGATTTCACCTTCTCCAGGATGAACCTATTTTGCTTTCCTAGCAATCCATGGTATATTCAACATTCTTTTCCAGCACCACAGCTCAAAGGCATCAATTCTCTTTTTATCATCCCTACTCCTTGTCCAGCTCTCTGATACATAGCAAGCAATTGTGAAGACTATGGCCTGGATCAGGGCACCTTTGTCTCTAGCCTGATATCGTTGCTCTTTAGTTCTCTGGAGAGGTCCCTGACAGCAGACTTTCCCAGTGCAATCGGTCTCTTGATTTCCTGGCTGCTGGTACCAAGAGTGTTGATTGTGCAGCCAAATAAACTAAAGCTGTTAACAATCTCAGTATCTTCACCATCCATGATGCTGCTGCCAGTTGGCTCAGTGATGAGAATCTTTCTTTGCTTTCTTGATGTTGAGCTTCAATCGATAGTGAAGGCAGCAGTCTTTGATCTCTGCAGCAAGTGCTTCAGAGCCTCCTCAGTTTCAGCAAGCAGGGTTATGTCATCTGTATAACGCAGGTTGTTGATGAGTCTTCCTCCAATCCTGATGCCACATTCCTCCTCATACAGCCCAGGCTCCCGGATAATCTGTTCTGCATATAGAGTGAAAAGGTATGGAGACAAAATACAACCCTGGCATACTCCCTTCCTGACTTTGAACTATGCAGTGTCTTCTTGCTCTGCTCTGATCACTGCCTCCTGGTTCAAGTACAGGTTTCATAAATTTTAGAGTTACAAAATGAAAGTATGACCTTTTGGAGTTATATAATCAAGAAAAACCTTTTAGAGTTTATAACCCAAAGAGCAAACCCGCTGTCATGGAGTCAGTTCCGACTCTCAGCGATCCTCCACTGCGTGTTCTCCCCCAAGAGGACTGGTGGATGCAAACTCTGAACCTTTTAGTTCACAGCTCAACACATAATACGTGTGCCTGTGGGGCTCATTTTAGTGTTACCCAGGTAGTTGGCTGTTTGCTTTTAATCACTCCTTGCATTAAAATGTTACTTAATTTAAAGGTTACTTCAGGGGATCGTTTCAATTCTGGATTTGAAGACCTCAGGGCCATAGTCTCAGGGATTCCAGCCTCTATAATTTTTTTTTAAACACTGTACATTTTTCTCTTTACTGTGATGTCTGATGTACTGGGGTGGGGGTGGGGGGAATAAGAAATGAGTTTCCCATTTTAAGTACATTTTCAAAGCTTATCTATAAATTTAAACCCTTTGTGGGATACTAAAGGGAAAGGATAACTATAGGCATCACCACGTTCTGTAGGTTCATGTTCATCTGCCACATGTATCCAAAATGAGGAGAAGGTACAGAAATCTTTGCCACTTTTCTTACATTCATAGCTGGTTTAACCAGTGTGAGTCCACAACAGGTTTGCATCCAGACAACTGCTTTGCCGACAGGAAAAAATGTGGAAAAAAAATGTGGAATTCTGATGCAGATGTTGGCAGGGCGATTGCAGTCGTTTCATACACCTCCTCTACTGTTTGATGTCTCCAATGGTACTCTTGGATTTTAAGTAGAACTTCTTTGCCACACAAATTTTATATTTTTTCCTAACATGTAAGGCCAGGAATGGTCTTCAAGAATTTCAGTTGAGTGCATTCAGGGGAATTCTTTGTCATTAACGTTTTCAAGGCCTATGAAGTCCTGGTTTTTCAAGGTTTCCACCATCAAATCCCTGTAGTTTCTTCTGAGCAACATTCAGCAAAGTCCGTTCGTCTTGGCTGGTGTCATTTCCTTGTTACACTTCTGTAGTTCTAAGGGTGGGTCTTTGCTAAAAAAAATCACTTGAAGAACATCATTCCGAGTGGGAGAAGAGCACAATATAATTTGGAGGCAGATGGAAAATGTTTGGTCTGCACTCCCTTCACAGGTGCTGGAATCCTTCCTTGGGGTTTACAGAAATCCATGATGGTCCCTCCTGGTCCCCAGCTGACTGGATTGGACAAATTCTCCTTGTACCACAACTGAGACCGTAATCTTAATTTTTTTGATGTCCAGAAATTTAAAAAAAAAGATGGAACTCTCTTGATGAAGTGGAGAACTCAGAGCAGAGCCATTTGAAGTGCAGGAACTCAGGAAAAGAAAAAAAAAAAAGAAGTGCAGGAACTCGTGGCCTGGACGCCCAGCTCAGTGCCTCCAGCGACTTGGCAGCGGAGCCCCCCCCTCCCAGCTGGACTCCGGGACACACCACGCATGCGCAGATGAGAGCGGTGCCTGGGCCCGGAGCGGGCTGCTCAGCGACCTGGTCTAATGTGACGGAGACAAAGGAAAATTCACGTCACAACAGCTGTGATAGCAGAGCTGGCCTCTCAACCTCTATAACTTCTTGAAGAATTTAGTTCCGTTTGGCATTTTCTCCCTTCTCAGAATTCACATACTAGATCCTTGATCAAATGCAGTAGTAGCGGGCACCATCTAGATCCTCTGGCCTCAAAGTGGAGGAGGCAGGGGTTCCTGAAGATAGCACTTTATTCCATTCCCACTCTGCATCTGGGGTTCTCTTATTGTTTCAGGTGAATAAAGAACAATAGTTACCTCTTTTTGAGGGCCACTCAGAAGCTTTTAAGACCCCTAGACATTAGGGGAGGGCTAAGTAAGTTAATTGTCCATTAAAAAAAGTGAACTGAGGGAGGGCATACGGAGGAAGGGGATTAAAGGTGCAATAATGAATGAATGAAAATCCAACACTTTTTTATAAATGTTCATTAAAATTACAATTAAAATTTTATTTAAAAATAAAGAAACCAAACATTACGTAACATTCTGGGAGATAGAACATAAGCTTTAAGAATGTAAACTAGATTGTCCCACAAGACCATGGCCCTAAACACCTAAACCTAGAGAATTAATCCCAAGAGGAGAGGGGTGTTGTTTGGTGCTTTCTAGTAGACTGCTGCTCAGCCACCCATGAACAGCAGATCTGAACGGGCCTTATCCCATGCCGTCCTAACCATCTGCCCGTGCTCATGCCCATTGCTGTGTCCTTCACTGACCCAGCATGATGTTTTTTCCCAAGGACTGGTCCTCCTGACAACATACTCAAAAGAGATCAAGTTTCACCATTCTTGCTTCTAAGGTGCATGCTGGTCGCACTTCCTCCAAGACGAATATAATTGTTCTTTTGGCAGTCCATGAGCTATTCAGTCCTCTTCACCAGCACCGTCAATTCTTTTTCAGTCTTCTTTCTTCATTGACCAACTTTCAGATGCATAGAAAGCCATTAGAAGTACAGTGGCTTGGATCAGCTTCTCTGTGGTGATTGGTTTTGCCTAATTAGTCTCAGCCTCTGTAAACTCCATCCCCTATTTGGAGGCTGTTGTTGCAAAACCGTACACAACCACACAGTTACCCATCTCTCCCCTTTTCCTGTGTACAGCTCATTGGCATCAGTCATATCAGCCATGCTGTGCAGACTTCATGCATCTTACGTGCTTCCTTTTCCACCAGGGAGGTTGGTCGCCTTGTTTGTAAGGAGGCGAGCAAGTCGAACATGTAGACCAACTACTATATGGGAGAAAGATAGGCAGTTTCCTCCTGTGTGATTTATTCCTCTGAAACCTGCTGGAGGGTTTCAGTTCTCCTCAGTTTCAGCAAGCAAGTTGACTCTGACTTGATAGCCGTGAGTTTTGAGACAGCAGCTTTCCTGCTAGCTTCTTCAGGAAACAGCAATCTGCTTTCCACAACAGCTGTGCCATTTTGGATTTTGACCAGCAATACACGGTGATTCCTCATTTCTGCTTTTCTCATCCTAAACTTGTTTAGATTTCCTTAGTGGCCTTTTCCATCTTGATGGTGGTCACATAAGGGAAGTTTTTGGCTTGTGTTTGATACATGTTTTTCCCCCCCAAAAGTGGGTGTCAGTTGAACTTTAATAATTTTAGAATGAACATTCTTTAAGTGATACAACAATTGTTTGTCTGTTTAATGTACTGAATAACTTGGAGTTCCTGTGATGCTGAATACTGCCATAGTCGTGTCAAATACCATAATGATTACCCATCATATACAATGTTTGGAGGAACTTCCAGATTGATTCAGATTGGGAAGCAGGAGTGGCATCCACTTCCTAAACTAGATGCCTCTGGAAATTCTATAAACTCTACAAATGCATAGATATAATGTTAATTATAGAACAGAGTTCAGGTCTTTTGTGCAAGGGTCGCTATGAGTCCTATTTGACTTGATGACACTTAACCACTGTTAAGTGAGACTAGTGTTGTTCTATTTGGAGGAACATTCTTCCACTTTGTACATCACTCTTTGCCAATGTGCTGTATGAAGTAATCTGGGTTTACTGTAATGCTGAACTGTGTGCCATTGGGGTATCATATACCAGAATGGTTTCTCAATGTAGACAATGTTTGGTGGAGCTCCCAGTTGTAAAACAGGTTTGGAAGCAGGAGTGGCATCCACTTCCTAAACCATGTGCCTCTGGAAACTCTATGAATGTGGAGAAACGATAATAGTTATGGAAAGGCAGTAGGTCTTCTGTTCATAGAGTCACTAGGAATTGACTCAACAGCAATCAATAAAAAACAGTGAAGTAAAAGAGAGTCTCATTTTCCTTTACGTTTAACCATTTGCAGTTCTGATTTACATTACCCTGATGTTTTTATTGTACATTTTCCTCCTCTTGTTTCTTGTTTCCCTGTCTGTCCTGCTCTTAAAATACACTAATCATGCTTCTGCCTTTTACTGTCTATTCTCTAGCTAAGTGGCCTGTCCCTGAAAACCTCCATGCTCGCTTTCTTATTTTAGTCACATCTCTGCTTAGATGTCATCCATCTCATCAGAGCTCCCCCCCCCCCGCCGCTTTCTTTAAAATGCCACCTTCCCTTCATTTTCCATGTTCTTGTTGTTAGTTGCAATGCATCAATTCTGATGCATGACATTGCACTGTAGTTGTTGTTGTTTTATGTGCCGTCAATTCGCCTATGACTCATAACGACCCTATGTACAACAGCTCTGAACCCTGCTCTCTCCTGAGCCAACCTTACTGTTTCTGACACACCTACCCCCATTACCCCAGTCACTGAATCAATCCATCTCATCCAGGGTCTTCCTCTCTTGCACTGTCCCTCCACCCTCCCAAGCATGACATCCCTCTCCAAGGACTGGTTCCTCCTTGCAACATGCCCAAAGTATGTATCCTTACCTCCAAGAAGCAGGTTGGTTTCATCCTCTCCAGGACAAAACTGTTCTCTTAGCAGTCCATGGTATATTCAACACTCTTCTCCAGCACCACAACTCAAAGGCATCAATTCTCCTTCTATCATCCCTACTCATTGTCTAGCTTTCTGATGCATAGCAAGTAATTGTGAAGACCATGGCCTGGATCAGGCACACCTTGGTCTCCAGACTGACATCGTTGCTCTTCAGTACTCTGGAGAGGTCCCTGACAGCAGACTTTCCCCGTGCAATTTGTCTTTTGATTTCCTGGATGCTGGTACCAAGAGTGTTGATTGTGGAGCAAAGCAAACTAACACTGTTAACAATCTCCACAGGAGAGAGATGGGCAGTCTTCCCCTGTGCAGTTTATAGGTTTCAAAAACCTTCTGGAGGGCCAGCTATGCTCTGATTCAGTGGCAATGGGGTGGATTCTAGGTTTAGATTTTTGAGGAATTGTCACAGTATTTTCCACAATAACTGCACCATTTTGTGTTCCAGCAATGGATACGTGTCCCAGTTTCCCCACTTCTTTAACAACACTTGTTATTTTTATCTTAATGGAAATCTTAGTGGAAACAGTATCTGTGCTTTTGTGGTTTGGATCAGTCGCTCTTCTGGAAGGGCTGCACCAGCACTGCTGGAATTTCTTCCTTAAATGTTTGGTAGAATTTACAGGCAAAGCCTTATGTGCTTGGAGTTTTCTCTCCATGGAAAGGTTTTCAGTTCTAGATTTTATTGTCTCTTGTGGTTTATCAGTCTTACTGTTCTGTTTAAGAGCCAGCTTTGTGTCTCTTAATTCTATTTTTGTCTGCTACCCCAGTCATTTCTGCTATGATGTTTATTCCATTACTTTTGCAGTCCAGTTTGTTCTGTTTTTCTAGCCTTTATATTCTGGTTCTGGATATAAATGTTTCCCTTAAAGTACTGCATTAACGGTGTCTTATATTTTGATAACTTGTGTTTTCATCTCAATTAAATTCAAAATACTTAATGATATCTACTCTTATTATTTAACTTTTTAAATGGAACAAATAATTTTTACTTTAGGATTTGAGTGAAGGTTTACAAAGCAATTTTTCATTCACTCATTCATACACATTTTATTCAGTATCATTAATTTCAACACCCAGCCAGAATGAAATCAAGCTTTTCTTGCTTCATCCCTGTAGCTTTTATTTTCATACATCCTTATATTCCTCTCTACCTCTGCCTTTTCCTTAGTGACTTTGTACTGATCATCCACTTACTGGCTATTGCCTTTCCTTTCCTTTCTTTTTTTTAATTTTAAACCCACAGTTTAGTTGTTGTTGTTGTGTGCCGCTGAGTTGGAACTGACTTATAGCTGACCTTCCAGTGGGTTTTCAGAAGCTATAAATTGCTTGGGAGGAGATTATCCAACTTTTTTCTATGGCTAGTGAGTTCGAACTGCCTGCCTAGGGGTTGGCAGCTCAAATCCTTAGCACTAGGCCACCGGACCTCCCACAGTTGACTTAAAAGGAGGTTATTAATTTTGTATTTGAGGATTTTCTAAAGCACTGTCTTTGATTTCAGATTTAATTCACTTATGTCAAGAGAATATATTTGTGTGACTTGAATCCTACTCCATGTACTGAGGCTTGATTTATGGCCCCAAGTGCACATGAAAAGCTTGCTTCCTGCTCTGTTGGATATAAAACCCATCGCCGTAGAGTTGGTGCCGCCTCACAGTGACTTCCATCTGGTTTCCGAGGCTGTGAGTCTTAACAGGACGGCACTGCCTCTTTCTCTCTCATGGGTCAGCTAGTGGATTCAAATTGCTAATTTTTTGTTAGCAGTCCAAGAGTTAACCTATATAATATTTTTTAATGTATTTTGTTGTTGTGATGTAACATTGTGTTGGAACTGACTCATAACTGACCCTCCAGGCATTTTCAGAAGCTGTAAATCACACAGGAGGGGATTCTCCATCCTTCTCCTGAGGAGCAGCTGGTGGATTCAAACCATGTGCCTTTGGGATGGCAGCGCAGCTCCTTCCCACTAGGCCATAGCATTCCATAAAAGCCAAGTCAAGTTGTTAAAATGTCCTCAAGTTAGCTACAAGTAGCAGCAACCCTAAGAACAACGGCTCTTACTCTGCCCTGTCCTGATATGCTCAGGCCCATTGCCACAGTCGCTGCGTCAATCCGTCTTGCTGAGCGTCGTCTTCTCTTTCTGACCGCTGCCTTTCCCAACATGTTCTCTTCATGCCCTATGTATATGAGATGCAGTTCTACCATCCTTGCCTCTAAGGGGCACCCTGGCTGCACTGCCTCCAGCAGAGATTTGTCCTGAGAAAACAAAGTATATATCCGTGTCCTCCTATTTATGAGGAAGCGATATTGAAATCTCCAGCTGTCAGCGTGGGCTTGTCTCTTTTGCTTACAGCCTTGTCAGTCATGTTGAGCACTGTGTAGGTTGTACAATGAGGCTTTGTAGTTATATATTTCACCTGATTTATATTGAAGTTCCTTATTATTCAACAACTTCAGCCATGAAAGAAGAGACCTTTCATTGTCAACAGCAAAGTTTCTTTCTCCTTTCTTTGCACTTTTTGGGATGCCTTTCCCTACCCTTTTTAATAAATTTAAACAAGTAATTTAATTTTGTTTTTATTAAAGAGAATACAGATTTTCGTTGGAAAGTGTGTGGGTACCTATTAGGAAAATCTGCACTATGTTTTTTTCTACTTCTTTTTTGGGTAATTTTTTTTATTTTAATAATTGTAGTGAAGATTTACAGAGATTTTGGATTTCCGTTCGTTCATTGCTGCAGAAAATCTGCACTATTTTTATATGAATGAGTTTCTGTGAAGCATAAAAGGCTTCTCTTAGGAGTAGACAAAATAGCAAAAGCTAGAGAGGGAAGAAACAGCACTGAATGTTTTGTAAAGGGGGGAAACCATCAAGCAAAGGAAAAGTTAAGCACGTAAAGGTAGTCTTTTGAAAATAATATGACAACTATAAATCTATTTGTTAGTATGTGCTGTCAAGTCAGCTTTAACTCATAGCAGCCCTACACATAATGAACTTGAACCTTGTCCTGTCCTCTGCCATCCTCACAATTTTCACCAAGTTCAAGCCCATTGTTACAGTCACTGTTTCAGTCCATCTCCTGGAGGATCTTCCTCTCTTTCTTTGACCCTCCACCTTTCCCAGCATGAGATCTTTTCCTAAGGACTGAGCCCTTCTGACAACAGGGCCTGAGATTGTGAGGTAAAGGTTCACCATCTTTGCCTCTAAGGAGCACTCTGGTTGCACTTCCTCCACATTTGTTTGTTCGTTTGATAGTCCTTGGCCTATGCAGCACTCTTCTCCAACAACCCAAGCTTGGAGAGGTGGAAGGATGGCAAAGGAGAGGAAGACGTCACCCAGGTGGATTGACACAGTGTCTGCAGCAATAGGCTCGAGTGTGTCAGGGATTGTGAGAATGGCTCAGGGTACGACAGGGTTCAGATCTGTTGTTCACAGGGGCTTGGAGTGGACTAGACAGCACCTAACAACAACAGCAAAGCTGAAAGGTCCAAAGCTGGAGTTAACTGAGGTTCCAGGCAGAGGTCAGCAGGATATTCTGCTTCCTCTGGGCTCATCCTCCTTCTCCCAGCCATTAAATGATGAAGCGACTGAGCTCATCCCCTCTCCTCTCAAAGCTGTCCAGTAGGGACTGACTCAGAGCTGCCCTGCAGCGTGCTGGACCCGAGGCTGTGTATCAGACAAGCAGAGATCATCCATCCTCTTCTCTCACAGCTGTTGGTGGATTCAGACAGTCAGAGGGACACTGTCAGCAGCGCACCTTCCTACACACGGTGCCCCAGCACACCCTTTCAGTCATTCAATGACAGGCAGAACCATTTCAGCCTGGGAGCCTGTAACTCTGGTTTTTATTTACATGCTGAAAACAAAATGTTGTTATTTGTCTTTGAATTAGAACCGAGTTTCCAGAGGCTGTAAATTGTACAAGAGATTGCCATTTTTCTCCCACAGAATAGCTGCTGGGTTTGAACCACTTGCCTTTGGCTGGCAGCCCAATTTCTTACCCACTAGGCCTCCAGAGCGCCCTGATAACTGGATAATAGGATGAAAATGCAGCCTCTAGGCAGGTCAACATTTCTAACCCACAACAACTGCTTAGTAGCCAGAAGGGAGCTCTGGTAGCCTTATGGGTAAGGAGTTGCACTTCCAACCCAAACGCATGAGGTTTGAATCCATCAGCTGCTCTGCAGGTGGAAGATGGGCAGTCTTCTGTGCAGTTTCTAGCCTCTGGAAACGCACTGGAGGGTCAGCTATGAGTGCGGGTTGACTTAATGGCACCAACAGCAACAGTGGCTGAGGGTCCAGAGGCCACCGCCTTATTTCTCCCTATTGAGTAAACCAAAGACCTTCCGGTGTCATGGGAAATAGAAGCTGGTGATTCCCTTTGTGAATAAGTTACTGCTAAGGAGATCTCCCTGTGTAAAACTTGGAACTGTCTGAACAAGCATGTGCTCACTAGTTTATTCTCCTTGCCCTTTCAGGAGGCAAGAACCAGAATGAGAGGGAGACTCTTCCGGAGGCCGGTCTGAGGCGCTTGTCCTTGAGAGCGCTGTCTTGCTGGCAAATCAGAGGCCACGTGAGCAAGTTAACCAGGAGCCCAGAAGCCGTGGTGAACATTCAAGCCAGGAGTCTGGGGTTCGCCAGACAGCAAGAGCTCCCGTGGCCAGGTGGGGCAGACATCTCCGAAGGCGACAGCTGTGTCAAGAAACTCACAGGTAATGAGGCCTGTGCGACTGAAAATGGAGACTCAGACTCCCACGCCGGGAAAATGCTGAATTCTTGGGAGAGAGTCCATCTGAGTGAGACCCGGAGCCAGCAGGGACGGAGTAAGCAAACCCGGAGGACAAACGGAGTCTGTGTGTTTACTCCGTGTGCTGACATTTTCAATTGCATCTCACCCCATCGTGACAGTAAAGCGTGCAAAAGAGAGAAGGCGTGTAGGAGCAAAGACTATGGTCAGGACATGAAGGTGGGGCCCCTTCAGGGTGACACCGTTCTCGCAGGACGGAAGACGTGCCTGTGTCAGGAATGTGCAGACGCCCCCCTCGGCGCCCCCGGGCTGAAGGTCCACCAGCGGGCCCACGTGGGGAAGGAGCTGCCTCCGCCGTGCCGCCCACACTTGAAGGATGGTGTCTGTGTCTCAGGTCCGGGTGCTGTCCGCTCAGAGAAGAGACGCTACTGGTGTCACGAGTGTGGGAAGGGCTTCAGTCAGAGCTCCAACCTGCAGACGCACCAGCGTGTACACACAGGGGAGAAGCCCTACACCTGCCCGGAGTGCGGAAAGAGCTTCAACCAGAGCTCGCACCTGTACGCTCACCTGCCCGTCCACACCGGGGAGAAGCCCTACCGGTGCGGGAGCTGCGGAAAGGGCTTCAGTCGGAGCACCGACCTCAACATCCACTGCCGGGTCCACACCGGGGAGAAGCCATATAGGTGTGAGGAGTGCGGGAAGGGCTTCACGCAGAGGTCGCACCTGCAGGCCCATCAGAGGGTTCACACCGGGGAGAAGCCGTACACATGCGGGGACTGCGGCAAGCACTTCAGCTGCAGCTCCAACCTGCACACCCATCGGCGTGTCCACACCGAGGAGAAGCCGTACAGGTGTGGCGAGTGCGGGAAGAGCTTCAGCCTGAGCTTCAATCTGCACAGCCACCAGCGGGTCCACACTGGGGAGAAGCCCTACCAGTGCGCCGAGTGTGGGAAGGCCTTCAGCTCGGCCTCGAGCTTCCAGAGCCACCGTCGGGTCCACACGGGAGAGAAGCCGTTCCGGTGCAATGTGTGCGAGAAGGGCTTCAGCCAGAGCTCGTATTTCCAGGCCCATCAGCGGGTCCACACGGGCGAGAAGCCGTACAAGTGTGAGGTGTGTGGGAAGCGCTTCAACTGGAGCTTGAACCTGCACAACCATCAGAGGGTCCACACGGGAGAAAAGCCCTACAGGTGTGAGGAGTGTGGGAAAGGCTTCAGTCAGGCCTCGAACCTGCAGGCTCACCAAAGCGTCCACACTGGGGAGAAGCCCTTCAAGTGCGAGGCGTGTCAGAAAAGGTTCAGCCAAGCTTCGCACCTCCAGGCCCATCAGCGGGTCCACACGGGAGAGAAGCCGTACAGGTGTGAAACATGTGGCAAGGCCTTTAGCCAGAGGTCAAACCTGCAGGTGCACCAGATCATCCACACTGGGGAGAAGCCATTTAAGTGTGAGGAGTGCGGGAAGGAGTTCAGCTGGAGTGCGGGACTCAGTGCCCATCAGAGGGTCCACACGGGAGAGAAGCCATACACATGTCAGCAGTGTGGAAAGAGCTTCAGCCAGGCCTCACACTTCCACACGCACCAGAGGGTCCACACCAGAGAGAAGCCGTACATCTGTGATGTCTGCTGTAAGGGTTTCAGTCAGCGATCACACCTTGTATACCATCAGAGAGTTCACAGTAATCTCTAGAAATATAAAGTGTAGCGGGAGTTCACATCTTCATCTCCACTGGATGGAAATGGTGGAAAGGGATTCCTTGAGAGAGTCACATCATCAAAAGCTCTTCCTAGAAAACATGCTTTATGTTGTGTATTATGGGCAGTTCAAGATGGTGGAAAAGAGATTCTTTGAGAACGTAGATGTGTCAGCAAACGATCTTCAGAGAAGAGATGCTTTATATTGTTATTTGACGGGCTGAGGATGGTGCAAAGTGATTCCTTGAGAACGTAGATCCATCATCAAAGGCTCTTCATAGAAGAGGTGGCTTCTATTGTGTTTTAGCGGCTTGGTTGGAGATGAATCTTTTCTAAATATCTGATTCCACAGAGAAGAGAAAGCTTCCTTGTTTTCCCAGTATTATCAGTGATTAGGTCCAAGTTCAGAATGTCCCGATTATTAATGTTGACTCTTCTCAGAGGCCATGTACATGAGCAGCATGGGAAGGATTGGTAACAACAGTGCAGCAATGGGGGAAACTACACTTGTATGTAACAAGCACTTAGAGAAGAAGTTTTTCCCACTCATTTTCCACCATGTAAAACACAGAGTGCCTGGCTTGGTAACAGATACTCAGCAATTACTGAATAATTACTCAATACTGAGAAAGACCCCACAGTTAAGACAGATATTTGACAGTCAATTCCCTGTCCTAAATTCACCTGAAATCCCACAAGTATCTCTAACATTTGGTGGTGGTGTAATGTGCCATCGAGTCAGAACCGACTCATAGCTGACCCTCCAGTGGACTTTCCGGGGCAGAAAATTGCACAGCCCGTCTTTCTCCCCTGGAGCAGCTGGTGATTCGACCCTTGTGCCTTTGGGTTGGCAGTGCAACTCCTTACCTCTAAGCCATCAGAGCTCCCTTAACAATCTTTGATATTAATCCCAAGAAATAAACATTTCCTAAAATACAGAAATGATGTAATAATGTTCTCCAGATAATACGGATTGGAGCACAGAGACTTGTGAATGACATCCATCTCTAATTTCACTTCTGTGTCCAGTATCATCAGCTATGTACAGTGTTATTTTAATATTATTTGTATTTTATAGACTTTTTTATACTGTTACTACTTTGACACTACTATTTACACAATTGAATTTTTGGACTAACTCATGAAGGTAGGATTTGAAAGTAACTCTGAAGTAGTTAATGACAAAATATTTCTTAATAAACTTGAATTGATAATAACTGCTTTCTCCTCATTACTTTTTGTCAGGCTTAGGGCATGTTGCCCCCTCTGCTGTAGCCATTCTCCATGCACGCTTTCAAGGATCCTAATGTTGACACGTTTCATCCCTATTGCCACGTCACCAATAAAAAGAGCAAACTCACATTTTAATGAAACTTTATGAAGTGCATTGCCATTTACACAGCATTCTCTGATGACCATCTCTTGTAGGTGTTAGCAACATGAGCTTTTTGAGATTCTCATCATCTCATTGCTCTCAACTTAGAACCAGCATATAGCTGTCCCTCTATTGGCTTTTTGAGGCTTTAAATCATACAGGAGGAGATTTTCCATCTTTCTCCCATGGAGCCTTTGAGTGAGACTCAGTGCTTTGGTATCATTTTGGAATGAATGCACAGTTGAGCCTCTAAGGTGTTTTTAGAGGCATGAGAGGAGCTTGCCCATTTTTTCTGGAGCTGCTTGTGGATTAGAATCTCTTTAGTCACTGGTGAATTGGAATCTCTGGAGTCATTGTCTTTGGCTTAGCAGCAAACCCTTGCTGGACTGTGCCACCAGAGTGTTCAACTAGTTAGACTGTGTACTATCGAGTCAGAACTTAGAGCTGACCTCCCAACAGGGTTTCAGAGGCAGTAAATTACACTGGTGGATACCGCCCGCCCATGCTTCTCTTGTGGAGCAGCTAGTGGATTCGAACTGGGTGTTTCTAGGTTGGCAGTGCAACTGAGGCCACTAATTTTGAGATTAGTTGGGTCAGTGTGCACCATGATACCATGTTACCTGGTAATCCTAGCTTTGGAAGTGTTGTTTAGAAGACTAGCAAAAGTGAGGAACACTATGCAAAGATATTATCATTAAATTGAAAAGTTAAGTATTTGTCAGTAAGAGAATGAATAAATTTTTAGGTATTCCAGTAACATTCAGCCCCTGAAATGAAGATACAGACTTAGAATGGCAAGGAAAGAACTGACGTGGTCAGAAGAAAACAGAGCTAGAGCCTTCCTGGGACAGTGTAAAAAGTACACGCAAAGCTGTGATTGTGTAGAGACAATGCACGAGATGTCCAAGTAGGCAAACGGCAGTTTCCTCTTTCAGGGAGGGTTTTGGGTGACTTTCCCACTAGCTTTTCAAAGAATTATTTACAATGAAACCAGTACTAGCAAAACAGTGAAACTAAAAATCATGGGCTATGGAAATCCTGTGTAGTAAGTCTTTCTTGCTTTATCATTTAGAAAATTTTAATATGGTTTATTATTTTATTATTATTCTTATACTGGTTTATTTATAAAGTTTGCATACATTGTTTTTCACACTGGATCTTTCTCATTTATTCCACCCATCAAATTGTGTGACCCTGTAATTAACGCCCGCCCACACCCATCCCATTCTCACCCCTTTGCTCCTGCCCTCCTCCCTCTGGATCCTCATCTCGTCTACAGTATGTGCTTTATCATTACATGACATGTAAATCTGTGTTCCTGAGTGCAATCGGAGTGTCCATTGTTGCACTGTAACAGCCGACTGCAGTCATCAGCCTGACAAGGAGAGGGCCACTGGCAGAGAGGAAGCTCCTCGATGAGATCAGCGGACACAGTGACACGGTGACTGCAGCAGTGGGCTCGAGCGTGGAGGAGAGTATGGGGATGGCGTAGGATCGGAGGGTTTCAGTCTGTGGTTCACAGGGTTGCGATGAGTCGCCATCTGCTCCTTAGCGCGTAACAACAGCTAGCTCAGACCCAGTTTGCAAGCACTGCCTTTGGACATGCCCACCACTGGAGTGGGTAGCCTCCAAAGAGGCAGTCTGGGAGCCTGCCTGTCTGCTGATGACCTGGATGCTGACTCTGCAGATGTCTCCATCTTGAGGTCTGACCTACAGACAGGGGACTTGCCTCCACAAGCACAGGAGTCATTTTCTTGAAATAAATCTTTCCCTCGTTTATCTATTGATCTATCTATCCATCTATCAACAAGAGCTTCATAGGTGTTGGAGAAAAATATTGAGTAAACCATGGGCTTCCAGAAGAACAAATAAATCTATTTTGGAAGAAATACAACTGGAATGAAAGCCTCACTTCGTATCACATATTTGGGGCACATTATGTAGAAGGACCAGTCCCAGAACAGGATGGCATGTTTGTTAAAGTGGAGGTTCCAGAAACAAGTCAGAGACTCTCAAAGAAACAAACTGACAAAGTCACCGTGACAGTGGGATCGCATTGTGAGGATGGCTCGGGATCTGGTGCTGTTTAATTCTGTTTTACACGCAGTCTCTGTGTCAGAACGGACTCAACAAGTTGCTAGGCAAAGCTATTCCTTGGAAAAGGATATCATGCCTAGGAAGGTGGAGGGTTAGCAAAGTGGAAGACTCTCCATTGAGATGGACCCATATATTGACTGTCAGCGGGCTTGGGTTGGGGAGCATTGTGAGAATGGTACAGGATAGCGGCAAGGCTTCAATCTGCTGTTTCTAGGGTCACTGTGAGTCACAGCAACAACATGAACAATGGTGCTGAACATCTTACTATGGCCACTATCGTCTATGCTTTATCTGGTAGTAAGGAGCTGTGCTGCAGCCCACAGGCAGGTGATTCAGATCCACCAGCTGCGCCAGGGAGACAGATTGCAATCTCCTGTGTGATTTATAGCCTCCGAAAACCTACGGGAGGGTCAGCTATGAGTCTGTTCCTCCTCAGTGGCACACAAGAATGACAGTATTTCTCTTCTTTGGAGAAATGTCTGTTCAAGTCTTCTGTGCATTAATTGGATTGTTTGTCTTTGGTTCTATTAGGACATTGGTATATTTCCCTCAGTTTTATAGTTTCCAAGATTAATCTCAAGTATGTATCTTACCGTTCACGAAATGATCTCAGCATGTCTAGAAACGGCCCCTTAACAGTGAAAATCCTGTAACAGTGGAACAGGCCATGCAGAGACAAGGAATTAGGGCATTACACAGTGACCTGGGAAACAAAGCGTGATCTCATCATGCTGTGGTAAAAAGACCCAAGGATTCTGATGTGGCAGAAAGTCGTCTACGTCCAAGCTCTCTCCCTGGGATTAAATAGTCTGTGCCTGGACAGAGCTGTGTATTTAAAGTCCCAAGAGAGACCAGAGTTCAGATCAAATGGTGCCTGTATCATGCCTTATGATCTTCTGAATGTTGGTGGCAGTAAGTCCTGAAATGTTTTCTATTAGGAAACATATGGAAACTATAAAAAAGTTTTGAACAAAAAGAAACATATGGAAACTATCAAAAAGTTTTGAATAAAACCAAACATATGGAAACTATCAGAGGATTCTGAAAAGTGGAGAAAAGAGGGTGGACTGGGTTGGAATATTAAAACCTGAGGAGCAATTTAAAGAGGAATTCTCTGGTCTTTTGTTGTTTGGTTGGATTTTTGTTTTTGGGGGTTGGGGTGTGTGTGTGTGTGTGTGTGTGTGTGTGTGTGTGTGTGTGTGTGGTTTCTATAAATCCAGACCTTGGTACTCAAGAAACAAGCATAGTAGAAATGCCAAGGTTGTCAAGTACTGTGGTGTTGGATTTTCAGATATAAATAACTCCAATGTGACAGAGTTGAACTGACACATAGAGCTTTGTCCTCTGATCTTTACAGTCTTTTCACCACAGTGTGTGAGTCTGAACCACCAACCATTCAGTTAAACTGCCAAGTGCTTTACCACTGAGCCATCGGGGGGTCATTGGAAAGCCAATAAATAACACAGAAACAAAAGGAAATCATTAAAGTCTAGAGTGTCTAACAAAAGAATCAGGTGAAGGGACAATTTACACACAGAACCCTTTTGCTTAAACCCCCTCTAATTACATCCCTCACTCACTGCTGTAGCATCAGCTCTGAGTCACAGTGACCCGCTGTTAAGTTTCCAAGCTGGAAATTGCAATGGGATGGAGACCTCCTGTCTTTCTCCCTTGGAGCTACCATGAGAAACTCACTGTGGGCTATGCTACCTGAGCTCTGACCCCCACCTCTCCACTGGGTCCTGTTGTCACAGAGATTAATCATCCATCCATCCATCCAGGGCAAGGATGTATGATCAAACAAATTGATCATACATCTCTGCCCTGTACCAATGACATGGGACCTTTTTGCTCCCTATGAGGAAGGAAATTTATATATATAATCATACTCAGCTTATATGTCCCACCAACATGTTGACAGCATCTGAGACACTAGTTCTCATATTCTGGATTGCAGTTTCTTGTTTTTCCAGAATATCTAATGCCTTGTCTGCATTATCTTGGATTTTTTTAAGTTCTTCTTGGCTTTTGCTTGTAGAATCTTGTAATTCTTTGAGTTTGTCTTTCACCCATTGAACATATTCCATCATTGTTCTTTTGAATTCTATGTCAGAAAGTTCCATCAGACTTTCTGGCTTCAGGAAATCCACTGATTATGTGTTTTGATCACTTCTTTGGAGTGACAGCTTGGTTTGATTTTGTGTAGGGTGTGAGGCAGTCTGCTTCTTTCATGTCATTGTTGTGGTTACGTTTTTCTTACTTTGGGCCCTAGCAGGACCTTGGTTAGATACCTTGGCTTGAGAGCTCCCTGCTTCAGAGGAAGGGAGGGCAGTTCATCCTGCCTGAATTTCTCTTTGAACCCTAGGCTTAATGTAAGACTTGCTTCAATTGGGAAGCTCAGTACAGAAGAGGAGGACAACTACTCCAAATGTATTTCTTCCTCTTTCATCCTGTGGCAAAATTAGCTGAGACTGGGGGACCAACTGTTTCTATTCCTTTCTCTCTTGTCCTGCAAATAAATTCTCTGAGGTGAATTGCTTGTTGTTTTTTATTGAAGTGCTCTCTCTTGAAGCCTGTTATCTTCCTTGGTCTGTGGAGTAGTGCAGCCAGATTCCCCAACTCTCTTCACCACTCTGACAGTTCAGGAGGAAGTACTTTGTCTCTGACCTCCTGTGCCAGGACCATATTCCTGTAGTTGCTGATTGCTAGAGTCTTCAAGTTAGAGTACAAGGCTGGCACAAAAGGATGATGTGTCAGGTGAAAGCAATGTCTCACCTGGATTCCGAATGTTGCCTTCTAGACCAGCCAGTGGCTGCAGTGCAGTGAGGTCCAAAAGGGTCTGCTCTGCATCTGCTGCAGAGCTGGCAGTGCCAGAGGGATGGTCGGGAATCAAAGATGATGTCTTCTGTTCAGATGGTCTCTGAATTAGCTGCCTTCTAGGTCAGCCAGTGGCCACAGCGAAGTGTGGTCCAAAAGGGTCTGCTCTTCATCTTATCCTACAATTTCTGTAGGTCGTAAGTCCAGATGTGATTTAACTGGGTTCTTTATGTTCAAGATCTCCTTACCCTTGACTGAACTTGAGATGTTAGCTGGCCTTGAAATGTCACCTGAGGCTCAAGATCTTTCAGTTTCTCATGTGGCTCATGTGTTTGTTGGTGACATTCAGTTCTGGTGTGTTTCCAACTGGGGCTAGAACTGCAAAGTCTACTTTTCCATATAACAAGTCACATTCATGGGAGTGACACTAGAGGGTGAAGGCTATTGGGCTAGTCACACTGGTCCTATCATGGCCCAGGGTAGGGTCTGGCCAACTTTTTTTTTGTAAAGGGTCAGAGAGTAAATATTTTATTCTTTACACACTCTGTGGGCTCTATCCCAACTATTCAACTGTCCTGTTGTTTTGTAAAACAAACTGACCAGGCAAGCTCTGGTTGCCTAGTGGCAAGAAGCTGCACTGTAATCTCAGAGGTATATGGTTCGAATCCACCAGATGCTCTGCTGGAGAAGGAGGAACAATCTCCTCCTGTATCAGTCAGATCTGATTTGACAGTACACACAAAAAATAATGAAATAAAATTTTTTTAAAAAAGACAAACTTACCAGCAACATATAAACAAGCATAGTTGTTCATATAAACAATTTATCATCACTAAAATTTGTATTTCATGTAACTTTTACATGTTACAAAATAATAATTTTACCTTTTTTACAACACTTAGAAATGTAGAAGCCATTCATAGGCTGTAGACGGAACCAAAACAGGCATGAGCATGGATTTGGTATTGGGACTGTAACGTGTAACCATGGTAGTAAGTAGCTCTGGTTGAGTTGAAAACAAGATTATGAATTAAAAGGTTTGCGAGATCAGAGTTTTGGAAGTGAGCACTGAAGTTAGGAAAAAGTACGCCATCAGTGGTATTGGCAGAGTGACACTGAAACTGGATAGAAAATCTTCAAAAATGAGGCACTATAATGTATGATCTGTAGAAGACTGAATGATGGTTTGCGTTGTAGTTCTTACATGCTGTTGACTTATAGTGACCCTATGTACAACAGCCCTGAACCCTGCGCTATCCTGTGCCAATCTTATTGTCTCTGATACACCTGCCTCCATGACCCTAGTCACTGAGTCAATCCATCTTATCGAGGGTCTTTCTCTCTTGTGCTGTCAGCATGACATCCCTCTCCAAGGACTGGTCCTACCTTGCAACATATCCAAAGTACGTCATATGAAGCTTCAGAATCCTTGCCTTCAAGGAGCAGCCTGGTCTCACCCTCTTTTGTTCTCCTAGGAGTACATGGTATATTCAATTCTCTTCCCCAACACCACAACTCAAAGGCATCAATTCTCCTTCTATCATCCCTAGTCATTGTCCAGCTCTCTGATGCATAGCAAGTGATTGTGAAGACTATGTCCTGGATCAGGTACACCTTAGTCTCCATACTGACCTTGTTGCTCTTCAGTACTCTGGAGAGGTCTCTGACAGCAGACTTTCCCCAGTGCAATTCATCTTTTAATTTCCTGGATTCTGGTACTAAGAGTGCTGATTGTAGAGCCAAGCAAACAAAAGCAGTTAATAATCTCAGTCTCTTCACCATCCATCATGATGCTGCCAATTGACCCAGTGGTGAGAATCTTTGTTTTCTTGATGTTGAGCTTCAATCCATATTGAAGGCTGCAGTCCTTGAATGATGGGTAGTGAGTGGTAAAATCTGAGCATATGATAATTACAGCTGGTGGTTTTAGGGAAAAGACAGAATAGTTGCAAAGTAATACTAGAGAACATGTTAGTACCTTGTCCAAGTCCAGGGGTATCGGGTATTCCTTCAGCAATAGCCAAGAAACAATCCAAGACTAATATGTGCTAAGGGACCTTTGGTGGCTTAGTGGATAAGGGGCTGTACTGCTAACCCAAATGCAGGTAGTTTGCATCCACTAGTTGTCCTGAGGGAGAAAAATGGGCAATCTCTTCCCATGTGATTTGAGATCTTGGAAAATCTGCTGGAGGGTCGGTCATCTATGACTCATTTCCAACTCAATGACAATGAGTTGCCTTTTGAGTTGAGTATGTGCCAGACACTTAATAGTTTTGATTTGTAGTTCCCTAGTGACTAATGACTTTAAGCACCTTTTCATGTGTTTCTTGGCTATGTGAAGTGAAGAAGGTGAGATTTAATCTCATTTACGTGGCGTGGTATCAGGAGGGGTCAGTCCCCACAGCAACACATCATGACTGATAAGGTCAGTCAAAAAAGAGGAAGACCCACAACATGATGGACACAGTGGTGAGTGACAGCAGGACCGCATGGGTTTGAGCTGTGTTTCTTTTGTTGTCTCTGTGATCACCATGAATTGGAACCAATCAACAGCACGGAACACCTGCTTTGGAGAACTATCTAATAAAATCCAAGTGTTTGGAATTACAGAAGCCCCGAAAGCTTGAGATATAAGCTATCAGATCAATGGTTGGACAATGGGAGATAGGTGTTGAAGGGAAAGGGTAGGAGAGGATGGGGATGCCAGTGGATGGTGGGCAGGGAAATAAGTGGGTCAAGACACTTGTGCCAAGGGTAGGAACAACACTGAAACTTAGGGTTAATTCCATAATTAGGGAAATACCTTTTGCTTTTTTCTGTAAAATGCTTGTCTGTCATATACTTCTCTAAATCTGAGCATTAAGATAGATTAGGAAGAAGGATTGGCCATGACTTCTGAAACAGCAGGCCTCTGAAAACCTTATGTACAACAGAACACACATAGACTAACAGATAGGGCAACTGAGGTGGAGCTTTCAAGTATGGAAATACAAAGGAAGAGGAACAGTTGTAAGCAGACACTAGTGATTGGAACATGGAATGTGAGAACCATGAATATAGGAAAAATAGATATTGTTAAGGAAGAAATGGAATGCATAAGTATTGACATACTAGGTGTTAATGAGATGAGATGGACTGGCATGGGGCATTTTGAGTTGGACTATCATATGATCTATTATTCTGGAGATGAAAAGGTGAGGAAAAATGGGGTTGCTTTCATAGTTAAAAAAGTCATTTCTAGATCCATCTTGAAATACAATATGGTGAGTGACAGGATAATACCCATATGTATACAAGGAAGTCCAGTGAATACCACTATCATTCAGATATATGCACCAACAACCAGAGCCAAAGAAGAGGAAATAGAAGATTTCTACCAACTTTTACAATTGGAGAGGGATCGAACATACAATCAAGATGCATTAATAATAATGGGTGACTGGAATGCAAAGGTTGGGAACAAAGAAGAAGAATCAGTAGTTGGAAAACATGGACTTGGCAACAGAAAGGAAGCTGGAGATAAATGACTGAATTTTGCACAATGACTTATTCACTGCAAATACGTTTTACAAGAAACATAAACGCAGGTTATACACATGGATTTCACCTGATAGTATGCATAGGAATCAGATTGATTACATTTGTGTAAAGAACCACTAGAAAAGTTCAATATCAGTTGTGAAAACTAGGCGAGGTGCTGATTGTGGAACAGACCACCAATATGCACTCATATGCAAGTTCAAGTTGAAGCTAAGGAAAATTAAATAGAATCCACTGGAACCAAAATGTGACCTTGAGTCTATTTATTTATTATTATTTATCCCCTCTTTCTCAGTCTCCTCCCAACCCTGATGTCAGTCCCATTGTACAACAGCGGCACTATGCAATATTTGTCCTTTTGTGACTGAGATACTTCACTCAGTATAATGTCCTCCAGGTTCATCCATTTTGCATAATATTTCATGTGTTCCTTGTTTTTCAATACAGTACAGTATTCCACTGTGTGAATATACCACAGCTTCTCTATCCATTAGTTTGTTGATGGGCACTGAGGTTGTTTTCAACTCCTGGCTATTGTGAACAAAGCCACGATAAACAAACATGGGTGTGCATATATCTGCTTGGGTGGCTGTTATGGTCTCTTCAGGGTATATTCCCAGTAGTGAAATTGCTGGGTCAAATGGTATTTCTATTCGCAACTTTTTGAGAAAGCACCATACTGCCTTCCATAGTGGTTGTACCATTTCACACTCTCACCATCAGTAAATAAGGGTTCCAGTTTCTCTGCAACCTCGCCAGCATTGTTGTTTGCTGTTCTGTTAAATTTTGCTATTCTTACTGGGTTGAGATGATATCTCATAGTTGTTTTGATTTGCAACTCTCTCAGAGCTAGGGATTTTGAACATTTCTTCATGTGTTTGTTGGCTATCTGAATGTTCCCTTTGGCGGAGTATCTGTTCTGTTCATATCCTGTGCCCGTTTTTGTGGTGCTCGAGTATTTTACAAATTCTAGATATAAGTCCCTTGTCTGACATGTCATTACCAAATATATTTTTGCAATCTGTGGCTTCCCTTTTTACCCAGTTGGAGAAGTTTTTGGAAGTGAGTAGGGATTTGATTCTTAGAATGTCCCATTCATCTATTTTATCCTCTGCTGGTTTTAGGCTTTTCAGGATCCTCGGAAGGCTGTTCATGCTTCTAGGGTTTTCCCAAGCTTTTCTCTAATGAAGTTTATAGTCCTTGGTTTCAGTCCTAGGTTCTTAATCCACTTTGAGTTGGGATTTGTGCATAGTGTGAGGTGTGGGTCTTGTTTGAGTTTCCTGCAGATGGTTTTCCAATTTTGTCAACTCCATTTGTTTAAAAAGGCTGTCATTTCCCCAGTTAACTGATTTCATCTCCTTGTCAAAAATCAGTTGACCATAGGCAGATGGGCTGATTTCTGGATTGTCAATTCTATTCCATTGGTCTATGTGTCTGTCATTGTTCCAGTATCACTCTGTCTTGACCACCACGGCAGCATAGTAGGATTTGAAATCAGGGAGATGCCTCCGACCTTGTTTCTCTTTTCAAGGAGTGCTTTGCTTATTCACAGGGCCTCTTTCCAGTCCTAATGAAATTGGAGATTACCTTTTCCATCTTGTTGAAGAATGGAATTGGTATTTGTATTGGGATTGCATTGAACGTGTAAATTGCCTTTGATAATATTGTCATTTTTACAATATTGAGTCTTCCTACCCATGAACAAGGCATATTCTTCCACTTCTCCAGATCTCTTTTTTGTTTCTTGTAGTAATGTTTTATAATTTTCTTTGAATAGATCCTTTGTGCTTCTGGTTAGATTTACTCCCAAGTATTTAAACTGGGAAGGGTATTTTTTCTTAGCTCCAGTTCTGTATTCTCTTTGCCACTGTAGAGAAATCCAGTTGATTTTTGTATGTTGATCTTATATCCTGCCACTTTGCTTAATTGGTCAACTATGTCCAGTAGTTTTCTTGCTGAATCTTTAGGGTTTTCTAAGTATACTATCATATCATCTGCATATAAAGATAACTTTACCTCCTCTTTGTCAATTTGGTAACCTCTTCTTTCCTTCTCTTGCCTATTGCTATTCCTAAGACTTCCAATACAATATTGAATAGGAGAGGTGATGGTGGGCATCCTTGCCTAGTTCCTGTTCTCAAGGGGAATGCCTTTAATCTCTCTCCATTGAGAACAATGTTGGCTCTTGGGTTTGCATATATACTTTTTACTATGTTGAAGAAATTCCCCTCTAATCCTATTTTGTTAAGTGTTTTAATAAGGAAAAGGTGTTGGATTTTGTCAAAGGCCTTTTCTGCATCAATTGATAAGATCATGTGGTTGCTTTGTTAATGTGATGAATTACTTTGATTATTATTTTTTTTTATGTTCAACCATCCTTGCATACCTGTTCTGAATCCCACATGGTCATGGTGAATTTTTTTAAAATGTATTCTTGGATTCTATTGGCCAAGATTTATTCAGGATTTTTGCATCTATCTTCATGAGAGATACTGGCCTATAGTTTTCTATTTTGGTGGTGTTTACACCTGGCTTTGGTATCAAGGATATGTTTGCTTCATAGAATGAGTCTTGAAGAATTCCATCTTTTTCTAGTTTCTGAAATAGTTTACATAGAGTTAGTGACAGTTCTTCTCTGAATGTTTGATAAAATTCACTTGTAAAGCCATCTGGTCCAGGACTTTTTTTTTTGGCTTGAAGTTGTCTTATTACCTTGTCAATTTCTCTTTTTGTAATGAGTTTGTTCAGGTGTTCAATTTTGGTTGGTCTCAGTTTAGGTAGGTTATGAATTTCTATGTATTTGTCCATTTCCTCTAGGTATACATATTTTTGGGGGTATAAGTTTTCATAATATTCCAGTGTTAGCCTTTTTATTTTAGTTGGTTCTATTGTGATGTTGCCCATTTTATTTCATATTCAGATTATGTATGTTTTTTCTTTCTTTTCCTCTGCTAGTTTTGCTAGTGGTTTGTCGATTTTGTTGACCTTTTCAAAGAACCAACTGTTGGTTTTGTTGATGGTTTCAATTGTTTTTGGTTTTCTATTTTGTTTATTTCTGCTTTAATTTTTATAATTAGTTTTTTAGAGGGTGTCCGGTTTTCTTGCTGTTCATTTTCAATTTGTTGTAGATGTTGAGTTACAGAGTCAATGGTAATTTTTCCTTATGTTTGCTTATTGCTATAAATTGACTTCTGATTACTGCTTTGGCTGTTTCTCAGAGGTTTTGGTAAGTGGTGTTTTCATTATCATTTGTTTCAAGAAACTATTTAATTTCTTAATTTTTATTTCTTCTAGTACTCACTTAAGCAAGCTGTTGTTCAGTTTCGAGATGTATGGGTTTTTTTCTCCTTTTTCCTCTTGTTATTAATTTCTAATTTTATAGCATTGTGGTCTGAGAAAATGCTTTGTATTATTTCTATGTTTTTAAATTTATTGATGCTTGCCTTGTAGTTGCGGCCTCGCCAACCGACTGGAAGAGAACTATATTTGTTCCTATCCCAAAGAAAGGTGACCCAACAGAGTGTGGAAACAACAGAACAATCTCACTGATTTCACATGCAAGCAAGATTTTACAGAAGAATATCCAAAAACGACTGGATCAGCACATCAACAGAGAACTGCCAAAAGTCCAGGCTGGGATTAGAAGGGGTGGTGGTACTAGGGATATTGTAGCTGATGTTAGATGGATCTTGGCTGAAAGCAG
>NW_006400058.1:1395626-1404243 GCF_000299155.1 Elephantulus edwardii
TTTTCTTTTGGGGTCTTTTCTATATGGTGTTTGCTCAGCTTCTTAAATATATATTCTCTCATTCTTCATTATGCCTGGAAAGTTTTCTCTAGTAGTAGTTCTTCCACAACTTTTTCTGTGCCTTTGTTTCTTCCTGTTCTGGGATTCCAATGATGCACATGTTATTTCTCTTGATGGCACCCCACATTATTCTTGGGTTTTCTTCTTTTTCCTTCTTTTTTGATTCTGCTTTTTGCTCTAGCAGATCAGTGGTGACAGCTCTACCTTCTATTTCGCTGTTTTTGTGTTCCATCTCTTCAACTTTGGTCATGTGTCCCTCCATCATATTGACAGCATCTGAAACCTTGGACCTCTTATTTTGGATTGTGGTTTCTTGTTTTTCCAGTGCCACTAATGCCTCATTTGTTTTATCTGTATTGTTCTGGATTTTTTTTAAGCTCTTCCTGGTTTGGTTTTTGCTTGCAGTGTCCTGTAATTCTTCAAGTTTGTCTTTCACCCACTGAAAATATTCAATCATTGTTCTTTTAAATTCTGTGTCAGAAAGTTCCATCAGAGTTTTTGTATATGTGATGCTGAAGCAAGCACATCATCAGAGTTTTTGGCTTCAGGAAATCAATATTGTGTCACCTTTTGGGGGTGACATCTTGCTTTGTGCTTGTGTAGGGTGTGAGATAGTCTGTTTCTTTCATGACATTGGTAGTTTCTTGATCTGAAGACAATGCTCTAGAAGTTGGTAGTGCAGCTACCCTGCCTGTGTTTCTCTCTGAACTTCTGACACAAGAAAAGACTCAGTTCAGGGCCTGTGAGAGCAGCCTCTTTGTAACTAAGTCAGATCAAGATACTTTGGGTTAAAGGCAAGTTGAGTTACTGGATGTGTAGGCACAAGTGTAGAGCCAAAAGCAGGGTGGGGCCAGCATGAGGAGTGGGGCAACCACGATGGTGGGTCAGCCACTTGTGGGGACCTTACTCAGATTTCAGCTGTCCAGGTTTGCTCATGAGTGGGGTCTCTACTCAAACTTCAGTTGTTCATCTCCCAACCAGTAGCTTTCACTCAGTGGTCCTTGCCCAGCGGCCCTCACCCCGGTGTCCTCGCCCAGTGGTCCTGGGTCCAGCAGGGCTTAAGAAAACTCTATCAAATTCCCACCAACCTGCTCACTCCTGGCAAGTCGGTGCGGTTTAAGAAAACTCGGTCAATTTCCTGCTGACTTGCTTGCGCCTGGTGGGTGGGTCCCATGGTGGCCCAGCTGGCAGCTTCTACCAGGGTCCGCTGCTCACTACTCCTGTGGCTCCTAAACTAATTATCTTAATAAAAGTTCTGCCTCGAATTTCTACTGTCCACGTCCTGCCATGTCTGTCTCTGTGTGCTGCATCGGTCTCTCTGGTGGACCATTTCTATGCAGCTTGCCACTCCTCCAGCTCCTTATGCTGTTCCTCCACTGCCGCCATCTTGGTTCTCCTAGGTTTGTTTTTTAAAATACATTTTTATTTTATATCCTTTTACTTACAAAATTTATATACATTGTTTTCCACACTGAACCTTTCCCATTACCTTTACCTCCTCTATCTGTCAAATTGTGTGACCCTATTATTAACCCCTCTAAGTGTGCTCTATTGTACATAGGGTTTTCGAAGGCCTGTCATTTCGGAAGTGGATGGCCAATCCTTCTTCCTAGTCTGTCTTAATCTTTAAATATATATAATAGTATCTGACAGACAAGCACTTCACAGAAAACAGCAGATGAAATAGTTTGTCCAGTTACAAAAATGACCAATAGATTCAATGTTGCTGCCCACCCTCGCTACATATTATGCAGAACAGATCATCTGAGACACTGAGCTGTACGAGGAGGAATGTGGCATCAGGATTAGTGGAAGAGTCATCAACAACCTGCATTATGCAGATGACACAACCCTGCTTGCTGAAACTGAGGAGGACCTGAAGCGCTTGCTGCAGAAGGTCAAGGATTGCAGCCTCCTTTATGGAATGAAGCTGAACATCAAGAAAACAAAGATTCTCACCACTGGGCCAATTGGCAGCATCAGTATTGATGGTGAAGAGATTGAGATAGTTAATAGTTCTCGTTTATTTGGCTCCACAGTCAACACTCTTGGTAACAGCAGCCAGGAAATCAAGAGACGAATTGCATTGGGAAAGTCAGCTGTGAGGGGCCTCTCAAGAGTACTGAAGAGCAACAACACCAGGCTGGAGACTAAGGTGCGCCTGATCCGGGCTATAGTCTTCACAATTACGTGCTATGCATCAGAGAGTTCGACAGTGAATAGGGATGATAGAAACAGAATTGATGCCTTTGAGTTGTGGTGCTGGAGAAGAGTGCTGAATATACCAAGGACTGCTAAGAGAACAAACAGGTTTGTCCTGGAGAAGGTGAAGCCAGAATGCTCCTTGGAGTCAAGGATTCTGAAGCTTTGTCTGACATACTTTGGGCATGTTGCAAGGAGAGACTGGTCCTTGGAGAGGGACATCATGTTTGGCAGAGTGGAGGGGCGGCAGAGGAGAGGAAGACCTTCGAGGAGATGGATCAATTTTGTGACTGGAGTGGTGGGAATGAGTGTGTTTGAGATGGCTAGTTTGGCATAGAACGGCATTTAGAGCTCTTGTACGTAGGGTCGCTATGAGTCGCAAGCGACTCGATGTCACCTAACAACAACAACAACATTATTAACCCCCTGTCCATCCTCCCCCTGCCCCTTGGATCCTCATACACTTTTAATGAGTTATCTATTTCGACAATTATAGTCTTACACAGTATTTGTCCTTATGGGACTGATTTCGTTCACTTAGCATAATGCTCTCCGTTCTCTCCCAAGTTATGTACCAAGTTATGTAAATCATTTCTCCTGTACGCTGAATAGTAATCCATTGTGTGAATATCCCACAATTTTCCAATCCATTCATTTGTAGCTGGATATTTGGGCTGTTTCCATGTTCTTGCAATGGTGAATAACGCTGCTATGAATATTGGTCTACAAATCTCCGTTTGTGTCTCAGTTCTAATTTTCTTGGGATATATTCTAAGCAGTGGAATTGCTGGGTCATATGGACTTTGTATGTCCAACTTTTTGAGGAAACACCAAACTGCCTTCCAGAGTGGTGGTATTATAGTAAGTTTTAAAACTAGGATGTAGAATCCTCCTATTCATTCTTTTCCAAGATAATTTTGTCTGTTTGGGCCTTTGCTAATTCTATGAAGCCCTGGTTGTGTAGCATATCAGATTACTAAGGTCAGAAGTTCAAGTCCACCAGCTATTCCTGTAAAGATTTACAGACTCAGAAACTCAATAGAGGGTCACTATTTGTTGGAATTGATTCGACAGCAGTTAGGTGGACTTTCTTGTTCCCACATTTTACATGAAATTGAAGATTCATGTGTTCATTTTTGCAAAAATTCCTTTTGGAATTTTGAGAAGAACTGCATTGAATGTAGGACCACTTCAGATACTACTGGCATCATAACAATACCAAGTCTTCCAATCCATTATTATGATATGTCTTTCCATTGACTTAGGTGTCCTTTAATTTCTTTCAGCAATGCCTTATAGCTTTTAGTGCACAAGTGTTTCACCTCCCTGGTTAAATATCCCTACTTATTTAATTTCTTTCAGGTGTGATTGTAACTGGAACCATTTGTCTTCTTTTCTGGATTGCTTATTGCTGATAAAGAGAAACAGCTGATATTTGTGTGTTCCTCTTGTGGATCTTCGCTGAAAGCAGAGAGTTCCAGAGGAATGTCTATATGTGTTTCATTGACTATGAAAAGGCATTTGACTGTGTGAACCACAACAAACTGTGGCTAACTCTGAGAAGGAAGAGTGGGAGTTCCAGAACACTTTACTGTGCTTATGTAGTCATTAGAACAGAGCAAGGAAACACCGCATGGTTCAAAATCAGGAAAGGTGTATTCCCAGGGATGCATCTTATCTCCATACATTTTCAATCTTTATGTAGATCAGATCATCCAGGAGGCTTGGCTATATGAGGAGGAATGTGACATCAGGATTGGAGAAAGATTCATCAACAACCTGCATGAGATGACACAACCTTGCTTGCCAAAAATGAGGACGACCTAGGACACATGATGCAAGAGGTCAAAGACTGTAGCCTTCGATATAGATTGAAGCTCAACATCAAGAAAACAGAGATTCTCACCACTGGGCCAATTGGCAGTATCATGATAGATGGTAAAGAGATTGAGATTGTTAACAGCTTTAGTTTGCTTGGCTCCACTGGTATCAACAATCTTGATACCAGCATCCAGGAAGTCAAAAGATGCATTGCATTAGGAAAATCTCCTGTCAGGAACCTTTCCAGAGTACTGAAGAGCAATGATGTCAGTTTTGAGACTAAGATGTGCCTGATCCAGGTCATGGTCTTCACAATTACTTGCTATGTATCAGAATGCAGGACAATGACTAAGGATGATAGAAGAATTGAGGCCTTTGAGCTGTGTTGCTGGAAGAGTATTGAATATACCATGGACTGTTAGGAGAACAAATAGGTTTGTCCTGGAGAGGGTGAAACCAGGCTACTCCATGGACACAAGGATTCTGAAGCTCCATCTGACATACTTTGGGCATGTTGTAATAAGGGACTAGTCCTTGGAGAGGAACATCATGCTTGGGAGGGTGGAGAAACAGAGCAATGAGCTTGACACAGTGACTGGGGTAATGGAGGTGGATGTGTCAGAGATGATGAGGTTAGCACAAGATTGAGCAGGGTTCAGAGCTGTTGTACACAGGATTACTATGAGTCTCAAGTGACTTGATGGCACATAACAACAGGAAGAGTTTTCTTGTGGGTTCTTTGATATTTTAATGTATAAGATTATGCCTCCTGTGAATATAATTTTACTTCTTCCTTTCCAATATGGATGGATTTTGCTTCTTTTTCTTACCTTTTATAATAACTCTCAGAATATTATTGAATAATAATGATGATGAAAACAGGCTTCCTTGTTTTGATATAGTAAGGGTGTCTCTCATTCTTGATACTGGTAAGTTGTAGCCCCACCCCCACCCCAATTAGTCTGCCTAGGAGTTTATTCACCTTATTAAACCTTTCAAAGAATCAACCTTATCTTCTTTATTAAATACCCGATTTCAATGCTGTTGTGAATTTCTGCTCTTTTCTCCATTCTATCCTTGAGTTTCATTTGCTCCCCTCCTTTCTGGTTACTTGTGGTAGCAGCCTGGATGATTATTTGAAAATGTTCGTTCTTTCTAATAGGATCATTTTATGTTCTCAATATGCTTCTAAGCATTTTGATACTTTTATCTCAGGATTTTTATTATGCTGTGTTCCCATTTTAACAAAATTAGTTGCTAATTTTCCTTTTTATTTTCTTATAGAGTCATGGATTGTTTAAAACTAGGTTATGTGAACAATCAAATGTGGGAGATTTCCCAAGTTCAATTGCACTGTGGTCAGGAAACAGACTCTGCATATTTTTATTTAAACTTAATACAGCTAGTCTTCCAGCCCAGATATGATCTTTATTGCTGAATATTCCAAATGTACTAGAAAGGAATGCATATTTGGTCAGTGTTTAAGAAAATGTACTATAAATGCCAAATAGGTCCATTTGAGGCAAAACCTTCCATAACCTAAAGTTCCATTATGTTGTTTCAGAGAAGAGTTTAAGATTCTCCCACTCTAATATGGATTCTTATTATTTTCTGCTTCATGAGTCTTGAAGGTACATAGTATTTAGAATGATACGTCTTTTTGGTAGATGGATTATTTTATCCCCAGCAATATTCAGTTTGTTGATATTAATACAACTAGTCTGGGTATGGGATAGCTTTTTATCATCTATTATCTTTTACTCTGTTGTGTGTCATCAAGTTGGAACTGATTCTTGTGTGATCCTCCAGTGGATTTTCAGAGGCTGTAAATCACACAGGAAGAGATGGCCCATTTTTTTCTCCTGTGGAGCAGCTGGTGGATTCAAACTGTGTTTGGTTGGTAGTACAACTTCTTCCCCAATAGGTGACCAGAGCTTTCTACTCTATATTATTGGTAAAGTTTCTAATAGACAACATGCTGTTGTTGTGTACTGTTGAGTCAGAACCAACCCATAGCTGACCCTCCAGCTGGTTTTCAGAGGCTATCAATTGCACTTTACAGTATGATTTTGGGGGAAGGAAGACTACTACTTTCCCACATGGAGCAGCTGGTAGATTTGAACCACCTGCCTTTGGGCTAACAGTGCACCTACCTACCCACTAGACCACTGGAACTCCCTGCCAGATAACTAGAAGAGACTAAATATTGTTTTTGCAGAGACATAGACAACTGTATGATATGGTGGAGTGCTGAATCAATCTGTTCAGGAAGTTGGCTGACCTTGGGCTTTGTTGCAATGGCTATCTTCAGGGCACCACTGACTTTAACTATCCCTAGTGTTATCTTGTACTTATGATAGGAACCAAAGTGCTGGAGGACTCTTCTCACTGCTCTTGCTCCAACCTCATCGCTGTGTATCTGTGCCATGAACGGATTCTTTGTTCACATTCTTGCCCCTTTTCAGTGTATCCTGCTGTTGTTGTCAATAGGAACAAACTAACTTGATGATGGTGATAAGAAATGTTCTCTGTTGCCTTGGGTTAAGCTCAGCCTTAAGTAGGGATTGGGGAAAATTGAGACCCTAGTCGCTTTGAAAAAAACATTATAACACTACAAGGAGACAGCGGCTTTCCTTTCCCTGTGAACAAAAAAGTGGGAGATGCTGTCATTTTGTGATCCATTTGAATTGTTGTTGTTAAGTGTCATCAAGTATGACCTATAGTGACCTCAACAACAGACCTAAAACCTGTCCTGTCCTGCACCATCCACATCTCTGACACACTTATGCCCATTGCTGCAGTAATGTGAGCACGCGCACTTGTGTGTGTGTGTGTGTGCACGCGCGCGCGCACACACACACACACACACGTGATAGAACTAAAGAAAATTGATATGGAGAATAACCCAGATTCAACTCTTGCTCCATTTGCAGGCTTTCATTTACATGCAAAAAAAGGTCTTGACTTTTAAGCATTTTAAAGTTAGACTTCATATTGCTTACAACTAAAAACACTGTAATGAATAAAGCAAACTCTAGTTCTCACTGTTGCTTTGGAAGTGACAAGAACAAAGAAATGCATTAATGGCTCTGGATTTCTGATGACACAGTGCAAATTGATATAGCCCCTTGGCAGCCAAATTAAAATGGTTTTTATTAATTCAGAGGACTGAATGCACAAGTTCTTAAGAATAAAGCGTTAGTATCTCAGTAGCTCTTTATATTGTTTTCAAGACATGTTCTTGTAAAATGTTGTCAAGATACTATGACTCATAGCGACTCTATGAACAACATATCTGAACCCTGTCCATTCTGCACCACTCTCACAATCTCCACCATGCTCAAGCCCATTATTAAAGCCAGTGTGCTAATCATCTTGTTGAGGGTTTTCTTCTTTCATTGACCTCCACCTTTCCCAGCATGATTCTTCTTCCAAGGATGAGCCCCTCCTGAAAACATGCCCAAAATATGTGAGATGATCTTAGCATCTTTGCCTCTAAGGAGCATTCTGGATGCACAGCTCTAGTAAAACTGGTAAATGTTTACTGCAAAGATTTCTTTTTTGAGTAAGATACAAAAAAGAAGAAAAACGACCACCAATAAAACTGCTTACAAAGGAGGAAAACCCTCTGAGTACAAAATGGTGAGGAATCTTACTCAATTTTTGTAAAATCATTGCTACTGCTCTGCTGAAATGCTTCACTTTTCATGCAAATGGGATTTAAATGACAAGGAAACAGAAAACCAAGTATTTATTTGACATTTATTAAAAAAATACTTGTAATCCTAACCATTCCAAATGTTATGGTAAATACTGTTTTAATACAGGATGAAAGTGAAAATTCCATTCTTCAAAATGTGTTCTGTTTTTAAAAAGTTAACCAGAAAGTCTAGAGGTTGTCACTAAAAGCACCAGTCATGCCAAACACACACACAGAGCTAAATTTAAATTGATGGTACAGTGTATAGAAAGAGATCAAATATTGGGAAATTTTGCACTCCCCTGAAGATGGGACAGAGGCTGGAAACAGAGTTACAAGCAAACTCATGTTACTTCAGGTTGCAATACTGCTTGATGTCCTACATGTCAAATATTTATCTAAATTGATTATATTAAGGTTGCTTTCAGCAGTATTCCTCCTCTAAACACATTTTAACTGTATTTTAGAGGAGAGGGATAAACTTAGTAAGAATTCCAAACATAACTTTATCAACTTCTACTCATTTATAAAAAGTATTGAACATCTAATATTAGCTACGTGATACCATAGCTTCAGACTTAACAATGACCTAAAGTCCTTCCCTTACAGTGTGACATGAATTCTAGGAGACATGGATTTGGATAAGTTCACCACTGAACTTTTGTTAAAACCTCACCTCCTGTGCAATAACTGATACTGTGATTCTGACCTTAGCTCCCTGAACACTTACTGTTAGGTGTCTCTGTTACATGACCAACTGACTATTATGATTAATGACACTTGGTAGAAAACTTTACAGTTTCCATTAAAGTGAAAAATCAATAAAGTAGAAAA
>NW_006400058.1:1404343-1416005 GCF_000299155.1 Elephantulus edwardii
CAAGAAGAATGCTAGTGAATGGGAAATTTCCACTCCCATTTGAAGGTTTTGAACAGACTATTTTCTAGAACTTCATTTCTTCATTGTAGAGTCTGGGAAGAAGGGTAATTATTACTGCACTCTTCACTTGTATAGAACTTATCACTATGGACTCTCTGGTGAATCAGGAGGCCTGAGCTCCAACGAAAACCCTTCCCACATGCCTCACATTCAAAAGGTTTCTCTCCCGTGTGGACTCGCTGATGAGCTTGAAGGTTGGATCTCTGGCTGAAGCCCTTCCCACACGCCTCACATTTGTATGGTTTCTCCCCAGTGTGGACTCTATGATGGGCCTGAAGGCTTGAAAATCCACTGAAGCCTTTGCCACATTGTTCACACTTATAGGGTCTTCCTTCTGTGTGGACCTTCTGATGTGCTTGAAGGCGTGAGCTCTCACTGAAGCCCTTGGCACACACCTCACATTTGTAAGGCTTCCTTCCTGTGTGGACCCTCTGATGGACCTCAAGACGAGAACTCTGACTAAAACTCTTCCCACACAGCTCACACTTATATGGCTTCACCCTTGTATGAACTCTCTGATGGCCTTGAAGATATGCTCTCTGACTGAAGCCTTTTCCACATACCTCACATATGTATGGTCTCTCTCCAGTGTGAACACTCTGATGGCTCTGAAGGTATGACCTCTGACTGAAGCTCTTCCCACACTCCTCACACCGGTATGGCTTCTCCCCAGTGTGGACTCTCTCATGAGTCAGGAGAGTTGAGGCCTTACTGAAGCTCTTACCACATTCTCCACATTTGTAAGGCTTCTCCCCTGTGTGAACCCGCTGGTGAATCTGAAGATTAAAGTTCCAGCTGAAGCTTTTCCCACACTCCTCGCATTTGTATGGTCTTTCCCCAGTGTGAACTCTCTGGTGGCCTTGGAGGTGTGAGCTCCGCCTGAAGCCTTTCCCACACTCCTCACACTTGTATGGCTTTTCTCCTGTGTGGATTCTCTGGTGGCCTTGAAGGTAGGAATTCCGACTGAATCCCTTCCCACACTTCTCACATTTGTATGGCTTTTCTCCAGAGTGGATTCTCTGATGAGCTTGAAGATATGAATTCCGAGTGAATTCCTTACTGCACTCCTCACATTTATAAGGCTTCTCTCCTGTGTGGATTCTCTGATGAACTTTAAGAACTGACTTATGGCTGAAACCTTTGTCACACACATTGCATTTGTACAGTTTATCTCCTGTGTCAACTTTCTGATAGTCTTTATGTTTTGAACTCCAATTGAAGCCATTCTCATACTTCTTACATGTTTTCTCTGCAGTACAAATTTTCTGATTGCACTGGATATATGAAATTTGACTGATGTTGTTACCACATGCAAAACGTTCGTATGCTTGTTTCCTATTGTGGATAATCTGAAGGTCCTGAAAATTTGAGGCCAACCTGAGGTTGTTATCAACTGCCTCAGAATTATAGAGATTCTCTTCTATGTGAACTCTCTGCTGAACGCTACAACCTGAACTACAAATGAAGTCCTTCTCACACTCCAAATCTGTGCACAGTTTCTCTTCAAGGTGGGTTTTCTGATGAACTTCAAGATATGAGCTCTGGTTAAAGACATATCTATTTTCTTCATATTCATGTGGTTTCTCCCCACTTTGGGCCCTAAAAATATCACTGAAGCCTATACTATGGCTGAAGGCTTTACCACAAATCCTGTACCCACTGGACCTTCCCCCTGTGTGAATAAGCTCAGAAGGGTTAAGAGGACAACATTGCTTAAGGCTCTTACCATAGTTACATGTGCATACTTTCTCCTTTGTCTGCCCTCTCTGATGAGGCTGTAGATGTGAACTCTTGATAGCACAATCATCTCCTGTATGAACACTCTGGTGAATATGAAGAACTGAGCTATAACCATGTCCCTTTCCGTGTTCATCGTACATCTGTGACTTCCCTTCTAATAGTAATGGCTGATGAACTTCAGAGCTGGGAACATCACTGAAAGTTTTTCTATACTCGTTGTACCAGTAGGGCTTAGGTCCTGTTTGAATTAAGTCCTGATTAAGTAATGGTACCTGCATGATGTCTTTACCACAATCATGGCAGCTGTAATTTTTTTCCATTTTGTGTATTTTCAAATTGTCATTGTGATATGGGATCCAACCAATGCTGTCACACCTACAAACACTTTTTTTTGTGGGTATTTGCTGGCGTCTGCACTGATATTTGTGCGCCTCAGTTAGATATGTCTTCCTCCAAGAATGCAGGGCTCTCCAAGATGGGGATTCTTGATTCTCTATATAATTAGGACTCTTCCCTTTGTAGGCCAATCTACAGTCCTTGTCTTCAGATACTTGAATTGGTACTCTTGCCCAAACATGGCAGGGGGACTCACTTTGGTTCTTTAGCTGAAAATTAGCACCCTGACTGTTTCTGATGGAATCTTGGCACCTGGTTAATCCACTTGCATCTTGTGGAAGAGAAGAAAGCTCTTTAGGGGAAAGGTAGTTTAACTGCATTTCTTGAATATGTTTCATTACATGTTGACTCTTGCTTTCTGCAGGGGAAAAGAGAATTTAAAGAGTGCTTTATACAGATATTTCAAGAGTTACCCTTCGGTCATAATATGAAACTTGAATGAATCAGAGGAAAATTCCCAACATGACCTCAAGAATACACAAAAAATTCATCATATTTCACCGAACCAAATGTTTTAGTAAGAGTTAGAGAACTCAGACGATCTGTATGTTTCAAAATGAGGAATCCACTATACAGCCTGGACATCAGGACATGGGGATCCTGTTCAAAAGGTCCAATAATATTGTACATTGCTACCATAGGATGCCTGGAGATAGAAGGAGAAAATAATCTCAAACTGCAAAGAATAGAGTTGAAAATGGATGAAGGCTTTTTGTGTTGATAATAACTTTTTTCCCCCTCCTACATAGGGATGGTAACTTTGTATGTAGGAAATTAAATGTCAAATGTGCTGAAGAAAGTAAACAAAGACCTTTACTATATCTTTGAGGCCTCGTGTGGCTACTCTCTGATGGGCCGTTTAGCTTTATAATAAACTCTCTAAATCACTGTAAGCTGTTATTGGTTTTTTGACTCCTCTCAAAGTAGTTTCACAGTTACCAGGGGTACATGGCATAGGTCAGAATGTGAAACTCAGTGATGGTATTCAACATAAAAGACATATGAAAAACATACATGGTCAAAGGGGAAGCAAAGCCTTCCTGCAGACAACCTTTGCATCAACTCATAAACCCTGAACAAAACTCAATAGCCACTGACCTCAGCTTGAGCCATTTTACTAGACAATTACTTCAATGTTTAAGAAAATTGAGGCACCAAAATAGTTAAGGATAGGTATATTTGGATAGAAACAGTTATCACCTAGTTACTAGAGTTCAAGTTGGCAGTAGATTTTCATATCCTGGTGAGACGCATTCTCCATGAGGACAAATGTTTAAATAGAGTTAAGTAATGACATACATGCTTCAAACACTTGGTGGTACATCAAATGGGAAGATGAAGAGCTGGGACTATGAATGAGGAAATTTTCTCCAACCTACGAGTGTCTCACTTGAATTTGATGTATAAGAAGGGTCAGTGACTATGTTGGCATTGGCTATTTTTTATATTAAATTTAATGACTGGCTAGTCTTATCTTAAAGGAGTAATGATTACCGATCAATAAATACGTGTGAAAGTTGGACGATGAATAAGACTAAAGAATATCAATTGCAGTTTTGGCAAAGAATGTTGAATATCTCATAGACTGCCAAGGGAAAAAACAAATCTGTCCCGGAATAAGTGCAATTAGAATGTTCCTTAGAACAGAGCATAGTGAGACTTCACCTCATTTACTCCGGGCATGTCATCGGGAGAGGCTAATCCCTGAAGGAAGACATTATGCTCGTTCAAGGAGAGGGTCAGTGAAAAAGACGACTCTCAAAAGCATCCATCACTTGACCAGCAACATTCTTGAGCATCCTTCAGTTACATGGGTTCATTCTATACCTGTCAGCTATCTCACACAGGCCTGGAGACAGGAGTCTGTGCATCTATTAACCAATTCCTTTCTCTTAAGCAAAGAGAAGAGCAAGTCAAGGAACTTGAGGCAGAGGCATAAGTAACAAGTCTGGTGAGCATCTATGGTCCAACAGAGCTGAAAAAACTGACCGAGCAAAAAGAAAGTGGAGTTTAAAGGACAGATGCTTTAAGAAAAAAAATGGTTACTTTAACTACTTTCAATTTTACTATGTATGCAATGTAAAATCACTGGAGTATTTAAAACAGAGAAGTGACACAGCTGTTTTAGAAGGGGGTCTTGGCTACTGGTTACTGCCATAATGCTCACCTGGACACCCATTTCTTTGGGTTTCTGTTTCCATTATTAAAAGTTTCTCTTCTCTCTCCAAGTGAGTTATCAGGTCTGGTTTGAAGGGTTGATAGCCTACAAAAGCCAAGACAGTAATTGATTTGTACTTTTATTAAGTTCTGTTTCCAAGTCTTTCCTTTGCTGAGTCATGCTGCTAGTATTCTAAGAACTCTTTGCCTGGCACAAGCTTATGAAGACTCTCTCCAATAGGCTTCCTTCTAGAAGTTTCATACTGTTGTGGCTGTGTACCATTGAGTTGGGTCTGATTCACAGCTTACCCTCCAGAAGGCTCTCAGAAGCAGTAAACTGCCCATCTTTCTCCTGAGGAGCAGCTGGTGGATTTGAACCATATGAGTCCAAGTTCATCTTTTTTAACTAAATGTCCCAGCACCATCTGTTAAAAAGGTGATACCTTTTCCACTGAATTGCCTTGTACATCTAAGGCAGTGTCAGAATTGGTTCTTCCATAGCACATCAATAAAAAGACCCACTAAGAAGCATCCAGGATTGCAATTTTTCCTTCCATCTTTTCTTCTGCTGTACCCTAAACTAGGGGCATACAGTTTTACACGGTGTTTCTTAGCTACTTCCTTTAGTTTTTTTCCTTTTTCTCTCAATGTCGCTAACTGTATTCATTTAAAATCAACTTGGGTTCATTTGTTTCATTTTCCTCTACATTTTAGTTTCTTGACCAAATTTAATGTGTTGAACTAACATATTTTTGATGTGTTGAACTGACATATTTCCAGATGTTCAAGCTATGACAAAAGTGGCAAACTCAGGGGAAAAAAGTGTGATTCACTCTCACTTTCCTTCTTTTTACCTCCCTCCTACCCTAAGAGCCATCACTTCCTAATTTTATAATTAATCCTTTCTGTGTTTCTTATAAAAATAAGCAGATTATAGACTATTTCTCTTATCTCTCATCAATCTCTATTCTTTCATTTTTCTTACATAAATTATAGTCCAGTATTGTCATGAACTGAGTTATATCCCTGCAAAATACATATACATAATGATGCATGTGCAAGTTTTGTTATGCTCCTCAATGATATGATAAGCCAAGCAGTTATAAAATGATTAAAGATGGGACGCAACAACTCTCAATCCCATCACAGCCCTCAGCCAATGTCAGGGGCATTTACATGGGGTATGGCCTGTCATGTCTTTTCTCTTATAAGAGATAAAAGGGGAGGGGGGAAGAGAAGAGAAGGGGAACACAGAATCCAGGAGTGGAGGGCATCATTTGGATCCTGGTCCCCGCCCTGGGATGCTTGGCACAGGTTAAGACCAGGACATAGGTGGATCTCCAAGGAATGTCAGGCTAACAAACAGGAAAAGAAACAAAGACCTTCCCTCCAGAACCAACAGGGAGAAAGCCTCTCTCTAGAGCCTGCACCCTGAAGTAGAATTTCTAACCTCTCAACTAACTATAAGAGAATAAATTCCTGTTTACTGAAGGACTCCACCAGTGGTATATCTGTTACAGCAGAACTGAATAACCAAGACAACTGTCAAAACCCTTCTACATTTTGCTATCTTTAGGTGAAATTCTTACAAGTGGATTGCTGGGGAAAGCTAACTATATATATAATTTTTGTTTTGTTGTTGTTAGGTGTGGTCAAGTTCACTACGACTCACAGTGACCCTATGAACATCATATCGGAGCCTGTCCCTAACTCGTACCATCCTTAGATCTTTGATATGCTTGAACCCACTGTCACAGTCACTGTTCCAGTCCATCTTGTTGAGAGTCTACATACCATGCCCCAATAAAATGTATAAGGGCTCCTCACAGAAGTGAATGATTCCAGAGTTAGGGCAAAGTAAGTAAAAGCTAAATACAGAATATCATATTGTATCATAAAATAAGGGAGTGGTCCCCAAAAATGTTGATGTCATGTCACAAAGACACAGGAGCTAGCTTAAAGATTACACTGGCCTAATTTGGGGCTGTTTTAGTATAAAAATAATGAATTACAATAATAAATTATAAAATAGTCAGAAATCCCTACAAATAAAATGCCTGAGAAGAAAAGACTCCTGCTTATCACAGAATGCTCAGCACTGTAAGTGCTAACTACAAAGGAAACACCAAGCTGGAAACCCACCGTTGTGCAGTTAGCATAGTGACATGAGAACAGATAAGGCAAGGATCATGCTAACACAGTTCAGGGGAATTTCTAAGCATATTTGACTCGTTTTAAGAGTGATGCTGGGACACTGGGTCACAAACATACAAAAAGTTGAACCTGGGATCATGTCACTTATCTTAAAAGAACATGAACCCAAAATAGATCATAGACTTAATGCAAAAGTTTGATTTCAAGCAGAGAAAAGCAGTAATTATATAGTAAAGAATATCTTGACCAAGTGATCAAAATCAACAGCCTCAATAAGGGGTAGGTAGGCACTGTGGGCCTTTAGATGTGATGTGAACAGCTGTGGTAACGCAATGGTTAAGGGGATAGGCTGCTAACAGAAGTTCTTCAGCTGGAAGCCTCCCATAGCTCCAAGCTGTGGAAGACCCGCTGATCTGCTTGCATAAAGCAAACAGCCCAGGAAACTCCACCAGGTGGCTCTATCTTATCTCACAGTCACCATGAGTTGGAACTGACTTAATGGGTTAGGTGTGCTGCCCTGAAACAGACACTGCCACCGATGCTGTGTTTCAGCTGGAACAGATGATCTAATCATGAGGACACATTAGAAATAGCTTATTAAAAATGGCGGGGGCAGGGCTAACCATAATCTTCAAAAAATGTCACTTCTTAGACAAAAGGCCATGGAAATGTTTCTGATTAAATGTGCCTAAATGGACCCTAGGAGCTCAGGTGGCTTAGTGGTAAGAAGTGGCACTGCGATGCTAAAGGCATGCAGTTCAAATCCACCAGCTGCTCTGCCGGAGAAGGATGGGCAATCTCCTCCCATTGAATTAACTGTCTCTGAAAAGCCACTGGAGGGTCAGCTATAGGTTGGTTCCAACTTGATGGTATACAGCAACACTATGAAGGGACACAAAAACAGGATTATTCCTAGATGTTGTTGAGTGCCTTTGAGTTGGAACTGACCCATAGACAGCATGGGAGATTGTCCATCCTTCTTCTGAAGAGCAGTGGTGGATTCAGGACTGCAGCACAGCTTTTTACCACCAGAGCTCCCTGGCCCTAGACTAGATCCTCTTATGTTATGTTATTGTTAACACCAGGCCACCAGGGCTCCCTAGACCTAGATTAGACCCTGTAATGTTACTGTTAGCACTAGGCCACCAGAGATCCCTAGACCTAGACTACACTCTGTTATATTGTTATGTGCCATCAAGTTGGAACTAACTCCTAGCTGACCCGCCAGTGGATTTTCAGAGGCTGTAAATCTCATAGGATGAAAAGGCTCATCTTTTCCTAGGGAGTGGGTGGTGGATTCAAAACCCATTCCTTTGTTGGGAGTGCAGCCCCTTCCCACTAGGCCACCAGAGTTCTCTAGATCCTGATTAAGAGAGAAAATATATGCTGTGGAAAACAGAAATCCTATTATTGACAAAATTGGAATATAAACAACAGAATATTCATAAGTATTATAGGTATTTATGAGTATATAAAGTTTATTCTTATTCCCTTGAAATACAAGCTGGTTTTAGAAGAAACCGTGGAATTAGGGATATTATTGTTGTTCATGGCTTAAAGCAAAGAGTATTAGAAGGGAGTATATTTGTCTTTTATCAATTATACAAAGCCATTTGACTATGTGGTTCACAACAAATTGCAGCGAACATAAAGAAGAATGGGAATCCCGGAAGACTTGATTGTGTTCATGTGAAAACTACCAGGAAGTTTTTGTCCAAGCAGAGTAAGGGAACACTGTATGGTTCAAAGTCAAGAAAGGAGTTTGTCAGGGATGTGTCCTTTCACCACACCTTTTCAATCTATATTCAGAACAGAACATTTAAGAAGATGGACTTCATGAAGCAGAATGTGACATCAGGATTGGAGGAAGACTCATCAGGAACCTGCATTACGCAGATGGCACAACCAAGCTTGCTGAAACTGAGGAGGACCTGAAGCACTTGCTGCAGAAGATCTGTGACTGCAGCCTTCAATATGGATTGTACTGCAACATCAAGAAAATAAAGATCTTCACCACTAGGCCAATAGGCAGAGTCATGATAGATGGAGAAAAGATTGAAGTAAACAATTTAATCTTGCTCAGATCCATAATCAACACCGTTGGCACCAGTAAACAGGAAATCCGAAGTTAGGTTGCACTAGGAAAATCTGCTGTCAAGGACTGCTCCAGAGGGCTCAAGGAACAGCGACGTCAGTCTGCAGATTATGGTGTGCCTGATCTAAACCATGGTTTTCTCATTTGCTTTCTACACACTGAGAGTTGGACATAGGAAGAAGAAGAATCCATGCCTTTGAATCATAGAGAAGAGTATTGAACATGCCAAAAACTGCCTAGAGAACAAGTAACTCTCTCCTGGAGAGGGGAAAATTGGGCTGCTTCTTGGAGGCAAGGATTTTGAAATTCCATCTCACATACTTGTGACAGGAGGACACTTCTTGGAGAAGGACATCATGCTTGGAAGGGTAGAAAGTTAGCACAAGAGAGGAAGATTCTGGATGAGATGTACTGAAATAGTGACTGTGGCAAGCGGGGCAGGTGTGTCAGACAGTGACGGTGGCTCAGGATAGGCCAGGGTTCAGAGCCATTATTCATAGGCTTTCTATGAGTCATAGCTGATTCAACAGCACATCACAACATATTCCCTTGAAAATATATACTAAAGCATTCAGGAGTAAAAGTTTGTGTATATAAATTACCCTTAAATAGTTAAGAAAAACATATGATAAATACACACAAATATACTTAGACACAAATTTTTCCATACATATACATAAATATATTTGGAATGAGGAAGCTTTTTTTTTCACTTTCACAATTTTTAAGTAATTATGAAATTACAAATACTTTTAAAAAATTCTTTTACAAATCTTTTACAAAAAAATTTTTACAAATTCTTTTTAAAATTTTCTTTTATACTGGTTTACTTAGATATTCTTGAAAAATTTGTGTCATTCTGAAATTATTCTACAATTACTATCATTCTGCAAACCAAAAAATAGCTGGAGCAACTCACTAATCTGATTTAACAACCTGTCTTTAGTTCTCAAGTGCCACTCTAACAGATACCACAAGGGGATGGCTTTAATAAACAGAAATTTATTTCCTCACTGTTTAGGCAGCATGAGGTCCACTCTTCACATAGAGACCTGACTCCACATGGGCATGCTCCACTCTTGGGAGTTCTTTCTTGGTGGTAATAAGGTCCTTCCATGGGCTCAATTTCCTCCCCTTTTCCTCTCTTATGAGAGAAAAGGTGCTTCCAGCCACACCTTAGGGAACCTTCCCTTCCATGCTACCAGGCTGTGATGAGATTAGAGGGTGTTGTATTCTGCCCTGAACGTTCTTATACCTATTTGCTTTATTAGACTGGGGGATCATTACACTGTTTCCACATTGTATACATACATATATTTTGGGGAGACAACTAAATCCATGACACATCAAGACCAAAATATAGACTTTTGTCTGGAGAAATAAATGTCTGAAACATGTTGGCTGTATTGCACAGGGATTACAAGGATACAGGTGCCCAAGCTCTGAACACCACTTCTGAAATCCTAGAGCTCAAGTAGATCAGATGATGAGGATGGCTCGAGAAAGGGCAGGGTTCACATCAGTCATTCACAGGGTCACTATGTCATAGTTAACTCAGCAGCACCTAACAATAACAGAGCTTCAAAAAAGGAGCCCTGCTAGCACAGTGGTTAGGTTCTCACCTGCTAACTGAGAGATCAGTGGTTTGAACCCATCAGTCACTCTGTGGGACAAAAGCCTTGGAAACTCTTTGGGGCAGTTCTATCTGTTCTACTGGGTCACTATAAGCTAGAATCAACTCAACAGCAATGGGTCAGAGCTTTAAACACACAGGTGGCACAGAAGCTCATGCTGAGTGACAAAGGGCTCCCATCCTCACCCAAGGAAACCAGGGTCCTGAAGTTCTCCAGCATCACGTCTCGGTACAGAATCCTCTGGGTGGAGTCCAGCAGCCCCAGCTCCTCCTCAGTGAAGGCCACAGCCACATCCTTGAACGTTATGGCCTCCTGCAACACCAAACACACACAATTATGTCCCCCAGAATAAGAGCAGTGCCCTAGTGGTGTTTTCGTTTAAGTTTTGAGCTGCTAACCAAAAGACTAGAGTTAAACCCATCAATTAGGTGACTAATGAAGGATACAGATAAAGCCGCCTCCTGCCATCAAGCCTTCCACCCTCGGAAGCCCTATGGAGCAGGTCTACTCTGTCCCTCAGGGTCACAATGAGTCTTTTTGGTCCCTGAGGGTCAGCAGGAGTCAGAATCCACTCAGTGGCAGTGGACTTGGTTTAAAGATGAGAGGCTGCTCCAGAGCCTCATCAGTGCAGCTGCCTGCTGTTTGCCCCTCACACTGCCAATTTCCTTTCACCAAGAGGGCTGCCAGAAAAGTCTTCTTTGAGCTTGAACTTGCTGCCTTTTTCTTGCACACATACAGGCAGGAGCCTGGAACTATGTTCATCATGGGTTACTAACAACCCTGGTCACTAATAACCCACTGCTATCGGGTTGATTCCAACACACTACCCTCAGGTTTCCAAGGCTATGTAAATACTTACAGGAAGGGGCTGTCCGTATTTCTACTGAGGAGCAGTTAGTGGTTTGAACCAACTGATTCAAACAGGTTGGTTAGCAATCCAACACATAACACACTACACCACTTGGTAATTGTTGTTGTTGTTGTTATGTGCCGTTGAGTCACTTGTGACTCATAGCAACCCTATGTACAACAGCCCTGAACTCTGCTCTGTCCTGTGCCAACCACATCGTCTCCAATACACCCAACCCGATCACCCCAGTCACTGAATCAATCCACCTCATTCAGGGCCTTCCCCTCCTGCGCTGTCCCTCCACCCTCCCAAGCATGATGTCCCTTTCCAAGGACCTGTCCCTCCTTACAACGTGTCCAAAGTATGTTAGACGGAGTCTCAGAATCCTTGCCTCCAGAGAGCCTCCAGTTTACCGCTTTCCAGGATGAATCCATTTGTTTTCCTAGCAGTCCATGGTACTCTCTATTCTCCTTCTATCCTCCTTAGTCACTGTCCAACTCTCTGATGCATAACAAGTGATAGCAAAGACCATGGCCTGTATCAGACACACCTTAGTCTCCAGAGAGACACCATTGC
>NW_006400058.1:1436290-1452324 GCF_000299155.1 Elephantulus edwardii
ACCAATCCTGATGCCACATTCCTCCTTGTACAGCCCAGCATCTCGGATGATCTGTTCTGCATACAGATTGAAAAGGTATGGAGACAAAATACATCCCTGACGGACCCCTTTCTTGGTTTTTAACCATCCAGTGTCTCCCTGCTCTGTTCTGACAACTGCATTTTGGTCCAAGTATAGGTTTCACATTAGCACAATCAAATATTCTTGGATTCCCATTCTTCTCGGAGTCAGCCATAGCTTGTGGTGATCCACACAGTCAAAAGCCTTTGCGTTCTCTGCTTTCTGCCAAAATCCATCTTACATTAGCCATAATATCCCTAGTACCATAACCTCTTCTAAATCCAGCCTGCACGTCTGGCAGTTCTCTGTTGACATATTGCTCCAAACGTTTTTGGATAATTTTCAGCAGAATCTTGCTTGCATGTGGTAACAATGATATTGTTCAATAATTTCCACACTCTGTTGGGGGTCACCTTTCTTTGGAATGGGAACAAATATCGATCTCTTCCAGTCAGTTGGCCAGCTGGCTGTCCTCCAGATTTCCTGGCACAACTTCGTGAACACATCTAGGGTATCTTCTGTTTGTTGAAATAAAGCAATTGGTATGCTGTCAACTCCTTATCTTTAGTTCTGGAAAATTTGACTACAATATGCCTCAGTGTTTTCTTTTGGGGGTCTATTCTATATGGTGTTTGCTCATCTTTTTGAATAAATATTCTCTCATTCTTCATTGTGCCTGGGAAATTTTCTTCTAGTAATTCTTCCACGACTTTTTCAGTGCCTTTACTTGCTTCCTTCTGTTCTGGAATTCCGATGATGAGCATGTTATTTTTTTTGATGGTGTCCCACATTAGTCTTACATTTTCTTCTTTTTCCTTCTTTTTTGATTCTGCTTTTTGTTCTAGAAGATCAGTAGTGACAATTCTTCTGTTTCACTGGTTCTGTGTTCCATCTCTTCAAATCTGTTCATGTGTCCCTCCATCATGTTGACAGCATCTGAAACCTTGGACCTCATATTTTGGATTGTGGTTTCTTATTTTTCGAGTGCCTCTAATGCCTCATTAGTTTTTTCTGCATTGTTTTGGATTCTTCTTTTATACTCCTCCTGATCTTTACTTGCAGTGTCCTTCATGGTGGTTTTTTTTTTTTTTTAGCCCATTGAATATATTCAATAATTGTTCTTTTGAATTCTGTGTCAGAAAGTTCCATCAGACTTTCTGGCTTCAGGAAATTCATTGCTACTGTGTCACCTTTGAGGGGTGATATCTTGCTTTGGGCTTGTGTGGGGAATGAGATAGTCTGCTTCCTTCAGGACATTGCTGTGGTAGAGTGTTTCGTGCCTGAGATGATAGCTAGTTCTTAATATGACATTACTGCTCCAGAGGAAGGTTGGGCAGGCACACAAGTAGATGTATGTATGGTGGGTGCACACACAGAAGCACACTTGGTGGGGGGAGATGTGCACACAGACACACACGGGAGGGGAGTTCAGCAGAGACCTCACTTAATTTCGCAGTGGCCTGCTTGGTCCTGGGCAGTAGATCCCACTGCTGCTCCCTGCTGTGACTCACTGTTCTCTACTGAGACTCACTGCACCCCACAGAGGCTCATTGTACCCTGCCAACACTTGCTGCACCCTGCTGGTTTTTGCAGCTTCTGTGGCTCTCAAATATCCACGTTGATACACAGCAATATTTTGAGAAGCCTCTATATATTTGTGCTCACTTTTTGGCCCCAGGCCTGCAAGGCCAAGGGCCTGAGAGCAGTTTGTTCCCCAAAGTACCTGAGTGAGTACAGAGGAAGCCTATTGTTCCCTTCTGGAAGTGGCTTCTCACCTCTGTTGAGGGGCCCAGGGCCTCCCTGTTGCCTGAGTTAAGAATCCCATGTGGACCCTTTCTATGAAGATGGCGCCGAAAGCGAAGAAGGAAGCCCCTGCCCCTCCCAAAACGGAAGCCAAAGCAAAGGCATTGAAGGCCAAGAAGGCAGTCCTGAAGGGCATCCACAGCCAAAAAAAAAAGAAGATCTGCACGTCACCCACGTTCTGGCGGCCTAAGACGCTGAGACTCCGACGGCAGCCCAAATACCCCCGGAAGAGCGCTCCCAGGAGAAACAAGCTTGACCACTATGCCATCATCAAATTTCCCCTGACCACTGAGTCAGCTATGAAGAAGATAGAAGATAACAACACACTTGTGTTCATTGTGGATGTCAAGGCCAATAAGCACCAAATTAAACAAGCTGTAAAGAAGCTCTATGACATTGATGTAGCTAAGGTCAACACTTTGATTAGGCCTGATGGAGAGAAGAAGGCCTATGTTCGACTTGCTCCTGATTATGATGCTTTGGATGTTGCCAACAAAATTGGGATCATCTAAACTGAGTCCAGCGGGCTAATTCTAAATGTAATATATTTTTCTCACCATAAGAAAAAAAAAAAAAGAATCCTATGTGGTCAGGTCTCACAGCAGTTTGTTTCCCAAAGTACCTATTTAGTTGTCTGGATTCGCAGGGTGTAGTCACGGCATGGGCTGTAGTCACGGCACGGGGCCTAGTGTGACATGGGTCGTAGTCCTTATTCCTTCTTTCATAGAAACACTGTAATTCAGGAGAAGGCTGCGCTTCTAAACTTATATCAATTAGATTTCACAAAAGAGTGCACGGCTGCATAATTGGAAATAATTATATGTAGCACAGAGTGATAATGGAGAATTTGAATGAAGCAGGTTTCTGCAAACAAAGCGGGATTTCTGATATGGATACAACTTTAAGCAGGATAAAGGTCTAGTTCACAATTTGTACAACACGGATTTTCTTCATATATCATTTGTGTCTTATAGGGAACACAGCAAAGCAAGACAAAATTCAGTTATAAATGTATGAAACCAGGTTTTCACAAAAGAATGTATTCTTAAATATGTTGTTGTTGTTGTTGCTGTGCCACTCATAGTGACACTATGAACAACAGCCCTAAACTCTGCTGTGTCCTGTGCCAATATCACTGTCTCCAACACACCCACTCCAATTACCCCAGTAACTGAATCAATCCACCTCACAGAGGGTCTTACCCTCCTGCACTCTCCCTCCACCTTCCCAAGCATGATGCCCCTCTCCAAGGACCAGTCCCTCCTTGCAACATGTCAAAGTATGTCAGATGAAGCCTCAGAATCCTTGCCTCCAAGGAGCATCCTGGTTTAACCTTCTCCAGGATGAACCTGTTTGTTCTCTTAGCAGGCCATCTCCAGCACCACAGCTCAAAGAAAGGCATCAATTCTCCTTCTATCCTCCCTGTCTTTGTCTCTGATACATAGCAAGTGATTGCAAAGACCATGGCCTGTATCGGGAGCACCTTAGACTCCAGAGTAACACCATTGCTCTTCAGTACTCTGGAAAGGTCCCTGACAGCAGACTTTCCCATCACAATAAGTCTTTTAATTTCCTGGATGGTGGTGCCAAGAGTGTTGACTGTGGAGTCAAGCAAACTAAAGCTGTTAACAATCTCAATCTCTTCACCATCCATCCTGATGCTGTCACTTTTGAGAATCTTTGTCTTCTTGGTATTGAGACTCAATCCATACTGAAGGCTGCAGTCCTTGACCCTCTTCAGCAAACGCTTCAGTTCCTCCTCAATTTCAGCAAGCAGGGTTGTGTCATCTGCATAATGCAGATTGTTGATGAATCTTCCTCCAATCCTGATGCCACACTTCTCCTCATACAGTCCAGCCTCTTGGATAATCTGTTCTGCATACAGGTTGAAAAAGTATGGAGATAGGTCACATCCCTGGTGTACACAAGATGGCACTGGAGACCATCGTGACACGTGGAGGGTGTGGGATAGGAATTTTTACAAGGAAGAGGCAGGCCAGCAGAACGGTACTTCAGAAGTCCTCACCCTGCAGGTAAACAAAACCCAGAGCTCAAGGAGGTGCCGAAACCCGTGGGGAACAAGCTATACACCAATTCTACAAGACACATCACCCTTGCTTGGGAAACATTAAACTTAATGTTTAATTAAACATTAAACCACTAAACTTAAGAGACACTGGCCACAAATAAGAAACTGTCAGCAGCTGAAGTGTTTGGAATCACAGAAGACCAGAAAGCTTCTGATATAAGGTATCAGATCAAAGATTGGACAATGGGAGATAGGTGTTGAAGGGAGTGGGTAGGAGCGGATGGGGATGCTGGTGGATGGTGGGCAGTGAAATAAGTGGGTCAAGACCCTTGCGCCAAGGACAAAGATAACACTGAAACTAATGGTTAATTCCACAATTAGGGAAATATTTTTCGCTTTTTTCTGTAAAATGCATGCCCCTCAGATACCTCTCTAAATCTGAGCATTCAGATTAAGACAGACTAGGAAGGAGGATTGGTCATCCACTTCCAAAATAGCAGGCCTCTGAAAACCCTATGTACAAAAAAATTTCTTAAATATATAAGAATACTTTCTTTTTTTTTAAAATTTTATTATTTTGTGTGCGTGTACCATCAAATCAGATCTGACTGGTACAGGAGGATATTGCGCCTCCTTCTCTGGCAGAGCATCTGGTGGATTCGAACCATGTTCCTCTGGGATTGCAGTGCAGCTTCTTGCCACTAGGCCACCAGAGCTCCCAAGAATACTTTCTTAACATGTTTGTGAATGTATTTCTAAACAGGACAGAAAAAATAGATAAAAATTAAATCACAACTATCAAATGAAAACAAGTAGGAATTACTAAACTGTCACTGTTTGTTGTTTATTTCACCAAAACTGGGGCAAAGGGAAAGCAAAAATAATAGATGTAATGAAACTCCTTGCTCAATCATTTCTCTTAGTATCCCCTATCTGGAAAGTAAAACAGATGTTAATCATAATATAAATTGATATTTCAATCAATATTGCCAATAACAAACAGAGAAAAACACTTAAAGTCATTATAAAGATTTTATATGCCTCCTAAAAACCTAGATTATAGTCTCTATCACCAGGGATGTTTCTGTTACTACAAAGTAAACAAGAAAGAAGTCAGCCAGCCCCTGGGAAGTGAGGTGCTCCATCTACACAGCAACAGAGCAGTCAGGAGCCTTTCCTTATGGTAAAAAAGCATTTGTGCAAGCTCTTTTTGAGGACTGTGGACAGACTTCTGGAAGCTGTTCTTTTAGTTCTGACCCTAGATGTCATGTGTTTTGGTTTCTTTGTGTTTCTTAGGGTGCTTAAAAGTAAAAAAAAAATAGTATAAAAGTAGATCAAAAATATTAAATATTTTATAAAGCACACAATTCTCATACAGGTTCTTTTTTATTTATTTTATAACTTTTTTTTTAGGCGATAAGAACATTTCATGTCTGCTAACGAAAGGGATTAGAAGGTATCTCCATAAGATATGTAATCGAAGACAAAATCTATACTTGGTTGTTTTGGACAGAATGTGTGTGAGAAATCTTAAAAAATCAATAACACATGTTAGGAAATTTCATTCAAATTCACCATCACTTCTCATTCTCATTAAGGCTCCAAGATTGATTTTGTATGTTAACCTTTATTTGTTGGGTTTTTTTTTTTTTATAATGGGAGTCTTATACCACAAGTTTCTTTTTTCCCCCTTTCTTATGTCACTCACAAGTAATTTGTTCTTGAATCCAAGACTTTAAATCCTTATATAAATGATGTAAAAGGAAATAAACTGACACTAGTGTAATAAGAGTTAGGAAGTGCTTTTCAAAAATGCTAACGATCAGATTCAAAACTCAAACTCATTGTCTTTGAGTTGAAACCAACTTACTGATTTGTTTTTGGTTTTTGTTTTGTATCATCGGAGTTGGAACTGACCCATAACTGACACTCCAATGGAGGCAATAACTTGCGTGGGGGGAGATTGCCCGTCTTTCTCCCGTAGAGCTGCTGGTGGATTCAAACTACCTGTCTTTGGGTTCACAGCTCAGTTCCTTACCACTAAGCCAAAATCAGATTCAAAACTCAAACTCATTGCTTCTGTGTCGAAACCAACTTTTAACTGACTCTCCATTGGGTTTCTGAAGCAGAAAGTTTCCTGAAACACAGTTGCCAATCTTTCCCCCCCACCCCCAATCAGAGCCAATTGTGGCTTTGATCTACCAAAGATGTTCAGCCTTTGGGTTAGAAGTGTCAATAATTTTTCTTCTTTTTTTATGTGTGTGCCTATTGCCTTAAGAACACTACCACCAACAACAGCATAGAGAAAGAGAGAGTGAGCCGTCGGCCTAGCAGATAGAAAACCATGCTCACAAGCCAAAGGTGGGTAACTTTACTCCGCGACCCTCAGGCCTGGCTTTAATTGTTTTTGGTGAAACATTCTTCTAGGTCGTGTAACTCTGGTATGTCCACTTGCTGTACAGAGGTAACTCGTGGTTGCTGTGAAGCCAAATACTCTTATCCATGGTGGACAGTGTTTGGTGAAGCTCCCCGATTAAAACAAGCTTGGAAGCAGGAGTGGCATCCACTTCTAGAGCAGCTTGCCTCTGGAAACCCTATGAACCTGGAGAAAGGACAAAAGTTATACAGGAAGTGTCCAGGACTTCGTTCATAGGGTCACTATGAGTCGCCTGCAACTCAATGGCACTTAACAACAACAATGTCTATTGCTATGAACTTCCTCCTGAGGACTGCCTTAGCTGTATCCCAGAGGTTTTGGTATGTTTTATTTTCAGGAAAGGGGTGTTGGATTTTGTCAAATCCTTTTCTACCTCAATTGCTGAGATCATATGGTTCTTGTTACTTGCTTTCTTAAAGTGGTGAATTACACAGATTGTTTTTCTTATGTTGAACCATTCTTGCAAACCTGTTATGAATCCCACTTGGTCATTTTGAATTATTTTTTTATATGCTTTTGGATTCTATTTGCTAGGATTTTGTTAAGAATTTTTGCATCTATATTCGTGAGAGATATTGGTCTGTAGTTTTCTTTCTTAGAAATATCTTTACCTCGTTTGGGGGTTATGCTTGCTTCATTGAAAGATTCTGGGGATGTTCCTTTTTATTCATTTTTTTAAAAATAATTGAAGTTGAGTTGGTGGTAAATCCTCTCTGAATGTTTGGTAAAATTCAGCTGTGAAGCCATCTGGCTCAGGACTTTTCTTATGTGGAAGTCTTTTCATTAGCTTTTCTCTTTTTTTTTTTTTATTAGCTTTTCAATTTCTTCTTTGTGATGGGTCTGTTCAAGTATTCTATATCTGTCCTTGTCAAACTGGGTAGGGCATGAATTTTAAGAAATTTGTCCATTTCCCCTAGGTTTTTTAATTTATCAGAGTATAGCTTTTTGTAGTATTCTGATATTATTGATTTAATTTCCACCCAGTTCTGTTGCGATATCAAGTCAATTATAATTTGTGGATGTATTCAGGGTTCTGTACCCAACTAAAACTCAATTCACTTTCTTCTCAAGTGCATATTGTACATTCTCCAGAATCAATCATATATTAGGACAGAAAGCCTCAACAAATTAAAAACATTGAAATAATACAAAGTATCTTCTCAGACCACAATGCCCTAAAACTAGAAATTAACCACAGCAGTGTAAAGCTTACAAAACCACTCACAGGAAAGCTAAATAACTCTCAGCTAGAACATGATTGAGTTATAAAAGAAATAAAGATTGAATAGAGCTGCTGGTAGATTCAAACAGCATGTCTTTGTGTTTACAGTTCAATTCATTATCACTAAGCCACCAGAGCTCCCTCTTGTTGTAAAAAACCTATTTAAAACATTTTCAGAGTACTTATTTGAAAACTGTCATCTGCGTCTGTGTCAAAGATCTAAGTTAAAAACCACAACTAGGTGTAATTAGCTGATTAATTGTTTTGTTCTGTGCTACCTGTTCTACGATTGAATGAAAATAAGCAGGAAAATAACCAAAATAAAAAGAAGAGTTTAGAATTTTTTTAAATGGCTCATCTATTTTAAACTTAGTCTCTTTCCCAAACATTAAGTGTTTGCTGAGAAAAAAAAAGTTCATGTTACCCAACTCTAAAAAAAACATTCTATTCCTTTTCTGTTTTAATCTAAAATCTTTAATTTTCTTGGATGTCCCATCTCTACTCCGTCTGTCACCTGAGAGCTCCACCAGGCTCTTTATCTCATTCTCTATTGTACTCTCTGCCTCTATTGGGTGTTGTTGACCTATGCTTGATGAAATCCATCCCCGGGCATTCTGAACCTGGAAGCACTGTCTCCTGTCATCCTCATGTTCTACATCCTCCCTTCTTGTAGTCTCTCCTCCTCAGTTTATATTTTTTAAATGCCCACAAAACATGTGACTATGATTTTTTAACAGCTTAAAAATTTTTTTGAATAATTTGCATTTAATAATGTCTACATATATTGTGTTTTGTACATGTACTTTTTATTTTTTATAATTACTCATAGACATGATATTTTATATAGTGAATTACACTGCTCTGTGCCTATTTTCACCCTTTTCAGCTTGAAATATCAGCAGCATCCTTCTTCACTACATATTGCTAGTCTTCTATACTTGTGCACTTTCCCTCTATTTCTGTTAAAATGCTCCCAAGAAAACTCTGGTGTCATTTTCTGTATGTGTGTGTGTGTGTGCCCTTTGAAATTCATTATCAGACATTGAAGGGACCACAGAGATCATCCAATCTAATGACCCAATGAAGCAGAGGAGAAAGCAGATTCTGAGGGCAGTTCAGTGACTTGTCCAAAGTCACATAGATAGTAAATATTAAATCCAAAAGAAAACACCTCAAATTAAGTTTCCAGATTTCTAGTTAAATATTTAGACAACTGGCTCATGCTATTTTGACCTTATTATTAAATTTTGAGGGAAAGAGAAATCTTATGTAAAGATTGTATAACAATCACATTCTTTAACTGACATTTTCAAAGAAGAAACATCCACTCTGGATACACAGGTTGAGGAACTGGTATCAGGTGTTTCAGTGCTGAAGAAAATGTGTCGCCACTATGAAGACCACTGGTTACTGGTCACTGGTCCATTGTGACAATCCAAGGTAACTATGGGAATCCCAAGATTCTACCAGATTGAGATCGTTAATAGTTTTAGTTTACTTGGTTCCACATTCAACACTCTTGGTACCAGCAGCCAGGAAATCAAGAGACGAACCGCACTGGCAAAGTCAGCTGTCAGGGACCTCTCCAGAGTACTAAGGAACAACGATATCAGGCTGAAGACTAAGGTGCATCTGATCAGGACCATAGTCTTCGTAATTGCATACTGTGCATCAGCGAGCTGGACAGTGACTAGGGATGATAGAAAGAGAATTGATGCCTTTGAGCTGTGGTGCTGGAGAAGAGTGTTGAATATACCAACGAACTGCTAGGAGAACAAATGGGTTCATCCTGGAGAGAGTGAAACCGAGCTGCTCCTTGGAGGGAAGGATTCTGAAGCTTCATCTGACACACTTTGGGCATGTTGCAAGAAGGGACGAGTCCTTGGAGAGACATCATGTTTGGGAGGGTGTAAGGACAGCTCAGAAGAGGAAGATCCTCAATGAGATGGATCAATTCAGTGACTAGGGTAATGGGAGTAGGTGTGTTGGAGACAGTGAGGTTGACACAGGATAAAGCAGGTTTTAGGGATGTTGTACATAGGATCACTATGAGTTACAAGCAACTCGATGGCACATAACAACAACAACAATGAAATATGATGTATTATTAACCTCTTCTTTTAGTTGCCTTTCCCTTCATCCAAATTTGTAACTTTCTACTACTTATTGCTTTTTACTTCTTCCTCCCTGTCTCTCTTCCTAGCCATTGTAACCATCAGAGAGTGATCCCGAGTGTAAATTTTCCCAAAGATATTTATAATAGTGTTTTTATACCACAAATGGCCTTTAGACATGGACTTAGGTCACTCAGCACCACTTTCTGTAGATTCATCCTGTTATGCAATGGTTTGCAAAGTCCTTATCCTTCTTTGTTGTTGTTGTTATGTGCTGTCAAGTCATTTGCGACTCATAGCGACCCTTTGTACAACAGCCCTAAACCCTGCTCTATCCTGTGCCAATCACATTGCCTCTGACAAACCCATCCCGATTACCCCAGTCACTGAATCAACCCATCTCATAGAGGGTCTTCCCCTCCTGCGCTGTCCCTCCACCCTACCAAGCATGATGTCCCTCTCCAAGGACCCGTCTCTCCTTGCAACATGCCCAAAGTATATCAGATGAAGCCCCAGAATCCTTGCCTCCAAGGAGTTGCTTGGTTTAATCCTCTCCAGGATGAATCTGTTTGTTTTCTTGGCAGTCCATGGTACATTCAATACTCTTCTCCAACACCACAGCTCAAAGGCATCAATTCTCCTTCTGTCCTCCCTAGTCATTGTCCAACTCTCTGATGCATAACAAGTGATTGCAAAGACTATGGCCTGTATCAGGCGCACTTTAGTGTCCAGAGAGATACCGTTGCTCTTGAGTACTTTAGAGAGGTCCCTAACAGCAGACTTTCCCATCGCAATATGCTTTTTTATTTCCTGACTGCTGGTTCCAAGAGTGTTGACTGTGGAGCCGAGCAAACTGAAGCTGTGAACAATCTCAATCTCTTCGCCATCCATCCTGATGCTACCAATTGGTCCAGTGATGAGAATTTTTGTCTTCTTAACATTGAGCCTCAGTCCATACTGAAGGCTGCAGTACTTGACCCTCCACAGCAAGTGCATGAGGTCCTCCTCAGTTTCAGCAAGCAGGGTTGTGTCATCTGCATAATGCAGATTGTTAATAGATCTTCCACCAATCCTGATGCCACAGTTCTCCTCATAGAGCCCAGCCTCCCGGATAATCTGCTCTGCATGCAGGTTGAAAAGGTATGGAGACAGGACACATCCCTGGCGTACACCCTTCCCAATTTTGAACCATGCAGTGTTACCCTGCTCTGTTCTGACTATGGCCTCTTGGTCCAAGTATAGGTTTCGCATAAGCACAATTAAATGTTCTGGGATTCCCATTCTTCTCAGAGTCAGCCACAGTTTGTTATGATCCACACAGTCGAACGCCTTGCTTGTATTCACAATGAATACAATGAAATAGTCAATGAAACACAGATAGACACTCCTCTGGTATTTTCTGCTTTCAGCTAAGATCCATCTAACATCAGCTACAATATCCCTAGTACCATGACCCCTTCTAAACCCAGCCTGGACTTCTGGCAGTTCTCTTCTGATGTGCTGTTCCAGTCGTTTTTGGATAATCTTCAGTAGAATCTTGCTTGCATGTGAAATCAATGATATCGTTCTGTAGTTTCCACACTCTGTTGGGTCACCCTTCTTTGGAATGAGAACAAATATAGATCTCTTCCAGTCAGTTGGCCAAGTGGTTGTTCTCCAGATTTCTTGGCACAACTTGGTGGATCAATGTACCATAGTATCCTTAACGATTCATCCATTGATAAGAGCTTGGATTGTTTCAATCTCTTTGGTATTGTATATAATTCTATAATAAACACCAGTGTGCATGTATCAGGTCATGTCACCTCTCTTATTTCATTAGGAAATGAATGCTTCCTGGATTAGTTAATATTCTGCCCAAAGCATCCTTAAGTATTGCAACTTGAGGTTTGAATTTGTTCTTCAGTTCCTTGAGCTTAAGAAATGCAAGTTCAGCCCCTTTGATTTTCTGACTCCAGCTCTTTGCACATTTCATTATAATACTTTACTTTGTCTTCCCATGCTGCCCTTTGAAACCTGTGTGGCTCTTTAATATCTTGATTTCTTCCCTCTGCTTTGGCTTCTTGGCATTCTAATGCAATATTCAGAGTCTCTTCTGACATCTGTCTTCATCTTTAATCTTCCTCTATCTTTGTAATGACCTCTGCCTTCTTCCTGGATTATAATCTTGACATCCTCCCACAGCTCATCTGGTCTTCACTCATTAGTGTCAAGGCCTCAAACCTATTACTGCGATGGTTTTGAAATTCAGGTGGGATAGACTCAAGGCCATATTTCCACGTGATTTAGGGTCATCTTCTTTTTCGACCCTCACCCTTCCCAGCATCATCTCCTTCTACAAACAATAGCCCATCCTAGCAACATATCCAAAGTATTTGAAGTGAAGTTTCATCATTCTTGCCTCCAAAAAGCACTCCAGCTGAACTCTTTCCAAGATCTATCTGTCCGTTCTCTTGGCAGTGAATAGAATGTTCAGTGCTCTTCTCCAACACCAAAGCTCAAAGGCATCAATTCTTTTTCTGTCATCCTTATACATTGTCCAGCTTTCAGATGCATAGCAAGTAATTGGAAAGGTCACAGCCTGAATCAGACACACCTTAGTCCTCAAACTGACATCATTGCACCTAAAAAATTTGGAGAGGTCCCTAGCTGCAGATTTTCCCAGTGCAATGCATCTCTTTATTTCCTGACTGCTGGTACCAAGAGGGTTCATTGTGAATACAAGCAAGATGAAGCAGTTGATGGTTTCAATCTCCATCCATCATGATGCTGCCTATTGGCCCAGTGGTAAGAATCTTTGTTTTATTGACATTGAGATGCATTCCTTGATCTTCTGCAACAAGTGCTTCAAGTCCTCCTCACTTTCTACAAGCAAGGTGTGTCATCTGCATAACATAAGTTATTGATGAGTCTCTCTCCAATCCAGATACCACACTCCTCCTCATAGAGACCAGCTTCTCAAATATGCTTCGTATAAAAATTAAGTAGATATGGAGGGAGAATTCAACTGTGACTCACTCCATTCTCAATTTTAAACCATGTAGTGTTTCCCTGCTCTGTTCACACAAGAGCTTCATGCACCAGGCTTAGGTTCTACAAGAGCACAATTAAGTGCTCTGGGATTCCCATTCTTCTCAATGTCCTTCACAACTTATGATCCACAGGGCCAAATACCTCTAAATAGTCAATAAAGCACAAATAGACATTCTTTGATATTCCTTACTTACAGCCAATAGCCATCAGACATCAGCAGTGATATCCCTGGTGCCTTGGCTTCTTCTAAATCCTGTTTGAACTTCTGGTATTTCCCAATCTATGTACTGTTCTTGCTGTTTTTTAATGCTCTTCAGCACTATTTTGCTTGTGTATGATATCAATTATATTGTTCTATAGTTTTCACACTCAGTTCAATCACCTTTCTTGGGAATAGGAATAAATACAGACCTCTTCCAATCCATTAACCAGCTGTACTCCAAATTTCCTGGCATAGACTGATGAGTGAATCCAAGTCTGCATCTTCTAATTAAGACAAGGCAATTGGCATCCCATCAATTCCTGGTGCCTTATTTTTGGCCAATGCCTACAATGCAGCTTCTATTTCCTCCTTTATTACCATTGGCTACTGTTCATAATGGTACTTTCTGAAACTCTTTCTGGTACAGTGATTCTATATTTTTTTTTCTATCTTCTTTGATGCTTTTTTGGTCATTCACTATACTGCCCATAACATTTTTCAGTATTGGACATGCGGCTTAAATTTGTTTTTCAGTTCTTTCAGCTTGAGAAATGCAAAGCAAGTTATTCTCTTTTTATTCTCTAATTCCAACTCTCTGTACATTCCATTATAATACTTTGTTTTGTCCTCCCGTGCTGCCCTTAGAAATTTTCTGTTCATCTCTTTCATTTCAATATATTTTCCTTTTGTTTTGAGCAATCTTTAGAGTCACACTTCTCTCTCTCTTTCTCTAGTTTTTCACACACAGGATTTTTTTCCATTTCCTTCATCACCCCTACCCATCAAATTACAGGACCCTATGATTATTACTTCCCGCCATGCCCATCCTCACCCTTCTGCTTTCACCCCCCTCCTTGGATCCTCTTACTCATTCTACAATAATTGTTTTATACAGTATCGTCTTTATGGAACTGAGTTAGTTCACTCAGCACAATGCTCTCCAGTCCCACCAAAGTTTTGTAGTAATTTACAAAATCATTGCTCCAGGGTTCTTTATATTATTCCATTATGTGAATGTACCATAATTTCTCAATCCATTTAATTATGGTTGGACATTTGGGCTCTTTCCATGTTCTTGCCATGGTAGACTCTCTTCTCACATCCATTTCAATTAGTTCTTTCTATTCCGTTTTTGCTTTCCTCATAGATGATATCCTTGATGTCATGCCACAGCTCATCTGGTTTTCGATCATTATTGTTCAATGCCTCAAACCTATTCTTTTAAAAAAATATAGTATTTTATTAATTTTAATGAAAGTTTACAGAGATTTTTTATTTGCATTCACTCATTGCTGCATTTTTCTCCCTGTCCACCCCACCCCAACAGTCCAGTCTTCTCGTTCAAAGTAAAAGAAAAATTCTTTCATTGGTATACAATCCCCCCTCTCCGGACTTGATTACACTCCACTATGCAACTTTCATTCCGGCCTCTTGTCATAACCATAATACCCAATGATATATCACTTTTAAACTTTTCTCTCCCTCATCTGTTTCAAGGCAGTATACATAATTTACCCAATTTTTCTCAGTCACACCACAACTCTGATGTCAGTCCCTTTTTACAACAGTGGCACTATGCAGTATTTGTCCTTTTGTGACTGAGATATTTCACTCAGCCTAATGTCCTCCAGAGTCACCCATTTTGAATAATATTGCATGAATTCCTTGTTTTTCAATGCAGCATAGTATTCCATTGTGCAAATATACCACAGCTTCTCTATGCATTTGTTTGTTGATGGGCACTTAGGTTGTTTCCAACTCTTTGCTATTGTGAACAAAGACACAGTAAACATGGGTGTGCATATATCTGCCTGGGTGATTGTTATGGTTTCTTTGTGGTATATTCCCAGTAGAGGAATTGCTGGGTCAAATGCTATTTCCATTTTCAACTTTTTGAGAAAGCGCCATAGCTAAGAAGCACATGAAGAAATGTTCAAAATCCCTAGCTCTAAGAGAGATGCAAATCAAAACAACTATGAGATATCATCTCACCCCAGTAAGAATAGCAAAATTTAACAGAGCAGAAAATAACAAATGCTGGCTAGGTTGTGGAGAAACTGAAACCTTTATTCACGGTTGGTGGGAGTATAAAATGGTACAACCACTATGGAAGGCTGTATGGCGCTTTCTCAAAAAGTTGCAAATAGAAATACCATTTGACCCAGCAATTCCTCTACTGGGAATATACTGTAAAGAAACCTATTCTTAAGATGATCTGGAAATTCAGATGAAATTGATTCAAGATCATAGTTTGGTTTGTAGACTTTTAAAAATTCTCTTTGGCCTTAATTTGAACTTGCTCATGAGTAATTGATGATCTGCCTAGTTTTCGCTACCGATATTGAGCTTCTCCAATTATATCTTCCACAAATGTAGTCATTCTTATTTCTATACAGCCTATCAGATGAGACCCATGTGGAAAGTCATCTTTTCTATCTTTTGAAAAGGTGTTTGCAATAAATAAATCATTGTAAATACAAAATTCAATCATTCTGTCTCCAGGCTCATTTCTATCAGTAAGCCCAAACTTTCCAACTACTATTTCTTCTTCACTATTTCCCACGTTTGCATTCCAGTCACCAATTATCATTAATGCATCTTGATTGCATATTTGGTCCATTTTGGACTGCAAGATTTGGTAAAAAATTCTGTTTCTTCCTCTATGGCTCTAGATGTAAGAGTGTATACTTGAATAATCATCATGTTAAGGGATCTTCCTTATATGTGTATGGATAGTATCTTATTACCATATTGTGTTTCGAGATAGAACTTGAAGTTGACTTTTTTCATTCTTTGCCTAATATACCATATGATTATCTGATTAAAAGTGGTCAATGCAAGTACATCTCATCTCACTCACTAATGTCTAGTATGTCAATATTTGTGTGTTCCATCTCATTTTTAACAATTTTCAGTTTTAAAACATTCAAGCCATATATATTCCATATTGCAATTATTAACTATTGTTGGTTATTGTCTGCAGTAGTTATGTTTTATACGAAGAGGAATGTGGCATCAGGATTGGTGGAAGAACCATCAACAACCTGCGTTATGCAGATGACACAACCCTGCTTGCTGAAACTGAGGAGGACCTGAGGCACTTGCTGCAGAAGATCAAGGACTACAGCCTTCTA
>NW_006400058.1:1452829-1454114 GCF_000299155.1 Elephantulus edwardii
TGGTGGGAATAAGTGCGTTTGAGATGGCTAGGTTGGTACAGGATAGAACAGCATTTAGGGCTCTTGTCCATAGGGTCGCTATGAGTCGCAGGCAACTCAATGGCACATAACAACAACAACAACAGTTATGTTTTTGTTTTTTAGGTTTTTGTTGTGTTTTTTTTAATTTGAACTAAACTTCATATCTGGGCTTTACCAGTACATTACAATTATCCTCTTTCTTTAGTGTTTATAGGGTTGTCAAAGGCGTATTATTTAGGAAGTAAATGGTACATCCTGTTTCCTAGTCTGTCTTTAATAGGGAGTTTCACCAAAATCTGTGCACCATGGATAACCAAAATGGCATTTAACATCCAGTGATCCAAACCATAGCCTTCGCAATAACTTGTTATGTGTCAGAAAAATGAGCACTAAGGATGACAAAAGGAGAAAAGATGTCTTTCAGATGTGGTGCTGGAGAAGAGTGTTGAATATACCTTGACCTGCTAGAAGAAAAACCAGCTTCCTTCTAGAGAGGGTGAAACCAGACAAGGTTTCTTGAAGAATCCTTGAAGGTAAGGATTCTGAAACCTTGTCTGACATATTTCGGGCTTCTAGCAGAGAGTGACCAGTCCTTGGACAGAAATATCATGCTTGAGAGCATGGAGGGACTGTGCCAGAAAGAAAACTGTCAATGAAATAAATTGATTCAGTTACTAAGGTAATGCGTATAGATGCATCAGAAACAATAAAGTTGGCACAGGATAGAGTAAGGTTCAGAGCTGTTGTACTATGAGTTGTAACTGATTCAATGGCACATAACAACAACATAGCCATTTTATTTCTTTTTTTCATTTATTTTCAAGTTTCCAACAGCATAAAACATGTTGATGTTTCTCTATCTCTTTTTTAAAGTTGAAATTTGAATGAGAATTTACAAAGAAATTAGTATTGCACTCACTCTATAGTGACAAACTCAGTAAAGAGCTGTGCTGCCAATCCAGAGGCACGAAGTTTGAATCCACCATCTGCTTTATAGGAGAAAGATGGGCAATCTCCTCTTGTGCAATTTAAAACCTCTGCAAACCCCCCTGGAGGATCAAGTATGAGTCTGGCCTGGTACACAATTCATACAAATTTACCCCCACTTTCAATCTGTAATGCATGTCCTGTTTCTGATTTTTTTTTATTTTTTTATTGGGAAAAAAACATATTGGGGGTACAAGGAGGTGAGGGTTGGGGGCAGAAGAGTGAGGATGGGCAGGGATGCAGTTACAGAGCTGCAGAAATTGGTTGGTGGGGGGAG
>NW_006400058.1:1456754-1462105 GCF_000299155.1 Elephantulus edwardii
TGTTAAGTGTCATCAAGTAGACAACTCACAGTGATTTTCAACAATCCATTGTATAGGTGATCATCTCTGGTTTTCCAAGGAAACCCAAACCTGTAGGTGGCAGGGCGCACGTCCCCCCATGGGCAGTGGGGCACGCGCCCTCACTTCTGTGCAGGTGGGGCGGCCACGCCATCCCCCAGCGCAGGCAGCCGGCGAGCGCATGTCATCTCGCGTGTGGGCGACCAGAGGGCGCGTGTCATCTCTTGGCAGGCGCGCATCATCTCTCTACGGGCGCGGGCGTCATCTCTTGCACAGGCAGCCAGTGGTTGCGCACCATCTTCCAGCGCAGGCAGCAAGCAGGCGGCTGGAGCGCGCCATCTTCCTGTGCGAGTGGCCACTGGGCACGTGCCATCTTCCGCATGGGTGGCTGGCAGGTGCGAGCCATCTCCCCAGTGTCATCTCCCACACAGGCGGCTGGTGGTCACGCTTTATCTTGCACGCGGGAGGCCAGTGGCCGCCCACTTTCCCTGCCTCTGCCATCTTGGCTCCAAGAATTCTCCCCAGATCCAGTCCACTTTGCTGCAGTGTGTTGGCTCTGCTGCACCAGTCCTGGGGAGGCCCAGTGCCCACTCTCCATCCTGGGTGAGGGGTTCCATAGGTTCTGGCTGTGGGAGCTTCATGGAGCTGCGGCTGTGGTGAGGCGCAGTGCCAGCTCTGCAGGAGGGGGTTGGGAGCTGCAGCACTCACCCATTCTTCCTTGGGAATCCTTGAATTCCTGTTGTTGAGCCTCAATTCTCACTGAAGACCAGTCATCAACTGTTTAACTGTTCAATTATCAATAAACAGAAGTCTGTAGAAGGGCATAGTGGCCCTGTTCCAAGTAGTCTGCTGCTCCTGCAGTTCACCACGTTGTCTCTGCCTCTGCCGCCATCTTGGATCGCCCCTGTTTCCGATTTTTAATTGCATATAATGTCTGCTGGTCCATTCATTTTCAATTGACCTTCCTTTCACCTATTTCAATACAGTTTTCATTATCTATCTGCTTTGTTTCGAATGTCCCTGCCACACTCTCCTCCAAACCATCTACTTTTTACAACAGTAGTCTTATCTAGTTTTTGTACATCTGTCACTGAGTTATTTAACTCAGGATAATGTTCTCTAGCCTCAACCATGTTTTGTATTCTTTCACAAGCTCTTCATTGTTTTTCTCTATGAGTCGGAAACGACTCGATGGCAAATAACAACAAGTGCTTTATTGTGTGAAGGTATCTCCATTTATTTGTTGATGGGCCCGTGGACTGCTTCTAGCTCTTTGCTATCATCAGCAGTGTTTTAATGAACATGGATGTGTACACATCTGTTTGTGTCACAACTCTGATTTCTTTAGGTAGATTCTCAGTAGTAGAGAGCTGAATCAAACGGTATTTCTATGTTTAACCTTCTGAGGAAGTGCCAGATCTCCTTCCATAGTGGTGTATTACTTTACAATCCCACCAGCAGAGCATGTAGCCTTTTGCCTTTGTATCTTTGCCAACATTTGTTGTTTGCTCTCCTGTTGAACTTTTTCATTACTGCTGGAAAGAACTGGTATGCACTGTTGTTTTGATTTGCACTTCTCTAAGAGCTAGTGATGCGGAGCATCTCCTCATGTTTTTTGCCCATCTCATTATCCTCTTTGATGAAGCATCTTTTCAAATCATCACACCATTTTGGAATTATGTTGTTTGTCCTTTTTCTGTGGAGGTGCTGAATTATTTTATCAATTTTAAATATGAGTCTCTTATCAGATATATAATTGCCAAATATTTTTTCCTATTCTGTAGGCTGCCTTTTTATGCTATTGGAGGAGTTTTTTGATGCAAACAGGTTTGGATTTTTAGAAGCTTCCATTCATGTATTTATCCTCTCCTGGCTATGGATTTTTTTATGCTTCCAAGTCTGTTCATACCATAGATTAAGGATCCTAAGTTTGTTCCTATTTTTCTCTAGTAATCTTGTTTGTTTGTTTGTTTGTTTGTTTGTTTTACACTTAGTTCTCTGATTTAGCTTGAGTTGGTTTTTGTGCATGATGTGAAGTGTGAATCTTGTTTCCCTTTTTTTTGTAGACAAAGGCCCAATTTTTCTAGCACCATTCATTAAAAAGGCTGGCATTTCCCCTCATAATGCTTTTTATCTTGTTGTCAAAGATCAGTTGGCCCTAGCTTTATGAGTTGATTTCTGAGTTGTCCCTTCCCATTCCATTGATCAGTTTCTGTCACAGTACTAGGACCATGCTGTTTTGATATCAGGGAGTGTATCTCCTTCTGTGTTTTTCTTTTTTAGTAGAGGTTTGCTTATTCAGGGTCTCCTCTCTTTCTAAAGAAATTAGCAAATTGCTTTTTCCATTCCCTTGAACAATGGATCCATCTCAGTATTGGGATTGTGCTGAACTTGTAGATTAATTTTGATAGTATTGTCAGTCTCACAAATTGAGTCTTTCTATATTTGAACATGGTATAGTCTTCAGTTTATGTAAGTTTTGTTTGTTTCTTGTGGGAGATTTTAAAAAATTGATTTTAATGAAAGTTTACAGAGACTTAGGGTTTCCATCCATTCATTGTTGCACTCTTCTCCCTGCCCACCCCATCCCCCCAAATTTGCTCTTCTCTTTGAAAAGTAAAAGAAAAATTCTTCCATTGTTTTACTATCCCTCCCCCCAAGTCTACTCCACTGTGTAGCCTTCATTCTGGACTCCTATCATGATGATAATACCTAATCATATATCTCTTTTAAACAGTTCTCACCCTCATATGTTTCAATGTAGTATACATCATTCCTCCCCTCCTATCTGTCTTCTCTCAACCCTGATGTCAATCTTGTTTCACAATAGTGGATCTATGCAATATTTGTCCTTTTGTGACTGAGATACTTCACTCAGCATAATGTCATCCAGGGTCTTGTAGTAGATTTTGTTATAATTTTCTTTAAGTAAACATTTTTGTGTCTGTAGTTATGTTTATTCCTAAGTCTTAACCGAAGAAATACTACCCTTGATCTGGTTCAGATCTTGGGGTTTTGGTCACCACATAGTAGAACAGAAACTCTAACCTGATTGGGCACTCCAGCTCCAGTCTTTTGCTGGACTGGCAAATACGATGTCCCGGGGAAGATGGTTTGATTTCTGTTTTCTATAGCTTTTGGGATCTTTTTCTATTTGACTGTTTTATAGTTTGTTCTTATCTATCTAACACTTATCTGGCAGTCTGTTATACTGTGGTGACATACATGGTGCTGTAATAAAATAACAGTGCATCCACCCATAGCGAACAGTTTTCAGCAGAGCTTCCAGACTCAGACAGACTAAGAAGCAAGACTGAAGGTCCTAATGCATGCACTTATTTTTATCACATGAAAATAAGTAATTCTTTTCTTCTTGTAAAAAAAAAAAAAAGACTGAAGGTACTGTTCTGAGATAACAGGCCTTAGAAAATCCTGTTGATTACAGATAGGCATTGTTGGAAATAGAAGATTAACTCTTCTAATCTTTTAGATTAGATTGTAAGACTCTTTTTAAAAAAAATGAAGAAAAAATTGAAAATGAAACAGAAAGCTCCAAGTAGAAACTTGATTGGAATGTGGAATATAGGAAGTATCAATACAGGAAGACTGGAAGTTGTCCAAAATGAAATGAAACTAAAGAACAACATCTTTAGGCATTAGCCATTTAAGGTGACCTAGTACAGGCAAAGTTGAGTCAGATAATCATGTGATCTGTTATGGCAGGAAAGTGAGGAGAATGTGAATAGAGGAATGTGTGAAATACAATGTACATAAACAAAACATAATGTGTACAAATTTTGCATGCAAACCAATATAAAATATTTTTTAACAAAAAAAAAATTTAAAAACTATCCTGAGGTTCAATTCTGTGAGTAGTAGGACACTATCCATACACATACAAATATACAAACAACTAAATCACCAAAATATTAAGAAATTGAGTATTTATCAATTTTTACAGTCTAAAATTGATACAATGTACAATAAAAATGCATTAGTAATAATTGTGAGCTGAAATGCTAAAATTGGAGATAATTAATAGTTATAAAACATGGACTTGGTAACAGAAATGAGACGATACAGAAAGATAGTTGTTTAATCAATGATTTACTTGTTGCAAAATTTGTTTGTTAAAAAAAAGAAAAATCATGACAAAAAACTATGCACATTAATTTCATCTGAGAATCACTAATTACATTAGAATCAGATTTACTACTTCAGTGGAAAGAGTGAGTGAAGGGGCTCAATATGAGCATTCCAAACAGGGAGAGGTGGTGGTTATGGAACAGACTATCAATTACTCATGTACCTGAGTGGCAACGTTAGTGAAACTACATCTCACACACTTTTGTCATGGTTTCAGGAGAGACTAGTCCTTGAAAAAGAATGCTATGCTGGAATAGGTAAAGGGAACAGTAAAAGATAGAGAAAACAATGAGATGAATTGACACAGGAGTGTGTTAGGAATTGTGAGGATAGCACAGGATATGATAAAGTTCTGATCTGTTGATCATAGGGAAGAAATTAGTTGTTGTCCACTGGTTGGAACACAGCTACAACAGCAATACAATGCAGAATTCAGAAGGCTCTAAAAGAGATATGCTGTTGCTGTTGTTATTGATTGCTGTCAAGTTGAGCATGACTTATAGCAACTCCATGAACAAAAGGCCTGATGTCTTTCTATAAGTATCATTATTTCTCCAAGTTCATAGAGTTTCCATAGGCATGTGGTTTAGGATGTCATTACTGCTTCCAAACCCGTTTTACAACTGAAGCTTGGCCAAACACTGTCCACATTGGGAAATTATTATGACATTTCATACCCCAATGGCACAAGGTTCAGTCTCAGCAAACCCAGATTACTTCAGTATAGAAAACTGGCAAAAAAGTGATGTACAAAGTAGAATGTTCCTCCAAAATATAACACTAGTCTCACTTAGCAGTGGTTAAATGTCTGGAATTGGTGCTTCAGTTCACTTCAGTTGTTCTAGAACTGTTTTTCTCCTGCTTTACCTCTATTCTTCTACATTCTTGGTGTTCTGTCTCATTATTAATACTTACAAAAATACTTTACCCTTGGTCTGCAACATTCTGGCGCCAGAACAGGGACAAGGTGGTGGTTTCTCTTTGGATAAGGTGGTGGTCTTTCTTTCTTTTTTTTTTTGTTAACAATCCTTTATTGAAATATTTTCATCTGTAGTTCCTTAGCTAGCTGGGCATTCCACAGCACCACTGTTGATGTCTTCTATGATGTCATGAGGGTGACGGCCATCAACATTGCAGCCCACAGATTGGGCAGTTCCCAGGATCTCTTTAATAGTTCCAGAGAGTTC
>NW_006400058.1:1463132-1465365 GCF_000299155.1 Elephantulus edwardii
GTTCATTAAATTATTAAAATTTAAAAAAAAAAAGACTAAGGGGTGCTTCACCCAAGTGATGACATTTTCTTTTTAAATTTTTTTCTAGATTTTAGTGAAATCTCACAAACAGATTGGTTTTTGCTCATACATTAATTCAGGTATGTTTTTGTCCCTACTCCCCCTTCAATGTATGTTGTAATGTTTTGCCTTTTTCGGGCTATTAATTGTCATTCACATAATTTATAGTCATCCATTCCTTTCAGACTGTCCTTCCTTTCACCTCTTCTAGTGCACTGTTCATTATTTATCCATTCTTTTCCCACTCTCTCCCCACTCCCATATTGATCCTATTATTACAATGATTTTATGCCATGTATGTCCTTTCATCACTCAGCATAATGTCCTCCATATCCATCTCTGTTGTGTATTATTTCATAAGTTTATTGTTTTTCTATGTTACACAATATTCTATTATGTGGATGTATTATAGTTTCTCTAGCCATTCGTTTGTTGATGGGCACTTGGGCTGCTTCCATCTCTTTACTATTGTGAATAATGATGCAATAAACCTGGATATGCATACATTTGTTTGTGTCACAGCTCCAATTTATTTGTAGTATTTTCAATTGTTTGAGGAAGCACCTCACTGCTTTCCATATGGTAGTACCATTTTGTATTCCAACCAATAGTGTATGAGAGTTTCAGTTTCTCTACATCCTCACCAGCATTTGTAATTTTCTATCCTGTTGAATTTTGCTACTGTAGCTGCTTTGATTTACTGTAGTTACTTTGATTTACATCTCTCTAATAAAAAATTTTTGAGCATTAAAAAAAAGAAGTAGAAGTGAAAAGAGAAGAAAAAAAGAATCATGGGGAACAGCCATGATACTGAAGCTCAGTATATTACATTACTCAAAGAATTACCTAAGAGATCAGGGGTAAAAGTAAGGGAAAAGTCATTTTCGCAGTTGTTTCAGTATGTGCAGAGACACTATCGCTGGTTTAAATCTGTAAATAGAAAGCAGTTAAAACTAAAAATCTTGACAAGATGTCATGCAAGCTTTACAAAGAGCTCAGCAAGAGGGAAATGCGATGGGTCAAATATCATCTCCTCGAACTCTTTTACAAAAAGCCTTATATACTTTAAATTTTTAAAATGCTAATGAAAAAGCAGAAACTCCAGCTGAAATGCATTGGGTATTATGGTCCTCTAAAGAACTGAATAAGCCTATATGTTATAAGGAACCTCTAACTAATGAATGGGAAAAAGGATTTGTTATTAGGTGGGGGTGAGGATTTGCTTATATCTCTCCATAGTCACAGAAACGCTGTGGGTGCCCTCCAGAAACGTGAAACCCCGAGATGAGTTGAAAGAGGATACACTTTGACGAGGACGGAGCTACAGAATGGCAGATAATACCAGCTATTGCCCATATATTTCTAATACTCTCTTGTTAAAAGTAGTTTATTTGCTTTACAAAGTTTTGGGTAATAATATATATCTCTAGTAGATGTTTCAAGGGTATAGTTTTTGTGGAGATACCAGTAACAACTCTAGGTTATTCTGATATTCCTCCCTGTCAGTTGCTTCCTTTAACTTTCTTAGAAATTGGATACATTGGAAACGTTGTTGAGAAGAGCAAAGACGAGTTTTAAGTAATACTCCCTATGGAAGCATCATTGATTGGAGCCTTGTTGGTTCCACCTGTCAGCATAGAAACATCAAAAATTTAAGTTCGTGTAAGGAAGGCAATGGATTTATAACTGCTCAACCAGGTTTTCCATAAAAAAAGCTTAGCTTCACCTGCATTGGATTCTCTTTGTGATTTACTCTCTGGCAATTTTCAGTAAAGACAGGGAAGCTTGGAATCGGCACTTCAGTTCCCTTCAGTTGTTCAAGAACTGTTCACCTCCTGCTTGACCTCTGTTGTTCTCCTACATTCTTGCTGTTCTGTCTCATTATTAATACTTATAAAAATACTTTACCCTCAGTGTGCAATAAATGTCATCAGGTTGAATACAACTCAGTAACCCTATGAAAGAAAGACCTGAACTATGTTCTATAATTATCATTTCTTTTTTTTTTCCAGTTCAATGATTCAGGCTTTATTATTTCATGGCAAAAAAGAAAGCAGCCAGAAAAGGGCGCAACGGGTTCTCCAGACCAACTCACACTGCCTCAGGAGCGCTCCCTTGTAATAAACTGATTGGTATTCGCCCAGTATTTCCACTGCACTCAGCCCTCCAGTGA
>NW_006400058.1:1477600-1479560 GCF_000299155.1 Elephantulus edwardii
GAGGTCGTGGTACTAGGGATATTATAGCTAATGTCAGATGGATCTTGGCAGAAAGCAAAGAATACCAGAAGAATGTCTATCTGTGCTTCATTGATATATAGATATATATATAGATATAATAGATATATAGATATAATTTCCCTCCACCATTTCTCTCTCCTAAATCCTCACTTCCTGTTTCCAAAGACAATCGTTCATTAGTGTTTATTAAGTCATTCTAAAGATACTGTGTGCTTATCAATGATACTGAATTAAGTTTTGTCACTTTCAACATTTAGATCAGACTCTGTTATGGGCCCTGCCTGCCATGTGATTTGTAAGATACTGAGAAACACCTTAGCTCTCTAAGCAATAGATGTCTTTAGCCCTCTGTACTCAACACAATGACAGAAATTATCTCTAGGTATTTCTTAAAGCCAAACATGTGCCTGATCTCCATACTTTTTCAATCTATATGCAGAACAGATCATCTGGGAGGCTGGGCACTATGAGAAGGAATGTAGCATCATGGTTGGAGGAAGACTCATCAACAACCTATGTTATGTAGATGACCCAATCTTGCTTGCTGAAACTGAGGAGCGTCTGAGGAATTTTCTGCATACGGTCAAGGACTGCAGCTTTCAATATAGTTTGAAGGTCAGCATCAGGAATACAAAGATTCTCACCACTGGGCCTATTGGCAGCATCATGACAGACAGTGAAGAGACTGAAATTAATAGCTTCAGTTTGCTTGGCTTCACATTCAACACTCTTGGTACCAGAAGCCAATAATTCAAAAGACGAATTACATCAGGAGAGTCTGCTGTCGGGAATCTCTGAATACTGAAGAGCAATGATGGCAATCTGGAGACTTAGGTCCGCCTAATCCACACTTGGTCTTCACAAATACTTGATGTGCATCAGAAAGCTGGACAATGACTACAGATGGTAGAAAGAGAAATTGACATTGATGCCTTTGAGTTGTGGTTCTGGAGAAGAGCACTGGATATACCAAGGACTACTAGGAGAACTAACAAGTTCATCCTGGAATGGGTGAAACCAGGTTGCACCTTGTTGAAAAGGATTCTAAAGCTCTGCCTGACATTCTTTGGGCATGTTGCAAGGAAGTACCAGCCCTTGAAGAGGGAAATCATGCTTGAAAGGATGGAGGGACAGTGTGAGAGGAAAAATCTGGATGAGATAGATTGACTCAGTGACTGGGGTAATGACAATGAGATTGGCTCAGGATAGAACAGGGTTCAGAGGTCTTTTACATTAGGGTTGCTACTCAATGGCACATAACAACAACAATATCACAAATACTTCGAGACATAACAAAACAACTCACATGATTGAACTTTGGGGTTTGAAATGTTCTCTTTTTATTGTAGAGCCTCTTACAGGTCTACTTGTGAAGATTTTTGTTTTGTTAATTGATTTGAGAATGGATGGCAGAATTGTAGTTGCTGCCTGGTGATGAAAGAAAGGAGGAGCACTGGGTAGAGCAGGGTCATAGTCACAAAGAGAATCTTGCAACTCAGCTATGGTCTGATAAGTTTTCCAACGGTCTCTCTATAGTGCAGTTGACGGTGAATGGTAAACTTTAGCTAGAGTGGTGAATGTCCTGGGTTAACAGTCCACTTTGGGTGACTCGTGAGAAATGAATCCACAAGTCTTGTCATGCAACTTTAACCGCAGCAGGAGTGCTCAGGATAACTTGTCATGATCAATTTCATGCAGGTTGCAAAGTCTTTTTTTCTTCTTTTTTTAAGTTTTAAGAAGAATTGAATTTTCTGGCTGAAAAGTGTGACAAAGGGAGGCTAATGGGATAGGGGTCCAAGCTAAAACCATTTTAGAAATATGAGCCATCACTTTAATTGTCTTTTCATTTCCTGGCTGCTGGTGCCAAGAGTGTTGACTGTGGAGCCAAGCAAACTAAAGCTGTGAACAATCTCAATCTCTTCACCATCCATCCTGATGC
>NW_006400058.1:1484606-1485324 GCF_000299155.1 Elephantulus edwardii
TGACTGGGGTAATCGGGATGGGTGTGTCAGAGGCAGTGCGATTGGCACAGGATAGAGCAGGGTTTAGGGCTGTTGTACATAGGGTCACTATAAGTTGCAAATGACTCGATGGCACATAACAGCAACAACAATTATAAAGATTGTCTTTGAATTGTGGTGTTGGAGAAAAGTACTGGATATCTTTTGACAAAAGAACAAACCTGTATCTTGGAGAAGGTGCAGCCAATGTACTCCTTAGAGTCAAGAATAGTGAAACTTTGTCTCATGTATTTTGGGCATGTTCTTAGGAGGGCCAGTCCTTGGAAAAAGGCATCATGCTTGGAAAAACAGAAGGTCAGAGGAAGAGAAGATGATGCTTCTCAAGATGGTTGGGCACAATGTACAATGGACTTAAGTTTATCCGGTTTGGTGAGGATGATGCAGGATAGGGCAGTGTTCATATCTGCTTTCATAGGGTCACTATGAGCCATGGTTGATTCATGACACCTAACAACAACTCAGCTTGGTCTGGGCAGGTCTTATCTCTTTGCTAGTGCTTGCTAGCCACTCCTTGGATTTAAACGGGCATCGTCATGCTGAGGCCCTCTGGGATGGCCTGGCTGTAGGTCTTTAAATATATCTCTGCTAGAGCGAGGGCTACATGGTGGAGGGGACCTGGGGGAGGGTTTGTAAAACAATGAAAGAATCTTTTCTTTTACTTTTCCATAATTTTTGGACT
>NW_006400058.1:1485424-1495890 GCF_000299155.1 Elephantulus edwardii
TTCTCTAGCACCAGAGCTCAAAGGCGTCAATTCTCCTTCTATCCTCCCTAGTCATTGTCCAGCTCTCTGATGCATAGCAAGTGATTGCAAAGACCATTTGCCTACCTTACACTAACTTAAATTTTTGGTGGTTCTATGCTAACAAGCAGAACCAACAAGGCTCCAATTTTACTACCATAGGAAGTATTCATTAAAACTCATCCTTGCTCTTCTTGACACTGTTTCCAAAGTATCCATTCTCTAAGATAAAGGAAGCAATTGAAGGGGAGGACTATCAGGATAACTTAAAGTTATGTTACTGATTTCTCCATGAAAACCATACTCTTGGAACATGTAATAGAGAAATGTAATAGTACCCAGAAATTTAAACTATGCCTGAGCTACTTTCAAATAATAGGATTCATATCCAATGCATATGGGAAAAATATTAATATCTAAAGGATAATGAGAAAGTCAGTCCTTCTTCATTAGATTTAAGGAGTCCCCTGTTATCATGGGGACCTGGAAGCTACTGACTGTCATTATTCTAAATAGATATGGGAGTTTAAAACCAATGAACTACTTTTAACAAAGGAGTGTTAGGAATATACGCCCAATAGCTGGTATTAGCTGCCATTCCTACCTGACCCAAAACAGCAAGCATAGCTAAAAACAAATGTTCGGCAGATACTGGTTTCCCTGTCTTCTGTAATACTTTTTTACTCTCTATTATTAATTTCTTTATCTGACCCCATGTTGGTATCTCAATTTTTTTTTAGTCTCTGGTAATGGTTCCCGTGTTTGATGCTGCTCCAGTGTCATCATGCTCAGCCATTATGCAACTCCGTCCTCGTCAAAGTGTGTCCTCTTTCGACTCATCTCAGGGTTTCACGTTTCTGGAGGGCACCCACAGCAGTTCTGAGCCTGTAGAGATAAAAGCAAATCCTTGACCCCAACTAATAACAAATCCTTTTTTCCATTCATTAGTTAGAAGTTCCCTATAAAATATAGGCTGATTCAATTCTTTAGATGATTGTAATACCCAATGTTTTTCAGCTGAAGTCTCTTTGTTTTCATTAGCATTTAAAAAATTTGAAGTAAATAAGGCTTTTTGTAAAATAGTTTGAGGAGATGATATTCATCATATCTCATCTCCCCCCTTTTGTTTTTTTCAACATAATAAAGTCAAATTAGCTCTTTCTATTATAGCTTCTTCAAGGGGGTTAGATGGAATACCAGTAATATGACTAATGTTCCATTTTTAAAGAAATTCTTGTGTTTTCTTAGAATTATAAGCAGGAGCACTATCAGTTTTAATACTTTATGGAAGGCCCATCACATTGAAAGTTTCAATTAAATGTTTAATTACATGCTCTGATTTTTCTCCTGACAAAGCGTTGGCCCATTGAAAGCCTGGAGAAATATCAATAGTATGGTGAACATACTGCCATTTCCCAAGTGATGAAATATGAGTAACATCCATTTGCCATAATACATTTTGTCTGTCACCTCTAGGATTGATTCCTTTTCCTCAGTTCTTTCTTACCGCTGAGGTTTTTATCTGTTTATTTCGGAGGGTGAGAAATATCTCCATGAAGTTTTTTTCTACATTTTCCCCCTGAATTTCTCCTTCAAGGGGTGAAGAAAAACCTCATAAAATCTTTTCTACTTCTACCCCTCAATTTCTAGCAAAATTCAGGGTTTGAGGATTTCTTCATGATCCTGTCTTTAATTTCCCCAAAAGTTTCACTTACCCTGGGTGAATTCCCTTTTGGTTTGTTGGTATCTGCGAGAGAGAGAGAGAGAGAGAGAAAGCCACCTCGTCCCTATTCAGGTGCCAGAATGTTGCAGACCAAGGGTAAAGTATATTGATAAGTATTAATAACAAGACAGAACACCAAGAATGTATAAGTAAACAGAGGTAAAGCAGGACACAAACAGTTCTCGAGTAACTGAAGCACTGGTTACAGCTTCTCTGTGCCTTTATTGATAACTGGCAGCGAGAAAATCACAGAGAATTCAGTGTAAATGAAGCTAAGCTATTTCTATTAAAAACCTGGTGCTTGACTCAGGAGGGAGGGGTTAACAAATACAATACAAAAATCCTGTAAACGCTTAAGGTTTGCCTATGCCTGCTCTTGTAAACATCTAAAGTTTGCCTTAGTGCTTCAGGGTGAATTCCAACTTGTATCCATACCCCCCTTATATCCTGAAATAGCATTTGATTTATTATAAATATTTAGTATTAAATTTGGCTTCCCACAAGCTTAGGCAAGATTGAGTGTAGCCTTCTAAACAATATTTCATAAAGAGAAAACCTATAACAATAGAGAGTACACATAGGAGGGCTAAGGAGAGTATTTCTTCCTACACTGTCTGGGTTTCTTAGCATAACTTTACTAAGGTGGTTTTAAGGTTTCTGTTAATTCTTTCCACTTTTCCTGAAATCTGAGTCTTATAGGCTATGTGCAGTTTCTAGGTTATATCTAAAGCTTTGGAGAGAATTTAAGAGAGTTCAGACACAAAAGCTGTGCAACTGTCTGAGCCAATTGACAGTGACGACCCCTACTGGGAGACTATTTCTCTTAAAAGAAGTTTTACAACTTCTTTGGCCATCTCAGTGCATGTGGGGTGAGCTTCAAACTCACCCAGAAAAGATGCACATATGCCTACAAGAAGATATTTCTAAACAAGGGATGCTGGCTTGAGTTCAGTAAAATCTACTTCTATATGCTCTGTGGGGGGCTAAGCCCCAGAATTTAGTTCTGACTCAACTAGTTTTGCTCAGGAGTATTGTGATATGGGTTAAGAACAAGTGGTTTAGCTACAGCTTTAGGAATAAGTATTCTTGAACCTGACAAAACTTACCATCTTTTTACTAAGGTAGCTTTCTCTTGATTTGCAAAATCTTTTCTAGTCTCTGTGTACTCAGAGTTTTCTAGCAGGACAGGGGCCAAAAGGATTAGGGCAGACTGTGAGTTCAGTACTGAGTGCTGCTCGTGGGCTGAAGCATCGCCTAGCAGATTCTCTTTAGCCATTGGGCCACTTTGAGTCTATTGTCTTTGGCAGTAGATGACTGTTACCTTTCATGGTAACTACACTGCTTGTAGGAGGGTTAGGATTTTAGAAATATATTTGATAGTCTTTCTTGTGGCAGTAGGGAGCTCTTTTTCTTTGTATTTTATGTACATGTACAGTGGCAAAGGTATAATGACTATCAGTATAGATATTAACTTACTTTCAGCCTACTGAAGCACCTATAGCAATAAACTCAGCCTTCTGCACTGATGCTTCCTGGGGCTTACAAGACAGTGTCAGCTATGATGACAACCCACAGTCTTTCAAATTCTTTCATACATAAAGTTGCTGTTATTGGTGACTGTTGTTGGCCAAGGAAAAAGAGAGAGATGGGGACACACAGGAATGGGAGAGAAGACAGAAAGTGTGAAGGCAGGGGGCAAACAGCTGGAAGAAATGAAACCCTCAAGCCACAGGCACACCTTTCTGTGGCTTTACTGAGAATCACTGGGAAGTAAATCACAGAGAGAATTTTTTTTTTGCAAATGAAGCTGGGTTTTTCTCTATTGTCAACCTTATGCTTATCTCAGGAGGGAGGGCTTGGTAAATACAATCAAAGAATTGTGGAACCGCCTTAGATCTACCTTGGCACTTGACCTCTGTGCCATGTCTCAGGGGGAATTCCAGTTTGTATGTATGCCTCCCTCATATCCTGATACAGCATTTGGCTAATTATTAATATTTAGATTAATATTTGGCTTCCCACAGGTGACAGAGTTTCTGCTTTAGGAAAGGTTGTTTCTGAGATCTGGTCTAGAAGAGTAGACAGTATCAAGAACTTGTTTACAGTTGTATTCAGAGTAGAGTACCCAGGTTTAGAGTTCTGGTGGTAGTGAAGGTTTCCAAGCAACAGGCTTTAATATTTAGCAAGTCAAGCATTGGTCAGCCACTCACCTCTTGTTCTCAAGAGGATGGTCCTGATAGCATGCTGGCTTGTTATGCTGACATCCTCCCCTAATGTGAGAATATCAGCTTTTTTACTAAAAGTGCAGTGGTGGCAATGAACCTTAGACAAGCAGGCTAGCCTTGGGCAACTGGGTCTAATCACTTTGACATGTAAGTGACTGGGCACATCCAAGGTCCTAGGGTTTGAGTTAGCACTCCTTTGGCTAATCTAGATTGCTCATGGACAAAGAAGCAAAAGGGTGTCGTCACATCAGGTAGTGTTAGTGCAGGGGCATGACTGATTTTTGCTTCATGGTATTGAAAATTGTTGTTCTTCTTTACTCCAAGTCAGTGACTGATTTGGGTGTACAGTTGCTGTATGAAGTGGCTTTGGCACCTCCACAAATCCTGGTATTTAGAGTCTGCAATACTCTGCTGCCCCAAGGAACTCCGAGAGCTCCTTTTTAGAGGCTGACACTGGGATACGGAAGATAGCATTCTTTTGGTCCGCTCTCAGTTGCTGGGTTCCTTGGAGAATTTAAAGCCTAAAATGGTAACTGTTTGCTGACATCTTTTTGTCCTTTTGAGAGATATTTTATAGGGGTTTTTCCTTGTAGCAAGTGGAGCAGTTTGTGTGTGTCTCGCAGGCAGTCAGCACCAGTAGCTGCAATAAGGAGCAGGCCATCAACATATTGCAGAAAAGTGAATTTAGGGAACATAGTTGAAAATGAGAATCCCAGAACACTTGATTGTGCTTATGTGAAACCTATACGTGGACTAAGAAGCAGTCTTCAGAACAGAGCAGGGAAACACTGCATGGTTCAAAATCAGGAAGGGAGTACATCAGGGATGCATCCTGTCTCGATACCCTTTCAATCTATATGCAGAAGAGATAATTTAGGAAGCTGGGCTATATAAGGATGAATGTGACATCAGGATTAGAGGAAGACTCATCAACAACCTACATATGCAGATGACACAACCTTGCTTGCTGATGAATCTAAGGAGGACCTGAAGAACTTGCTGCAGAAGGTAAAGGACTCTAGTCATATATATGTATTGAAGCTCAACATCAAGAAGGCAAAGATTCTAACCACTGGGCCAATTGGCAGCACCATGGTGGATGGAGAGGAGACTGAGGTTAACAATTACAGCTTGCACTCTGGGCACCAGCAGTCAGAAAATCAAAAAGACGAATTGCATTAGGTAAATCTGCTGTCAGGGAACTTTCCAGAAATATTCAATTTTTTTTTTTTTAATTCTGTGTCAGAAAGTTCTTCAGACTTTCTGGCTTCAGGAAATCCATTGATACTGTGTCACTTTTTGGGAGTGACATTTTTTTTTTTTTGTCTCAAAAAATGATTTACTTGAACAGAACCTTGTACATATACACTATGCTCAAGTCTCACTAGTGGAGTCACTTGGATTTCATCCCCCTTTCTTAACACAGCATAAACCAAGTCAATTAAACATCCAGGCCCATTGTTGGACAGAAGTGAGCAGCAGCAGACACCAAATGTCAGGCCCTGCGTTATGTGCCTTTAATACTTTCCCTCCCCCTTTCCTCTGTATTCACTAAACAAGATTTTTTTTTTCTCTTTTCTCTCTTTTTGTAAAGCTACTTTCTGTAGCCTTCCCCACCACCCATCCCTTCCCTCTGTCATTATCATGTCTTTAATTTCTTCTCTGAGGAAGAATTCTCTGGATCTCCATCCTCCAATTCTACTCGGTGCCTTTTGAGGCCACTGAGACCAAGAGCACCCCTGCCGCTGTCTGTGGCTGGAGGATCAGCTGGGTCCTCTCCTGTTCCAGGGGAGTGACATCTTGCTTTGGGCTTTAGGGTATGATGTAGCTTGCCTGCTATATGACATTGCTGTGATAGATTTTTTTCATGCCTGGGGCAATAACCTTGGTCTGACATCACTGCTCCAGAAGAGGGTGGAGCATTTACCCTGATTGGGTTTCTCTTTGAACTTTTGACTCACAGAAAGACTTACTTCAGTTCAGAAGAGAAAAGGCCTGTGAATTAGCAGCCTCCTCTGTCAGACAACTGCTGCAGCTAGGCCAGTTCAAGTTGCGCCAGGCTAAAGGCCACTCTACTTTGGGAGGGGAGAGGAAATGAAATAGGGTCACCTCTGATACTGATGTCTCTGATGCAGTTCAGAGCAGTGGTAGTGGGTTGTCCTCCAGGCATTGGGGTTGGGGCATCCAGGTTATGACACCAGATCCTCCAGATGATGGGTCCAGGACCTCCTGGTGGCATGGGTGGGACTTCCAGGCATCAGAGGCAAGACTTCCTTACAGCAGGGCAGGACTTCCATGAGGTCAGGCGGGGCTTCTGTGTGGCAAGGGCAGGGATTTCAGGCAGTGGGAATGGTTTTTCCAGGCAGCAGGACTGAGACCTCCAGGAAAAGGCCTGAGCAGGTTCCCGAGAGAGTGGATGAGAGTGTCTGCACAGCCAGATATGGTCCCTCAGATCTGTTCAGGGGTTCAAGCAGCAGTGCTGGGTGCCTCCAGTCGGAGACAGCAGGACTCCACCAGCGGTGCCAAGGTCTAGTGCACCAGGCAAGAGACCAGTCCAAGACACACTAAGAATTTTATTTTAAGTTAAGTATCTACTTAATTGCCTGGATGTGCAGCAGGCAAATGTACAGAAATGCAGGAGACAACACAGAGACCCTGAGTGACTGTCTTTCTACTTCTCTTTTCTATTGTCTATATGAGTTACTTCTAAAAGCTGACTAGTATTCATACCAGCAAACCCCTCAAGCTTCTGGAGCTTTGTACAGATGTCTACAACTGACTGAGACAAAAAGGTGTCTCAGCCATTGGATCAAAAGGGCTGTACACTCGAATAGTTTCACAAAGTCTCTCCAAAATTGCCCCTGGGGATTCTTCTGGACCTTACGTTACTTCATTAATTTTGCTTAAGTTGATAGCTCTCTAAGAAATTTCCCAAAGACTTGACAGTAAACTTTAAGGTAAACATCTAACAACAGGGACCCTGCAGTGATGTGATGTGAGTCCCACTCAGGTTGGCTAACCAACATGATTTCTTGTAATTGGTCATGCCTTTCCTGAGTGGTTCCTATGAGATTTTCCAGGATAACTTTTTCAACAAGAGAGAATATGCTCACGATCAGGGTGGATTCAGAAGTTTCCTGGTCCAGCAGGACAGGTAGGAACTTAGTCTGAGCAACTAGAGAAATGAAAAAATAGAGACTTTGGTCTATCTGTTGTGCTAGGTTACGGAGAGAGAAGGGTGTTCTCATTCAGATCCTCCCTCTCCTCTTCTTTGTCTTCTGTTTCACCCAGAGATGAAACAAGCCCAGAACATCCTAACTGAGGATAAGGAGCTCAAGTAAAATTGGAAGAGACCAGGGCTTCGTTCTGTGTGGGTTTTTCACACCAGATAAACAGAATCAGAGTCTACATGTCAACAAAATCCCCAGGCAATTAGACCTTAGGATTGTCCTAGCAGGGGTTTATATCAAAGTGTAGGTTCTGGTTCACTGTTTTAAGCAGAAAGGGAAGTTCTCAGCAGAGAGATTGAACAAGAATGAGTTGGTTCAAGTCCCTCCTGCCTCTGGCAGCTCCAAGACTGCTGCCTGGACGTGGTTCCTGGAGTACTGGAAGCAGATCAGGAGCACTGACTGTCCTCTTTCCTCAACTCTCTGGGCAGATGCAACACAACCTAAAAGCTCTCTTCTGCCTAGAGGGTAAGGGAGGATCATTGGTTTGTAGCCACAAAGAAGGTAGTAGTGATAGAAGATACCTGAAGAGGATGAGACATTGGGCTCTGACTCAACATCCTGTTTTCCCAACTTGTGTTTGGGAGTGAATACTTTTAAATGACACACATAACAACTTTTTCACTTGTTGCTGTCAGTTTGCTGGCAACTTGACAGCAACACCCTGATGGGAGTAAGCACGACGGAGATACGCCACTCCTGGCGAGGATTACAGAGTCAATCCAGCTCAATTTTATTGAGAGCTGCAGTAAACTTATATACACAGGAAGGCAGGATAGAGTGGGCTTACAGATGTGGGACATGCGCATTGGTTAGGAGAACCTCAGCCTTGTGCAGACCACTGCCAGATCAGCAGATGCAGCAGCCATGTTCCCAGGTGGCGAGCTTTCTCAAGCCAGTACAGCCAAACACAGGGGAGCTTTCTCTACCCTGCATTAAAGGCCATTGGAGGCTTGCACTTACCTGGAGCTTAGGCGATCTGTCCTGGCCAGAGACCTTTCCTTTCCTCCCCAACATCCTGCAACATTCACTGTATCTTCCTCAGACTCCAGGACAGAGGGAACAAAGAGGATGGAATCAGCTGAGATAAATACAAAACAAGGATGAGTTGGAGGAGGTTCATTGGCAGAACTAAGGGGATAGGATCTAGGTGAGAACAAGCTGTTGCTTCTAGTAACAACAGACCAGAATGCTCTGACTTTGGGCAAATTGAAATAGCATCAAAGGAAGGCTATTCCATCTTGCAAAGGGTGTAGTGGTGGGCCACAGAAATTTTAACCCTATAATCTCTGAAGAATTCCTTAGAGACATTCTGAATTAAACAGTCTGTTGCTTGTTATTATGTGCCATCGAGTAACTTACAACTCATAGTGACCCTATGTACTGAAACCTGCTCTACTCTGTGCCAACTTAACTGTCTCTGGCACACATAAGGGAGTCAGTTTTGACTGAGAGGAGCTTATTATGGGGGAAATGAGTTTAACAGGAATTAAAAGGAATAGAAAGATGAAGAAGTGGTTACAGGGTGTTAGATAAAAGAAAAAGAAGTAAAAATAGTATTAAAAGAGGATAAGGTTAAACAGAAACTCCCTTATTGCTTAGAGACAGCCTCATTGGTGCAGACAAAAGACAAGGTTGGGGTGCCCCTGAATTCAGAGGCCACACAGGCATGTGCCTGACTGCATCCCTTGTCAGAACTTGGGTCCGTCTTGGCCAAGGAGCTCACAGGCCACAGGGGAGGTGAGTTTCCATTATGCTGTACAACACGCTCACAGAATTGCAGTTTAGGAACCACTCAGACTCTGTAACTTGGAGTTTCCTTGCTGTGGAGCCACAGAGACCAGCTACTACCACTAGGCCACCAGAGCTCCCATTCATGGTAGAACATTAAAAAATCCAAACACCCCAAACTCATTCCCATCAGGTTGGAACGGATTTAATAACTGATCCTCCAATGAGTTTTCAGATATTATAAACCAAAGGGAGGATATTGCCCATCTTCTCTCATGGTATTCAGGTGTTCATGCAACGATTCTTTGATCATTTCTGAAATTTCAAATAATAAACTGTTAAAAAAAATTACTTGTGCTGTCAACTCAAAAGATGTTGTTGTTGTTGTTGCTATGTGCTGTCGAGTTGCTTGCGAATCATAGAGACCCTATGTACAACAGCCCTAAACTCTGCTCTGTGCTGTGCCAATCTCACTGTCTCCAACACTCCCATCCTGATTACCCCAGTCCCTGAATCAATCTACCTCGTAGAGGGTCTTCCCCTCTTGCACCGTCCCTCCACCCTCCCAAGCATGATGTCCCTCTCCAAGGACCAGACCTTCCTTACAACATGTCCAAAGTATGTTAGACGGAGCCTCGGAATCCTTGCTTCCAAGGAGCAGCCCGGTTTAACCCTCTCCAGGATGAATCTGTTTGCTTTCCTAGCAGTCCATGGTACTCTCAACACTCTTCTCCAGCACCACAGCTCATCAATTCTCCTTCTATCCTTCCTAGTCATTGTTCAACTCTCTGATGCATAAAAAGTGATTGCAAAGACCATAGCCTGTATCAGATGCACCTTAGTCTCCAGAGTGATAGGAGATTAAAATATACTAGCTGCTCCTAGTGAGAAAGATAGGTAATCTCCTGTGTGATTTACTGCCTCTGAAAACCTGCTGGAGGGACAACTCAGTTCTGACTCCATGGCACTCAACAACAAAGCATTATAGGCAAACAGTGATTGTCTCAGATATTTAGTGCTACTATATGAGTCACAGGCAACTTGAAGGCACACAACACCACCACAAAAAATACTACAAAAGAGTGGCTTTGTGGAATAGAACTTAGTTTCCCAAACATTTAGGAATCTGGAAATCCAAATTGAGAGTGTCAGCTTTAGGAGGAACTCTCTCATGTTTCTGGAGGAAGATCTGTTTCTCATCATCTCTAAACACAGTGTTCCTTGGAGATGTCGATGTGTCTTGGCCTTCCCCAGCGTTAAGGAGTTTCCTTTTTTAGGGACCCAGGTCCAAAATTACTCATAGACTCTTGGAAATTCTTGACAGTTGCAACCAGGTCCCCTAATCTAGGCTCACGTTCCTCTCCTTTTTATCTCTCCTATGACAAAGCAAAATATTACAATGAAATGTGCGAGGAGCTGGAGTCAGAAAATCAAAAGGGCCGAACTCGTTCAGCATTTCTTAAGCTCAAGGAACTGAAGAACAAATTCAAACCTAGAGTTGCTATAATCAAGGGTGCTTTAGGCAGAATATTAAATGATCCG
>NW_006400058.1:1498680-1532711 GCF_000299155.1 Elephantulus edwardii
TGTATCTCTGAGTGGGTTCGAACTGCCAATGCTTCAGTTAATAGTCAAGAGCTTATTTTCTGATATGTGTTGCCCAGGAAACCCATGATGTGGTAACAGTCTTATATGTTAAACATTAGTGAAGCCATTTTACATGTTAGCATTGTTGTTGTTATGTGGCGTCAAGTTGCCTTTGACTCATAGCGATCCAATGTACAACAGCTCTGAAGCCTGCCTCATCCTGAACCAGTCTCACGGACTCCAACACACCTATCCTCATTTTCCCAGGTACTCCATCAATCCATCTCATCCAGGATCTTTCTTTCTTGTGCTGTCCTCCCACCCTCTAGAGCATGATATCCTCCTCCAAGGACCAGTCCCTTCTGGTCATGTGCCCAAAATTTGTGAGATGGAGCTTCAAAATCCTAGCCTCCAAGGAGACATTTGATTTCACCCTCCCCAAGACAGATCTAATTTTTCTTGGTGGTCCATGGTATGTTCAAGACTCTTCTCCAGCACCACAATTCGAAGGCATAAATTCTTCTTCTATCATCCTTAGTTGTTGTCCATCTCTGTGATGCATAGCAAGTAATTGTGAACACTGAGGCTTGAATCAGGTGCACTTTAGTCTCTTGACTGACATCATTGCCTCTCAGTACTCTGGAAAGGTCCCTGACAGCAGATTTACCTAATGCAAATGATCTTTTGATTTCCTGACTGCTGGTTCCAAGAATGTTGATAGTGGAGCAGAGCAAGTTGTAACTCTTAATAACCTCTATCTCTTCTCCATCTATCATGGTGCTTCCAATTGGCCCAGTGGTGAGAAACTTTGTCTTCTTGACACTGAACTTCAATCCATTTTGAAGACCACAGTCCTTGACCTGAGTTTCAATTCATATTGTAGACTACAATCCTTGACCTTCTGCACCAAGCACACTTCAGGTTTCAGTAAGCAAGGTTTTGTCATGTGCATAACATAGGTTGTTTGATGAGTCTTCCTGCAATCCTGATGTCACTTTCTTCCTCACAAAGCCCAGCCTCCCAAATGATCTGATCTGCATATAGATTGAAAAGCTATGGAGACAGGTTGCATCCCAGACACAATCCCTTCCTGATTTTGAATCATGCAGTGTTTCCCTACTCTGTTCTGAGGACTGCTTCCCGTTCCAAGTTAGAGGTTTCACATAAGCACTATCAAGTGTTCTGGGATTCCCAAACTTCTGAGTTAGCCACAATTTATTGTGATCCACACAGTCAACACCCTTAGCGTACTCAAAGAAACACAGATAGACATTCTTCTGGTATTCTTTGCTTTCTGCCAAGTTCCATCAGACATTGGCAATAATGTCTCTAGTGCCATGACCTTTTCTAAACCCAGCTTATATTTCTGGTAGTTCTCTGTCGAGGTACTGTTTCAGTAGTTTTTTTTAATAATCTTCAGCATGATTTTACTTGCATGTGATATTAGTGATACTGTTAGATAATGTCCACACTCTATTGGGTCACCTTTTTTTTTTTTAAGTAGGAATAAATATGGATCTCTTCCAGTCAGTTGGCCAGCTAGTTTTCCTCCAGATTTCTTGACACAACTTGGTGAGCACATGCAGCAGCATCTGTTTTCTGAAATATGTCACTTGGTATTCCATCAATTCCTGAGGCTTTATTTTTTGCCAAGTCCTTCAGAGCAGCCTGCATTTCCTCCTTTATCTCCATTGCCTCTTGATTATATTTTGTTTCTTGACATTCTATTGTGTCAGCCAATTCTTTTTGGTACAGTGACTCTGCACATTACTTCCATCTTATTTTAATACTTTGTGGGTCATTTAATAGTCTACCTATAGCATCCTTAAGTATTGTGACTTGAGGTTTGAATTTGCTCTTTGGTTGCTTCAGCTTAAGAAATGCTAAAATGCTTTTGAATTTCTGACTCTAGTTCTTTGCACATTTCATTATACTTTTCTTTGTCTTCAGCTCCTTAACTTGCTGATTTCTTCCCTTTGCTTTGGCTTCTTGGTGCTCTAGTGCAATACTGAGTCTCTTCTGAAATTCATTTTGGTCATTTCTTCTTCTTCAGTCTTTGTAATGACCTTTTTTTATATTAATGATTTTTAATGCAAAATAATTTTTTTCTATAAGACAGCAGAACAGATGATTTATTGTGCATGTGACATCCAACCACAACTAAGCAGCGTGATAGGTCCAGGGCAACAGACCAAAAGGGCCTGGTTTTGAAGGAGGAAAGTGGGCCTCTCAGAGGACGTCCTAGATCCCTTGAGTCAGAAGTTCTAGACAGGAGCATGCAGTCCAGTTGGTCTCAGCGTCCCCAGCCTGTGGCGTTCTCTACTCCTGCCGCCGGGGCGTCTGCGGTGCACACGCTCACATTTACTTGGACCTCTGCCTCATCTTTCTTCTTTTACGCTTCAGCCTGCGCATTCGCTTTTTCCTTCACTTGGCCCTCATGGTTCGGAGGGCTCGAACAAGATGGCGCTAAAATGGAAAAAACACAACATACATATATTTTTACAGCATATTCTTTCCATTTAATTTCCCCCCATTCATTCATTGTTGCACATTTTCCTCGCTGCCCACCCCGTCCCCAGTTCATTCTACTCTTTGAAAAGAAAAAAATAATTATTTTATTGTTATACAATCCCCCCAAAGTCCACAGTCCACTTTACTATGCATTTCTTTTCCTGTAATCTTGTCATGAAATCTGTTTCTATGCAGTATACATTCTTTATCCCCTCTTTTCTTACATTCCCCCCAACCCCGATGTCAATCCCATTTTATAACAGGGGCACTATGCAGTATTTGTCCTTTTGTGACTAAGATATTTCACTCAGCATAATGTCCTCCAGGGTCACCCATATTGTATAATATTTCATGAGTTCCTTGTTTTTCTTTTTTGTTTGTTTTATTTAAATTTATTATTCATTTCAGTAAAAATTTCTAGATTTTGGATTTCCATTCATTTATTGTTTCACTTTTCTCCCCTCCCAACCCTCCCCCTAGTACACTACCCTCTTGGAAAAGTAAAAGAAAAATTCTTTCATTGTTTTACAAACCTTCCCCCAGATCCACTCCACCAGGTAGCCTTCACTCTAAATTCCTGTCATGACAAAAGTACCTAATCACATATCCTTTTAAAATTGTTTTCTCCCTTATCTATTTCAGTGCAGTATACATTATTGAACCCATCTTTCACAGTCTCTCCCCAACCCCAAGGTCAGTCCCGTTTTACAACAGTGGCACCATGCAGTATTTGTCCTTTTGTGACTGGGATACTTCACTCAGCATAATGTCCTCCAGAGTCACCCATTTTGGATAGTATTGCATGAGTTCCTTGTTTTTCAATGCAGCGTTGTGTGAATATACCACAGCTTCTCTATCCATTCATTTGTTGATGAGCACTTAGGTTTAATTTGCATCTCTCTTAGAGCTAGGGATTTTGAACATTTCTTCATGTGCTTGTTAGCCATCTCAGTGTCTTCTTTGGTGAAGTGTCTGTTCATATCCTGTGCCCATTTTTCTACTAAATTATTTACCTTTATCTTGTTGTGGTGGAGTTCCTTGTTTTTCAATGCAGCATAGTATTCCATTGTGTGAATATACCACAGCTTCTCTATCTATTTGTTTGTTGATGGGCACTTGGGTTGTTTCCAACACTTTGCTATTGTGAGCAAAGCCACGATAAACATGGGTGTGCGTGTATCTGCTTGGATGGTGGTTATGGTCTCTTTGGGGTATATTCCCAGTGTTGGAATTACTGGATCAAATGGTATTTCTCTTTGCAACTTTTTTGAGAAAGTGCCATAGAGCCTTCCATAGTGTTTGCACTATTTTACACTCCCACCAACAGTAAATAAGGGTTCCAGTTTCTCCACAACCTCACCAGCACTTGCTGCTTGCTGCTCTGTTGAATTTTGTTATTTTTACTGGAGTAAGATGATAACTCATAGTTGTTTTGTTAAGTGTCTTTTTATATCCTGTACCCGTTTTTCAATTGGGTTGTTTACCTTTATCTTGTTCTGGCACTCCAGTATTCCATAAATTCTAGATATAAGTCCCTTATCAGATGTGTCATTGCCAAATATTTTTCCCCAGTCTGTGGCTTTCCTTTTTACCCTGTTGGAGAAGTTTTTGGATGTGCAAAGGGTTTATCAACTCCTAGTAGGATTTGAAATCAGGGAGTGAGATGCTTCCTCCTTGTTTCTCTTTTTAAGGAGTGCTTTGCTTATTCAGGGCCTCTTTCCATTCCAAATGAAACTGGAGATTGCCTTTTTCATCTCGTTGAAGAATGGAATTGGTATTTGTATTGGGATTGCATTTAACATGTAAATTGCCTTTGGTAGTATTGTCCTTTTCACAATATTGAGACTTCCATGTAATGATCTTTTGGATACTTTTGATATCCTCTCATAGCTCAGATGCATAGATCTGTGTTGTTGTAGAGTGAGGGTAAAGTATATTAATAATGAGACAAAACACCAAGAATGAGATAAAACAGAGAGCGTAAAAAATAGGGGGGCAGCAGTTCGAATCAACTGAAGAGCCACAAGCCACACATCTCTGTGTATTTATTGAGAATCAGGGGAAGTAAATCATAAAGAGGATTCTCTTGTAAATGAAGCTGAATTTTTTTCTATTGTCAACCTGATTCTTAGCTCAGGAAGGAATTATTTCACACGTAATAACACTCCCTCTGCAGGGAGACCCCAGCACTCTCTTGTTTTCAGGAAACAACTCATTTCCTGTGATCTGTCACAAGAGAAAGTCCAACTTATAATTTTGTGATTCCTTCAATTCCTGAGTAAGGATATGGTTTATCATGTAATATTTGGTATGAAAGTTGGCTTCCCACACTGTGTAACCCAGAATCTAGAACATATGCCATTACTCTAAAAGGTTCTCTCAAACATGTGAAACTTAACGCTTACTCCACCTCTGCTGCTCATCTTTCATACATACAGTAGACAAGCTTTTAAAGGTGAACAATAACACTTCTTAGGACAATCAATCAAACAAGATGATAATATTTTCCAAAGGGTAAAGTTCAGAAGGTCATTAAAATCACAATTTAAAAAAAAATGTTCAGAAGACAGGAAGGAGTAGGCTAGAAGGACTAATGGAAATAAGAATCACAGAGAGGATGTGGAAAGAATATGGTTACATTTTTATTATTGTAGCTGATGTCATGAAACAAAATGTGTATGAATGGCTAAATGGAAAACCAAATAGCTTTGTAACTTTTCACTCAAATCACAATTTGTTTAAAAGAAGAAAAATAAAGGTGGAGGAAAAAGAAGGCAGAGGAGGAGGATGAGAAGGTAGAGGTTAAGAAGAAAGAAGAAGAAATCTCTGGCCTACAATTCAGGCAAATATCTTCATTTCCAATGGCCTGAATGAAGTTGGAAGTGGATTCAACCCCAGATCCCTGCCAAAGCCTTGCTTTTGGCCTTATAAGCAAAAACACACCTGAGTCGTGTTAGAGCTAGTCTTTTGCCCCACAAAATTGTGAGATAATAAGTGAGTATTGATTTAAGCTGTTAAATTTATGATAATTTGTTACAACAGTGACAGAAATGGATTGCATAAACCAGATAGTTTAGGGCTTCACCTCAAACCTGCTCCTTTTTAGTCCCTTCAGACAATGCAGTTAACATTGTCTCCCTGTTGCTTAATATACCCCTGGACAGTGATTGCCCAGTGAGTTGGAAGGTAGATAGGGAAAGGAAAATAATTCCTGAGGGTGGAAAATACCCAGCTCTGATCTCCTCCCTCCTAAACCTCCCTCGGCATACACACAGTGACTCAGGGTCCAAAGAACATTCAGTGTCATCAGACCTCTACAACCACCTGGGAAGTTTAAAACACTAATATTCAATCCCATTAATTGTTACGTCTGAAATAGCTGCCTGGTCTCTCTCAATCTTACAGAAGTGGGCTAGAGTCAGAAGGATATTAATACTCTTGCACCAATGCAATGGTATTTCCGGTAGGAGCCAGGAAGTGGCCCTCTCCCCAATCAATCATACAAGCTCCTATGTGGGGCTAAACTACAAATAAGTCTCATGAGATTGAGAGTCAATAAAAGCAGTGTTTACCTGGGAGTAGCTCTCTTTCTCTCCTTTTCTACCGACAGCATTCTGTTACATTTGGCTTCACGTCTTCACATTTTCTTTCCAGTGGTCCTTTCCCTCTTTTCCTTCATCTCTTTTTCACTTAAACTCTTCTGTGTAGCCTGATATTATGGCTAATGTTAGATGGATCTTGGATGAAAGCAGAGAGTATTAGAGGAATGTCTGTGTTTCATTGATTATGCAAAGGCTTTTGACTGTGTAGATCACAACTGTGGCTGACTATGAGAAGAATGGGAATCCCAGAACACTTGATCATGCTTGTGCGAAACCCATACATGGACCAGGAGGTAGTCATCACAACAGAGCAAGGAAACACTGCCTGGCTCAGTATTGGTGTACACCAGGGATGTGTCCTATCTTCATACCTTTTCACCCTATATGCCGAACAGATTATCAGGGAGAAATGTGACATCAGGATTGGAGGAAGACTCATTTGTGTTACACAGATAGCACAACTCTACTTACTGAAACTGAGGAGGACCTGAAGCACTGTTGCAGAAGGTCAAGGACTACAGCCTTAAATACGGATTGTAGCTCAACCACAAGAAAACAAAGATTTTCACCACTGGGCAGATTGGCAGCACCATGATAAACAATGAAGAGATTGAGATTGTTAACAGCTTCAGTTTGCTTGGCTCCACAATCAACACTCTTGTCACCAGCAGCTAAGAAATAAAAAGATGAATTGCATTGGGAAAGTCTGCTGTCAGAGACCACTCCAAAGTACTGATGAGCAACTCTGTCATTCTGGAGACTAAGATGTACCTGATTCAGACCATGGTCTTTGCAATTACTCACTATGCATCAGAAAGCTGGGCAATAGCTAGGGATGATAGAAGGAGAATTGATGCCTTTGACCTGTGGTGTTAGGGCATGGATGGCTAGTAGAACAAACAGGTTCATCCTAGAGAGGGTAAAACCAGGCTGCTCCATGGAGGCAAGGATTCTGAAGCTTTGTCTGACATATTTTGGACATGTTGCAAGGAGAGACCAGTCCTTGGAGAGGGACATCATGCTTGGGAGGGTGGAGGGACGGCGCAGGAGAGGAAGATCCTCGATGAGATGGATTGATTCAGTGACTGGGGTAATGAGGGTAGACAATAAGATTGGCACAGAATAGAGCAAGGTATAGGGCTGCAACTCAACAGCACACAACAGCAACAATAACCTTTCACTAGTTATGCCTCTGTTTAGTACCTTAATAAACCTTTTTCACTTGTTTTGCTAAATTGCCACTGTGAGGGTGTCGGTTCACTTAACTACAGTCACCTCAACTCATCCCCTGGGAAATAATTGGGAGTGGTGAAGAAATAAAGAGAACTCTGGCTTTAGGATCTTTCACTATTGATATACTTCCAATCTGAGGGCTCTGCCTCCAGTGCTATATCTAATTGTCTAACTGTGCTCTATTGTTCAAAGGATTTTTGAAGACCTGTTATTTCATAAGTGGATGGTCAATCCTTCTTTCTAGTCTGTCTTAACCTGGGAGCCCTGTTTTAGTACTGCAGCTGGCAGATTAGGGTTGTACTCAGAGAATAAACAAGCAAACATTTACATATCTAAGATTTCACTGTCCGTTTGCCAGCTGATGGGATAAGCACAACAGAGACACACCACTCTGGGAGCGCTTCAGAGAGCTGACTCAACTTTATTGGGGCTACAATATGCTTATATACAGGTGAGTAAACAAGAAGACAGGATGGGGTGGATTCTTATGAGAAACATTTTATGCATGAGAAAGAACTGAATCAAGCCAACTTCCTTATACTCATAAATGCTTTCATATATTTGCAACATATTATTAAGAACATTCTGCTTTTCTCCTTCAGGGAGGGATGTATTCCCAGGAATCTGAAGACCATTTGGAGTCTTTTTCTTGGCATGCCTGGCCTGCAAGTCACATAGCCAAGTCCTGAAGACACGTACCTCTTGTTCCGAAGTAACTCTATATTAACCCTACCTCCTCTACACTAAGCTCTTAAGAGCAGCAACATGCAAACATTTCCCCAAAATAAGAAACTGACAGATAAGTGATTATACCCCTGAAAGGTCCAAAATTACTACATAGTCAACTTGACAGCACATAAAAACAACAAATTATTTGGTAGGCTAAAATTGATCAAATTATGGCTATTTAACCCTTTCCCATTTACAAAAAGAGCACTCTTACAAGAGTCAACCTGATAACTAAGTAGCGCTGGTGACAAAGTTTTGGGCTTCCTTTGAAAAGGCTGGCAGTTGGTATCTACCAGCCACTTCATAAGAGAAATATGGACCATCTTCTCCTGTAAAGCTTTGCAGCCTCAGAAACACAATGGAGAGTTGAAAATTATTAATACATCTAAATGAACTGTGAGATGAAGAGATAGAAAGTCATCTTGAGTTAGTTGGAATTTTTTATTTGATTATCTGATGATTGAGCTTGGATAAAGCCTAACAACCCCTGCCCCCCAATAAAACTCTTCAAGTTTATTTAAGTTCTTGTCAACCCTACATTGGGTTTCTAAACATCTCTATCTTTGTGGGAGGAGGCTCCCTATCTTTTTCTTCAGAGCAGCTGGTATATTTAAATTTGTTAGCTGCCCTGTAAATAACATTGTTGGTTATAATTTGTTATGCCATTAGGTTCCAGGAGTAAGGCCATTTGTTAGGTGTCCTCGAGTAAAGTATAACTCATAGAGAACAACAGGTCTGTACCCTGTCCTATCTTGTGCCATCCTCACAATCTCTGACATAGCATACTCGGGGCCATTGCTGCAGGCACTATGTCAATCCCTCTGACTGAGGCTCTTTCTCTCTTTCTCTGACCCTCCACCTTTCCAAGCATCATGTCCCTTTCCAAAGAATAGCTTCTCCTAAAACATTCCCAAAGTACATGAAACTAAGCTTTATCACCTTTGCTCCAAGGAGGCAAAGCTTTTGCCTCACTCTGGCTGCACTTTCTCCAACACATGTTTATTTGTCCTTTTGGCAGTTCATGGAAAGTTCTGTACTCTTCTCCAATACCACAACTCAAAGGTATCAATTCTTCTGTTACACTTATTCATTGTTCAACTTTCAGATGCATACCAAGTGATTGAGAAGACCATAGCCTGAATCACTTGCACCTTAGTACTCAAACCGACATCATTGCATCATTGCTCCTCGATAATTTAGAGAAGTCCCTGAGTGCAGACTTTCCCAATGCAATGTCTCCTCTTTCCTGACTGCTAAGGGTGCTGATTGTGGATCCGTGTAAGATGAAATCATTGACAGTTTCTATCTTTTTTTCTACATATCATGATGTTACCTATTGGTCCAGTGGTGAGAGTTTTTCTTGACCTTGAGATGTAATCTATATTGAAGGCTATGTTCTTTGATCTTCTGCAACAAGAACTTAAAATCCTTCTCACTTTCAGCAAGCAATATTGTGTTATCTGCTTAACAAAGATTATTGATGAGTCTTTGCCCAATCCTGATGCCACGTTCTTCTTTATAGAATCCAGCTTGAATAATTTGCTCAGCAAATAAATTGAATAGGTATGAAAAAAAGATACAACCCTGACACACCCTTTCCTAATTTTAAACTATGTAGTGTTCCCTTGCTCAACAACCTCTTGGTCTAGGTATAGGTTTTGCAAGAGCACAATTAAGAGTTGTGGAATTACCATTCTTCTCAATGTTAGCCACAATTTATGATGATCCACACAGTCACATACTTTTGCATAATCAATAAAACACAAATAGACATTCTTTTTTTAAAAGTAAAAGAAAAATTCTTTCATTGTTATACAATCCCTCCCTCCAAGTCCACTCCACTATGCAGCCTTCATTCTGGACTCCTGACACGACAGTAGTACATAATCATACATCCCTTTTAAACAGTTCTTTCCCTCGTGTTTCAAAGCAGTATACATAATTTATCTAATCCGCAGCCCTAAGGCCTGTCTTAAATTGTTTTTGGTGAAACATTCTTCTAGGTCGTATAGCCCTGGTGTGTCCACTTGCCGTACAGAGGTAACTTGTGGTCTCTATGAAGCTGAACACTGTGACACAGACATGTCAAATGCCATAATGGTCACCCATGGTGAACAGTGTTTGATGGCACTCCCAGTTAAATCTAGCTTGGAAGCAGGAGTGGCATCCACTTCCGTAAATAGCTTGCCTCTGGAAACCCTATGAACCTGGAGAAAGGATGAAAGTTATGCGGTGTCGAGGACTTTAGTTCATAGGGTCACTATGAGTCGCCAATGACTCAATGGCACTTCACAACAACAGCAACATCCCATCTTTCTCAGTCTTCCCCCAACCCCGATGTCAGTCCCATTCTACAACAGTGGCACTATGCAGTATTTGTCCTTTTGTGACTAAGATATTTCACTCAGCGTAGTGTCCTCCGGGGTCACCCATTTTGAATAATATTGCATGAGTTCCTTGTTTTTCAATGCACATAGTATTCTATTGTGTGAATATACCATAGCTTCTCTATCCATTCATTTGTTGATGGGCATTTAGGTTGTTTCCGACTCTTTGCTATTGTGAACAAAGATGCGGTAAACATGGATGTGCAACAAATAGACATTCTTCTGGTATTCTTTGGTTCCAGTCAGGGTCATCTGACATCAGCAATGTCATCCCATTTGAACTTCTAGAAGTTCTCTGTAATGCTAGCCATTTTTTCACGATCATCAGTAGTTTTTTTGCTGGCATGTGATATTAATGATATTTTTTTATAATTTTTCACATTCCATTGGATCATCTTTCCTGGGAATGGGAACAAATATTGATCTCTTCCAGTCAATTGGCCAGAGAGATGTCCTTCAAATTTCCTGGCATAGCCTAGTGAACACATCTAGGGCTGCATCTCTTAGTTGAAACATATCAATTGGTATTCCCTCGATCCCTGGTGCCTTATCTTTTGCCAATGCATTCAGTGAAGCTAGACCTTCTTCCTTCATTATAAATAGTTTTTTAAAAAACCAAAAATGGTAACTTTACACATGGATCTTCCCAGATGGACTACAAGGTATCAGATTGACTACATCTGTGGAAAGAAGTTGAGTTGGAGAAGCTCAAGATCAGTGGTCAAAACCAGGCTAGATGCTGACCCTTCTCCAGTACCACTATCAGATATTGCTCTAAAGCTAGGCATCCAAAGTAAGACAAATGAAGAAGAAGGATTGGTCACCTACTCCCAAAATAATAAGCCTTTAAAAACCTTACATACAATAGAACACTCTTAGCACTAGCAGTTAGGAAATCAAATGATGAATTGCTTTGGAAAAGCTGGTTGTCAGCAACCTCTGCACAGTGCTAAAGAGCAACAATGTCAGTCTGGAGACAAAGGTGCACCTGATCCAGCCATGGTTTTTGCAATTACTTGTTATGCATCTGAGAGCTGAGCAATGACTAAAGATGACAGAAGTAGAATTGATGCCTTTGAGTTGTGCTAGAGAAGAATATTGAACATACCATAGACTGCCAAGAGAACAAAGAGGTCTTCCTAGAGAGAGTGAAACCAAGTTGCTCCTTGGAGGCAAGGATTGTAAAGCTCAGTCTCATATGCTTTGGGCATTTTTCCAGAAGGGGTCAGACTTTGGAGAAGGACATAACACTTTGAAGGGTGGAGGGTCAGCACAGGAAAGGAAGACCCTGCATGAGATGGACTGATACAGGGACAGCGGCAATGGGAGCAGATGTGTGAGAGACAGTAAGATTGACTCATATATATACAAATGGTGTAAGGAACAGACAAGTGGGTTTATGAATAAATAAATAGCTGTTTAGATGTATGCACGCATAGAGAGAATAATTAATAGTCAGGAGGATGAGTTGGTGGATTAAAGGTTGGATGAACAATGAGTTAGAGAAGTAGAAGAGTGGAAAAATTAATGATTGGATGAAGATATTGTTGAATGGATGTGTGGAGAGACTGACCTTTGAGGAGATGGATTTGGCAGAGGGATAAACAGATGGACAAAAGGTTGGATGAATGGATAGTTGAACAAACATATGAGTTGATGTTGGGATGGAGAGCTGAATGAATGGATTCGTGGAGAGATTGATGGAAGTTGAGATAAATAGATGGATAGGTGAGTGTCATACGTCATGTAATGGTTGAAACTTTGTGCCTTTGTAGCCAGACCATATTATCTTCATTTCTGTTCTATCATTTTCCAGCCATATTTGTTTCTTCATCTATTGTAAAGAAACAGGATGCTGGTCCTGATGGGCAAGTAAAAGGAAGCTTTTTAGGTCATGGGGTTTTTCTGGGGGGTCGTGTTTGATATGCATTACTGTTCTTTTCCCCCAAGAACAGGTGTCCTTGAGTCTTTGCCTAGGGTGGAAGTCTGCCAAATGCATTGGCTGAAAGCCCCTTAGTGGGAGGGAGAGGACTGCTGGCAGAGGCCTGGAAGACTCCACTCTGGGAGTTTGGCTTTTTGCTCCTTGTGGATGCTGGTCCTGACAGGCAAGTAAAAGGAAGTTTTTGGGGTCATGGTTTTTTGGAGGACGTGTTTGATGTGTATTACTGTGCTTTCCCCCCAAAGAGTGGGTGTCCTTGAGCCTTTGCCTAGGGTAGAAGTCTGCTCAAAGGCATTGGCTTAAAACTCCACAGGGCCCTCAGGCCTGTGGCCCTTGGGCCAAATTTATTAATTTTCTAATGAATATTTCTTGAATGACACAGCAATCTTTTATCTATTTGCTGAACTGAACAATTTGGTATTGCTCTGATGCTGCACACTGTTCCATAGTCTTGTCAAACACCATAACGGTTACCCATTATGTACAGTGTTTGGATGAGTTTCCAGATTGATTTATGTTGGGAAGCAGGAGTGGCATCCACTTCCTAAACTAGATGCCTCTGGAAACTCTACAAACTTTTTAAACTCTACAAACTCTCTACACTCTATAAATGTACAGAAATTATGATAGTTATAGAACAGAGCTCTCTACAGAAATGATGTTAGTCATAGAACAGAGTTTAGGTCTTTTGTGCAAAACTTACTCTCAATTGTGTTCATCTTGATGTCACTTAACCACTGCTAAATTAAACTAGTGCTGTTATATCTGGAGGAACACTCTTCCACTTTGTACATCCGTCTTTGACAATGTGCTGTATGAAGTAACCTGGGTTGCTGTGATGCTCAACCTTGTACCATTGGGGTATCAAATACCAGAATGGCTTCCCAGTGTGGACAGTGTTTGGTGGAGCTCCCAGTTTTAAAACAGGTTTGGAAGCAGGAGTGGCATCCACTTCCTAAACCTCTGGAAACTCTATGAACGTAGAGAAATGATGACAGTTATGGAAAGGCAGTAGGTCTTTTGTTCATGAAGTCTCTATGAGTTATGCTCGACTCAACAGCAATCAACAACAACATTGTAAAGAGCTGATAATAATAGCCACTATCTTCTGGAGCTTAAGGAATTAATTTGCCTATATAAGTATAGGCCCAGGAGTACTTCCAGTCACATAAATACATTTATTATCAAGATTTCTTGATGGATGACCAACTGATTAGATTTGGATGCAAAGATGAGGAATGACTACACCAAGGAAAGAGGAAACAGTGAGAGTAATGGCAAAGTCATGACATAAATTCATAAGACATCTGCACACATTTTATTAGATGTTTATAAGGGTTTTTAGGAGCTTCTTCTCTCTGTTTCAACAGCTGTATCCTGAGTTATACACAAGGATCACATCTGGACATAGGATAAAGTGACATCACCTTTGATCTCCAATGTGTCCACCATCTGGAAGGCCGTGAGCCGATGGGAGAAGTCAAAGAGGTGCTGGCCATTGGCATAAACTTTGAAACGGTCCATGCCACATCGAATGGACAGCTGCAGGGAAAAGGGTGGGCATGATTCCAGGTACAGAAAAGAGGTTCTGAAGGGAAGACAGAAAAAAAAAAAACCAAACAACCAAAACCCTCCAGACTCACATCGAAGAACTGTCCAGGACCAAATGGGTTATAAGAAACGTTCCTCTCCTCAGGTCCCCATGAGCCGTTCAAATTGCTGTTCCGAACCACTGCACGCTCATTCAGGCGGGGGTTGATGTGCAAAGCCACATCTCCTGTGCCTCCCACCCTGAAGTTGATGATGAAGCTAAGGACAGAGAGAGTAGAGTCAAGCAGATATCCATGGTTCCTCAAGGGAGGAGACTGAGGGTTGTATTTGAAGGAGGAAGAGAATGAGAATCAGGACTTCTGAGTGTCAGTAAATTCACTAGGGTTCCCACCTCAACCCATGCCCCATACCTCTGGGCTGAGGGGGGTACAAAGCCTTTGATGATGATGGTTCTCCGGGCTATAAGCCCCCCTTGCAGTCTCCCCATGAATGGCACAGGCTGTAGTAAAAGAACATAGGGTCTTATTCTCTCTCTCGGATCATCAGAAGCCAGATGCAGAAAGGGATTTTCAAAAAGGAATCTCTTCCTTCACTCTGATCTCCCACTTCCTGTACCAAATATCCCTCTACTCCTAGGTTTCTAACCCTCTCAGAGTTCCCCACATGTCAGAATCCCCTCCGCAACTTCAGCACCTGCATTCCCTCCAAGTGCCCACCACAGAGCCATAACCCTTGCAGGGTGCCATACCGGGTTGAAAGTTGGAGGTCCCTCCATGGTCTGTGAAGTGAAGGAAAAGAGAAGTTATTCAACAAACATTTGCAGCACACCTACTATGTGCAGGGTAGTACAGCTGGGGCTCTGACCACACTTAGTCCTCTCTAGTTCTCACCATCCCACCACAATTTGCCTTCTCCTCCACATGGCTCTTCCACTTACAGGCAGATTATTCGGTTGAGGATAGCTTTGTACAGGACCCTATAGGTGGGAATGAAAAGAAGGAATGATGAGAGAGGCTTGATATCATTCACCTGCTCAGGACCTCCTAAACTACTGGACCCCCATTTCAAGGGGAAACCACTACCCACTAGCAGGTACTTACTGGGTATGCTGGGATAGCCATGGGCATCTGTAGGCACAGAAGGAGAAAGAGGTGATGAGAGTGACCCCACAGAAAGGATAAGAGACATCAAGGATACCTTCCCTGAGGAAACCCAACAAGCACTACTGTCCAAGGAAACTCTAGAGTCAAAAGATAGCACCTAGGTGATCCTTCATTTTTAGGAGATTTCCAGTGCTGTGAACCTCACATCACCCCTTTAAGACAACATCTGGTAAATTCTATTATCTGTATACTTTCAGGGAGCTCTGGTGATTTACTCCATAAGGAGTTGTTCTGCTAACCCAAAGACCAAGTCTTTCTAGTGTTTCCTCTGGGGAAAGGTGGGCAATTTCCTCTCATTTGATTCACAGCTTCCAGATACCCACTGGCGGCTTAGCTATGAGTCAAATCCTAGTCAATGCCAATTAGTGAGTGAGTACATATTCCACACTCTCATTCCTTCCTAGAGAATTCATCCCTCTCCAGCTTGCATCATTTTTATTGCTATTAAGTCAGAACTGACCCTCCAACAAGTCTTCAGAGACTGTAAATCACATGGGAGGAAATTGCCCGTCTTTCTGACAAGAAGTTGTTGGATTCCAATCATCTACTAGGCCATCTCTTTCAGTGTTTAGAAGGACTCAAAGAGTCGGTATGTGTCAAGCACACATGGCAGTGCTCACCTCTGGCAGGTGTGTTACACTCTGTAAGTTTTTGTTACCTGCGTGATTTTCCTGATCCAATTCTTCTATCTCCCAACAGATTACATTTACACTACTGAAATGGAATTTATCTTTTTTTTTCCTTTGTCCCTGTCTTTAGATGCCAGATCAAGGTATTGTAGCTTTCTTATTTTATGAACTCCAAAATAGCTTCTTCTATTAAAAATTTTATCATCAAGAATTACTTTGCTGTTGTGTATTGTTGAAAATTGTTCTTGCTTTTGGTTTACTAACACATGTTTACCCATTCTCTTCTTGGAGGACACTAGTGGTTTGAAGGTTGGGATTATAAAAAGTAGTGCTGCCTTGGATATTCCAGGATGTGCGTTTTAATAGTGATATGTGCACTATAGGAGTCCAGTGACTTAATAGGTTAAGTGTTGAACTGTTAATGGAAGGTTTGAACCCACCAGCCAGTCCTCAGGAGAAAGATGATGTGATCTCCTGTAAAGTTTTACAGCCTGAAAAACCCAATGGGGTTTGGTTCATACACTGTATATAATAGAAATTCCATGATTCCTACATCATTGATCATGTGTTTGTTCAGCTTTTACAAACAATCCCAAACCATTTGCTAAAGCAATTATGCCAGTTCACACTCCCAACAAAATGGGAGTGTATGAGAGGTTTGATTGTTTTACATCCTACCACACTTGCTACTATATACCCTTTTCATTGTGATTCTTTCTATTGGATACGTAGTAGTGTCACACTGTTGGTTTTCATTGCCTTTTCTAGATTACTATTGATATTGAGTAACTTCTCATAAGTTTTCTCTTCATGTGTTCTTACTCCTCTTTTCCTTCAATTCCTGACTCAGCTGATATACCTTCTCTTCCCCTAGGACACCTTTGCTGACCCTATGACTAAGTCAGACCCCTTAGTTGGACTCCCCAGACCTCTTTTATATTCTCCATCCTAGTCCTGATACTTCTGTCTGTGTCACACTCATCCCAACTCTGGTCACTCACAGCCACCAATATCTGGATGACTTGTCTATCTTCCCATTGAGTTATCTTGGTCACAATTGGACCCATCAAAGGGATTCACAGAGAACATGTACTTGTGGAAAATAGATGAATGTGGCCATGAATTAAATAAGGCAGGAAGCAACCATCTACACACATGGCTCTGGGGAGCAGCAGGCTGTCCTCCAATGAAGTTGATGGATTGAAGCTCCAAATCCCCGTCCACTTGCAGGTATTTGACCATCTGCAGGGGGAGCCTGTGTCCAAACTCGTAAAAAGGGCTTCCATTTATCACCACCTAGAAAGCAGGGATGAAAGATCAAGAGCCAGTAAACATGACCTTTAAGGTGAAAGTGAAAGGTGAAACTAGGAAGCAGAGCAAAGATCTCAAAGTACACCTTGGGATATATTAGTGCCAAAATCAATGTCCTTACAGTCCATAAATCAGAGGTCAAGCAGGAGGTCAGAAGCAACTCATAGATTGAAGAATGGAGAGGCTAGAGAGTTTAGTCTTGGGATGGAAATTGGGAGAGGACCAAATCTTAGTCCTGGTTTTGTCCCCAAATGAAAGGGTTTGAGCTCTAGCTCTAATATGTCCAGACATCAGCTAAGTCACTTCACCTCCTCAGTCTTTGTTTTCTCATCTGTGAAAAGAGGGCTCACTCAATTTTGGGATTCCTAGAAAGTTTTACAACCTAGCAAAGTATATCAAAACATGCTAGAAATACTGTACAGTAGATGTGGGCCTTGTTATCATATCTCTGCATACTTGAAATTAATTTCTATGTCTATTCAGAGGCTTAAGAAAGAACATGCGGCTGGGAGCCAGCTCTGAGTATTGCTGGTGTGGAAATTATAGAACAATATCATTGATCTCATATGCAAGCAAGATTCTGCTAAAGATTATCCAAAAACGACTGGAACAGCACATCAACAGAGAACTGCCAGAAGTCCAGGCTGGGTTTATAAGGGGTTATGGTACTAGGGATATTGTAGCTAATGTTAGATGGATCTTGGCTGAAAGCAGGGAATACCAGAGGAATATCTGTGTTTCATTGATTATGCAAAGGCGTTTGACTGTGTGGATCATAACAAACTGTGGCTGACTCTGAGAAGAATGGGAATCCCAGAACACTTGATCGTGCTAATGACTTGGACCAGGAGTTAGTCATCAGAACAGAGCAAGGAAACACTGAATGGTTTGAAATTGGGAACGGTGTACACCAGGGATGTGTCCTATCTCCATACATTTTCAACCTGTATGCAGAACAGATTATCTAGGAGGCTGGGCTGTATGCGAAGTGTGGCATCAGAATTGGAGGAAGATTCGTCAACAATCTGCATTATGCAGATGACACAACCCTACTTGTTGAAAATGAGGAGGACCTAAAGCACTTGCTGCAGAGGGTCAGGAATCGCAGCCTTCAATATGGATTGAGGCTCAATATCAAGAAAACAAAGATTTTCACCACGGGGCCAATTGGCAGCATCAGGATGGATGGTGAAGAGATTGAGATTGTTCACAGCTTTAGTTTGTTTGGCTCCACAGTCAACACTCTTGGCATGAGCAGCCAGGAAATAAAAAAAAAACGTATTGCAATGGGAAAGTCTGCTGTTAGGGACCTCTCTAAAGTACTGAAGAGCAATGGTGTCTCTCTGGAGACTAAGGTGTGCCTGATACAGGCCATGGTCTTTGCAATCAGTTGTTATGCATCAGAGTTGGACAATGACTAGGAAGAATAGAAGGAGAATTGATGCCTTTGAGCTGTGGTGCTGGAGAAGAGTATTGAATGTACCATGGACTGCTAAGAAAACAAATAGGTTCATCCTAGAGAGGGTTAAACCGGGATGCTCCTTGGAAGCAAGGATTCTGAGGCTCCATCTAACATACTTTGGACATGTTGCAAAGGAGGGACCAGTCCTTGAAGAGGGACATCATGCTTGGGAGGGTGGAGGGACAGTGCAGGAGGGGAAGACACTCTGTGAGGTGGATTGATTCAGTGATTGGGGTAATCAGGGTGAGTGTGTCAGAGACAGTGAGATTGGCACAGGACAGAGCAGGGTTTAGGGCTGTTGTACATAGGGTCGCTATGAGTCACAGGCGACTCGATGGCACATAACAACAACAACGTGCTTTAATCACTCCACTTTAATCAGTGGAGTCTCTCAAACATTCTTTGATGCAGGACCTGGGATCATTCTCATTGGTTTATAAAATCAAAGTTCTAGATGCTAGAATGATCTGCTTAAGGTCACACCTCAAGAGTGCTAAATCCTAGACTTGAACTTGGCCTATCCAGCACCAAACTATAATGTTAATCTTTGATGATGAGGTTAATTCCCAAGATTGATGTAATCTGATGCCCATAGAAGGAAAGTCAAGGGAGGGTCTCCAACTGGCAATGGCCTCCACCCCACAAGAGTCTTCTCAGTCATGTGAGAGTGAGTGCTAGGATTTCCACTGAAGTTTTATTTATGGAGATCAGGAGGTGGTGTGGGAGAGGAGAAGGATATCAGAGAGTCCTACATAGTTGTCAGGAGACGCTCTCTTAGACATGTCACCCTGTGGTGTACACAGAACACCACCCGAGTCTAAGACACAAAAACATTAATGAGAAAAGAATGAAAGATGGGAGAGGAAAGGAGGGGAATGAAGAAGGGAGGAAGGAAATAAGGAGAGGAGAAAGAGTATCAGGGGATGACCCATCCTTTCCACAGACAGACCTTGTAGTGCTCAGGCATGACCATGAAAACCAGCTCAAAGCTGGAGCCCTTTTGGAAGGGCATGCTTTTTTTCCTCTCCTCATTGCCCCACTGGCCACCTGTCTTGGTGTTGAAGACCACCTTGTCCCAGCCGTCAAAGCGTGGATTGAAGTGGAAGGCAATGTCTGCCTCATCGCCCTGGCCCGCCATGAAGTTCACGGAAAATCTGGAGAGACACAGGAAGGGCTTCATCCTTGGTCCTAAGGATTAGCAGGAAGCATTCTAAACCCCTCTCTGCCCCAAAGTGCAAGATTGTACCTCCGCACCAGCTTTAAGAAGGCATACTTGGCATGCTGACCCAAGCTGGTGAGGTAGGGGAGAAGTGGTCCCCTTAATTCCAGAGGGCCCACCATCATCCCTTAACTCACACTTCCTCTCCTCAAACACATGCTCCAGTTTCTGTCAACCTAAAAACTTCAGAGCTGAGCACTTATCCAGCATTTACCAGAGCCAGGAATGTCTGTCCTTTGCTTAAATTTAGACTTTCTTGTCTCTCTCCTTTTTTTTTGTCAGCAGGCATCCAGAGGAACTCTCTACTCGGACTCCTCCTGAGACCCCCACATAGCCTGCTTTCCTACCTCTCAGTCTTCTACTCCTACTGCCTGACCCTCATTCACTTTGCTCCCTCCACACTTGCCCCAGCAAACCAACCTCTTCCAAGTTATTCCAACTGAGCAGATTGTTCAGGGCCTGCCTGAGGGCCTCTGCAAGTTAGTTCCCCTTCCTGGTACCAGTTCGCCCAGCTATCCCAAATTCTTTTTACCTACTTCAGTCCTATGCTGTAAGGATGCCCCTTCTGACCACTTTATTTAAAGAGACAATGTCCCCTGTTTATATATTCTCCCCATCACATTCCCTTCTTACTTCTTAGCAATGGGCTTGTTAAATATTTGACTTCTTTTTCATCTATCTCCCCTACGAGAAAGTCAAGTCCACTAGGATGGTGCTCTCTACTTGTCTGTCCTGTTCATGGCTTCCTCTCTGTCCCTCAGCACAGGATTAGTTCCCAGTGAAGAAAACAACAATATCATATACCCATTTAATTATTATCTCCATTTTCTTCTTGCCGTTGAGTATTCCCTGACTCATGGCGACCCTGTGTACAACAGTGTAACCCTGATCAGACCTGTGGCATCCTCACAAAGTCTGCTGTACTCAAGTCCATTGTGTCAATCCATGTCTTTGAGGGTCTTCCTCTACTTCACTGACGCTCTGTACTTTTCTAAGCATGATTCTCTCTCCAGGGACTAGGCCTTCCTGATCCTTGTCTCTAAGGAACATCTCTGGCTGTACTTCTTTTGAGTCAAGACTTGTATAGGAGTTATTTTATCCAAGTTCCCAGGTGGTGCAAATGGTTAACATACTTGGCTGTTAAACAAAATGCCAAGTTTGAGTCTACCCAGGGGAACCTCAGTAGAAGGCCTAGTAAATCTATTTCTGAAAAATCAGCCGTTTTTCAGCTTGACAGAACTCAGCGAGTTCTACTCTGACAGTCATGGAGTCTCCATTCATGGAAACAGACTTGGTGATTACTCCACTGGAGGCACAGTTTCATGCATTGAATCTACCTAGCAATCCCATTCTACAGAATAATTAAAGTATAGGGATATATAGTCATTTCCCAGCCACATAGTTGGCAAGTGCAAGCAGTGGAATTTGAACTCATGTTCAGAGGCTAAGATGCTAATTTGTGTTATCACACCATGAGCTATTCCTTGTGGGAAGCCAAATATTAAGTTATATCATAAACCATATGCTTAATCAGGAATTGAAGTAAACACAAAATATAAGCTGGAATTCCTCTTTTGACAGATTGTGGGAAATGAGCTGCTTCCTGAAAGAAAGAGGTAGGTAGGTCCTCCTGCAGAGGGATCCTTAAAAGTCTGCTTGTAGGGAGCTCTGGTGGCCTAGTGGCAAGAAACTGCACTGCAATCCCAGAGGAGAGCGCTTCAAATCCACCAGATCCTTTGCTAGAGAAGGAGGGACAATCTCTTCCTGTACCAGTCAGATCTGATTTGATGGTACACACACATGCACACACAATTAAAAAAATTTTTTAAGTCTATATTTGTGAACTACTTCCTTTCTGAGCTAAGCAATAGAGAAAAACTTGGCTTCATTTACTGAAGAATTCTCTTTATAATTTACTTCCTGGTGATTCTCAATAAAGACACAGAGGCGTGGCTTGAGGCTGCTTCAGTTTTTTGAGCTGTTCACCCCCTGCTTCATGCGCTCTGTTTTTATCTGTCTTGGTGTCCCCATCTTTTCTATGTTCTTAGTTTACAACACTTCCTAACTTTGAAGCTACCCATCAGGTGAGCCCTCCCAAACCCCTGCAGGGCCCATGGGTCCCTTATTTGATGACCCAGTCTAGGATTTCCTGGACCAGGGTTAGTCTTTGGCTACTGGGTAAGCTAGAAGAGAAGAATACCTCCTACCCCAAGGTCCAGAAACTTCCTGTTCTATAACCCAGCTCAGCCCAGACTGAGCAGATCTTACCTCCTCATGTGCTGGCTGGCCACTCCTTGGATGTAAATGGACATCCCCACGCTAAGACCTCCTGGGATAGGCTGATTGTAGGGTAAAGTCTGTAGAAGGAACAAAGTAAGGGACCTAGAATGCCATCTTCCTATTTTAGCTCTTATCCCTCATGGAGGAAGGCCTGCACCTCACTCTATTCCACTCCCTTAAGTAGAGGCAAGGAAATTAAGAGATGAAGGACAATGGGTCAAGGAAAAAATCAGGAGTTAAGGGTGAACATGAATGACCTGAGGACTAGGCAGGGAGTCAGTGAGGACTGTGTTACGGAAGTTGGTAGGGCCTCCTCAAGGGTCGTAGTTCTGCTAACTAAGCCAGATCCTGAGGATGGTCTCAGACTGACACTCACCGGGTTGTAGGTGGGCTGATAGCCAGGTGCAGGGACAAAGGCCATCTTGAGAGGCTAGACTGGTGGTGTGTCTTGAGAGAAGAGCTTCAGGAGTGAGGAGTGTTAACAGGTGGCAGGTGGCTCTTATAACTGAGGGCCAGGGAGTGGCTGAGAGGACAAGGTCCAAGTAGCCGCCTCTCCTATGGAGTTGCCAGCACCTTCTTTCCCTTGGGGAAACCCCTATTCTTGCTTATCCACCTCACTGGTGGTCTGCCAGGGTCCAAATCAGCTGGGTCAGGACTAGGGGGCTCAGATCAGGCTCCCCACCCCCCTCTCAAGACCCTCCTGCAAAGAGGAAGTCATGGTGAACTTCAATCCTTCCAGGGTCTTATCAGAGACCATAAAACCCTGCCCAGACCTTTGTCAAAGGGAGGGTAACATCTGTAGGGTTGGGCAGAGCTGCAGGAGTAGATGGGTGAGCAGAGGAAGTAGATGTAATCAGATAATGCCAGAACCGGGGACTCCTGACTCACCCAGCAACAGTAAGACAGCCACACTGTGTGACCATAGCAAGCCTTTGACTGCTGTGTACATTACATTGTTTGTATAGCTGCTTACATCACCACCTCTGGATGCAGAGGTTCTTGGCTCTGACTTGGTTCTTCCTGCCTGTGGGCCCTTCATAGTGAACCTCAGTGTGCCTATTTGCAAATGAGCAAGATATGGCAAGGTTCACATCTGTTTGCACAGAATTACTATGAGTCACAGTTGTATCAGCAGCACCTAACTGCAACAATATGAATCTTATGGAGTCCTTGCAAGTTAATAAAGGTAAAGTGCTTAACACATGGAGGTCACTAAAATAAATTCTTGTGCTCTTGTCCTCACGTTGTCCCTTGTTGTTGTTGTTATTGTTGTTCTTGTTAAGTGCCGTGACTCATAGCAACCCTAGAACAAAAGGCATGAACACTTGTAAAATTTTCATCATTTCTCCAAGTTCATAGAGTTTCCTAAGCAACCTATTTCAAAAGTGATGCCACTCCTGCTTCCAAGTTTGTTTTAATTAGGGAGCTCCGCCACTGTCCACCATGGGTAACCATTATTACATTTGACACATCAGTGTCATAGTGTTTAGCATCACAGCAACCACGAGTTACCTCTGTATAGCAAATGGACAGACCAGTTCTATACCACTTAGAAGAATGTTTGACTAAAAACAATTAAAACCAGGAATGAGTGCCACAGATTAAAATCACCCACCTTTGGCTTTGTAGCATAACTTTCTATCCACTAAGCCAACAGAGCTCTCTCTATGTTGTTGTTTAATACAATCAACTCACAGCAAATAGCCAGTAAACATTGCACACACATTCTCACCAGAACCAGAGATCAATCCTCTGTAGAATCAGACTGCTTCAGAATACTCAGCACCTGGATTCCAGCCCACATTGTCCCTGGGTGGCATAAATTGTTAAAGACTCAGCTACTGACCAAAATGCTGCCAATCAAATCTACCCAGTAATGTCTCAGAATTACCTGCTCTGAAAGGTTGCAACCATGTAACCCTGTGGGGTGGCCAGTAGGCAGAATTGACTTAATGGGGATTGCTTGATGTTAGTCCTTATTCTAAACACATAAATTCCAAAAATTAAAGGTATATGTGGATAGGAAACTTTAAGAAATGAGGCAATTTGCCTGATTGATTGGAAATGAAAGTGTAACTGGAAAACAATGATTCTGTTACCTGCCAGGAAAAATCAGTCCTGGAGACTGAAGTTGCAGCAAAGAAGAAGTTTTATTATATACTGCTGTATAGGAGATGGGTATTGTCAGGCCCAGACCAAAGTCAAGGGGAGAATGAAAGATTCAAAGAATACCGCATGTCAACAAAGGGAGTGAACACCTCACCCACCAGGCTAAACCACAATGGAATGCCCCTCCCTGAAGACCCTTACTATAAAAACTTGCCCCAAACCACCTTAGGGCAAGGTTTTCCCCTGGTCTGTCTCTCTCTCCAGACCAAGGAATGGGAGGCCCCCTTAATAAAGCTGCTCTAAGCTTTCTCTCTTGTCCCTTCCTTGAGTCCTTGGCCTTACATCCATTGTGAAGACCTAACATCTGGTGTACAAAACACAAGAGAAGAGTCAAGGTGTGTTGCACTCCCACTCTTTCGGGGTGATTTTGGCACCCCTCACTCTCTCTTTTGAACCTACCCGCTCACACAGTGTCAAGATATCAAATGGTAACGTAATGTCCCATTTCTCTTCTCTTCTCCTATTCTGTGTGTATGTCAGCTGACTGAATGCTTTGAGTGCTTGTGAAGTGCTGATGCTACTCTGAAGCCAAGGAATTTGATTGAGTCCCCACTTGTGGCTTGTGGTGATTTGGGGGATCCTCTGGGACCCCAACTGTGCCTGTGCTTGATATCGGCATACCTATTGCTAAGACACACTTTTACCCCATGAGAGGCACAGCCAGAGAGACATCTGCACAGACTGATGGGACAGACTCTCTGTTGTCTATTTCCATCCGTTTTGTGTTTATGTCTTGTCATCAGTAGTGTCCACTTTCCTTAAACTCCTCCTTTTTCTGGCAGCTGCTACCTCTATTCTGAAAGAGTCCTTCCTGGGAGTTATCTGTTGCTTCCTCCCATGAAAAAAATCTCTGTCCCTATTATTCTTCTGACTTCCGCCTTCTCCCCTCATTCTTCTTCTGCACTCTCAGACAGCTTTTCTGACTTTTCTCCCTCCCTCAGAAAGGCCCATTTGCTCATAAAATTTAGATATTTTTGCCTCTGGGCATTTTGGACTCCCTTAGGATTCAGGTCTTTCCATACTCAACTCCTATACCCAAAAATTGCATATCTGTGTCCCACAGGAGCCCACCCAAATGCCAGGTACTTCTTCCAGAATATTGATCATGATAGGAGATGTCCATGCCACCTTTGGCCTTTCCCAGAATCTGAGACTTCTGGATTTTAGAGGATGTTCTGAAATCTCGGCTACCTTCACCCACGGACCTGGACACCATGGGTAGCAAAATGTCTAAGCCCCAAGGGACAATCCCTTGGTCTGCCTCATCTTGAATCTTTCAAACCTGGGCCTGGCTGAGGAACTCTGCCCCAAGAGACTAACATTTTACTGTAATTGGGAATGGCCACAATACCAGCTAGATAATGACTTCTCAGTGAAAACAAGACTTTTGATCTCAGTACCTTTGAGATCTTGACAGCTTCTCCTAATGAACTCAGAGATGGACAGAGATCCCATATGTCAAAGCTTTCTTTCACTTATGCTCCCGTCCTTTTCTCTGCAAAGCCTGCCAACCTGTGCAGGATTGCTTAGCATAAAGCCTTCACTGATTAAGTCTCCCAATACCAAACCATCCCCTTTCCTTACTCTCTCCCAGGACTCATCCTCATACCCTCTGGGTGACTCTGCTTTTTCAGATCCTGTAGACTTCCTCTCTCAGCATTACCTGCCACCCCCACCTGCCTGCTGCTCCAGAACCCACCATTCCTTCTCCTTCAACTAGCCCAGACTCAACTACCCCCACCCTCACATCTCCCAGTTGCTAGCCACACATGGTCCCACTAGACCAAGTCTCTCCTCCGTACTATTCAGGACGTTGGAGGCATTGAGGGTCTCATTCTAGCCCATGCGTGTTCCTCCCTAACTGATCTTTCCCAAATTGAAAAATGTTTAGGTTCATTTTCCAAAAGCCCAACAATCTATACCAAAGAGTTTATGTAACTGACCCAGACCTACGATCTCACCTGGCATGACCTTTTGTTGTATTGTCCTCTACTCTGATGCCAGACAAAAAAGAGCATGTTCTCACTACCACACAGCAGCATGCAGAACAAGTGCATCTAGCAGATGGCTCTGACCTGGTTGGTCCCCAAGCCATCCCCCAGTAAGAGCCAAATTGGACATACCAAATTAATACAGTGACAGGAAGAGATGGTCAGGCCAGACGTGACCATATGGTTCAATGTCTGTTAGCCAGTCTACATGCCATCTTTCACTGAGCAGTCCATTTTTATATCCTCAGAGAGGTTACACGAGATAAAGATGAGAATGCAGCCACTTTCCTAAACCGTCTCACTGAAGTACTAACTCAGTACACCCTCTTAGACCCTACCTTAGGGACCACCATCCTAGCCACTCATTTTATCACTCAGTCAGCCCCTGATATCAAAAAGAAACTCAAAAAGACTGAAGATGGCCATTAAGCACCCATTCAGTACCAGGTAAACATGGCCTTTAAAGTTTTCCATCCCCAAGAGGAACAGACACTGATAGGGACACTCATGCCTGACAGAAGGAGAATATACAGGCCCTGATGTCTGCCTTTTGTCTGGAAGCAGTGAGGGGTCAGAAAACACCTCCTCATTGAACTACCTCCTGATACATGTTTCAAGTGTGGCAAATAGGGTCATTGGGCTAACTGGGGTCCTAACCTTTGCCCTCTGACACAGCCTTGTCCTATCTGTGAGACATTGGGCCATTGGAAGGCCAACTGCCCTTTGGTACCTAGCCACAACAGAGTAGTCCCTCCATTAAACCCAGTCTCCATCCCCGCCAACCTCTTAGATCTGGCTGCTGAAGAGTTAAGGTGCCTGGCTTGACAACTCCTATCACCCTTGCCGAGCTTAGGGTCACTCTTCAGGTAGCGGGCAAGCCAGTTTTCTTTCTTGTTGACATAAGGAATACATTTTCAGTGCTCCCTTTCTTCTCAGGTTCTGTTTTCTCTTCCCAGGTCTTAATAATGGGGATTGATGGTTTCCCTTCTAAGCCTTTTACTACTCAATCCCTCCTCATTACCTTTGACAAAAGAGTACTCACCCATTCCTTTCTAATTATCCCTACATGCCCAACTATGGGAAGCCAGACTTTATACCAAATATTATATGAAAACCCTTGTTCAGGAATTGAAGGAGTTACAGATTTATAAGTTAGGATTTCTCTTGTGGCAGATCCTAGAAAATGAGCTGTTTGTTCCGTGCAGACAGGAGACCGCTAGTGCCCCGCTACAGAGTAAGTGTTACTTCATGGGAAAGACTTCCTGAGCTAGAACATTAGGTTGACAATAGAGAAAAATTCGCCTTCATTTACAAGGAATTCCTTTTGTTATTTGCCTCCCCAGATTTTCAATAAAGATACAGAGAAGCTTGGCTTGGGGGTCTTCAGTTGAGAACTGCTGGCCCCCTGTTTTATGCTCTCTGTTCTATTGCATTCCTGGCTGTTTGTCTCATTATTAATAATTATAAAATTATTCCATCATTTGGGACCCTCGGTCTGCAAAACCCAACTCTATTGATAGGTAGAGACCTCCTGTCTAAACTTGAAGCTGTGTTTCACTGAGAGTCAAGCGAACCTAGTCCTCCTGACCAGCCTTTAGTTCTATCTTACTTAGCACTCATCCCTTCCCTCTGAGCCCCTTTCCACTACCTTTATCACCAGACATTGTCAACCCTGCTGTGTGGGATATTTTCACTCCATCTGTACCTCTCACAGCCAAACTATTTTTGTTACTCTGAAAGAGCCCTCCTCTTTTCCTGATAGACCCCAATTCCCTATCTACACACAACACTGCAAAGGTTTAAAACCCATTATTACTTGCCTACATTCCAATAAGCTTCTTATCCCCTAGTGTTTTTCCAATAGGTTGATTATCTTTTCTTGTGTAGCCCCTCACATCAACTTTCACAAACTCACACTGCTAAACTTCTTCACTTATTGGCCTCCAAAGAATACAGGGTATCCCTCTCCAAGACCCAACTTTCTCTCCTCACAGTCACATACCTTAGTTTTCAATTGTCCTCCACTACTAGAAGTTGATTAGTGGTCATTAGAAGTAGTTACTAGAAGTTAATCAGTGCCAGGTCATTGAAAGCTTGCAGCCACCCCAAATTGCTGATTAAATCTTCTCTTTTCTCAGCTTTACTAGTTTCCTTAAACACTGGATTACCAACTTTTCCTTACTAGTAGATGGAGCAAAAGCCACCTTTTTAATGTGGCAAAAGCCACCCTACAAGGATCCCTAAATTCATCCCAGATAGTTACAAAAACTTTCCTCAAGCTCCAGCATCTCTTCTCACAGACCCCACCTCTTGTGTTGACAAATCCATCTAAACTTTTCCAACTATACACTGATGAAAAACAAGGTATTGTTGCTGGTGTCTTGGCTCAGTTCCTTGGATGTACCTTTACCTCCATTGCATACCTTGCAATCCCTTGCTGCAGCAGCTCTCCTCACTAAAGAGATACTTAAACTCACCCTAAGAAACCCTCTGCAAGTCTTCTCTAGCCATAGACTTTGAGACCTGTTTTCCTACCGCTTCCTATCGTTACTTCACCATGGGTGGATACAAAAGCTCCATCTAATTTCTTGAGTGTGGGAAGCCAAATTTCATACTAAATATTTATAATAAATTATAATTACAACCAAATGCTATATCAACATGTGAGGGAGGCGTGGATATAAGCTGGAATTCACCCTGAATCACCAAGGTAGACCTTAAGTATTAACAGGAGTTAAGGGCTAGGCTGACCTTAATCATATACAGAGTTCTTGTATTGTATTTGCTAACCCCTCCCTTCTGAATCAAGCATAAGGTTTTCAGTAGAAACAACTTAGCTCCATTTGCACAGAATTTTCTTTGTGATTTGCTTCATGCAATTTTCTATTAAGGGCACAGGGAAGCTAGGTTCGGTGCTTCAGTTATTCAAACCGCTCACCCCCTGCTTTACCTCTCTGCTTTCTTATACATTTTTGGTGTTCTGTCTCATTTTTTTTTTCGTTACTAAGAATCTTTACTTCCAAATGATTACCAGTACATTAAGTAATAACAAATAACAAGTTCCCATATTCTACTATCTAATAACTTCAACTACAAGAAACTCAAGAGCAGCCCCAACTAGACTACAAGTATGCTCTGCTTTCAGAAAGTTCACTGTATGTCACCTCACTACTTTCACAAGGGGCCTGCTTTAGTACCTGTTTTCATAAACTGAACTAAATTCAAAAGGGATTTTTGTTTTTACAGAAAAAGGCAAAAAGAGTGGAACCATCATCCAGGCATTTGTTCTCACAATGGTGCACACCAAGCATTCAGTGTTACCAAGCTCCTTTTCTGGCTACTACACTCAGCATTTCAGCATTGAGCCATCAGTTCTGAACTGTCTGAACATGAACAGGTTGGAGGGGTAGTTAGGCTTTTTATGTGTTATTTGGTAACTTATTTGGGAGGTCAGGAATGTTCAAAAATTCTCCCACATAAATGAACAGTAGCTGCACCTTCATCTCATGTCATTTTGGTTTAGGAAAAATGTCACAAGAAGGCTCTTCTTTCGGATAGCGGGGAAAACATCTATTCCTTTTTCTAACAGGAAGGAAGATTTTAAGGCTGGCTGCTATTCAAACAAGTTACAGAAAAAAGCTATTTACTACTTTTTCATCAATAAAGCCCTTGACCTTCAAGAAAGCTTTAGGGAAATGAAATATTTAACACATTTCTTTCTTCAAAGAAATGTTTTTCTTTTACCAGATATCTAAGAATGAAGTCATATTGATATATGCTACTACAGCTTAAGAGCCCAAGAAAATTGTTATGTTTATAAGAAATATGAGGTGGTAAAAAAATAAATATGAGGTAAAAAGATGAATTCTTTGGAATCTATACACACTACTAGGTTTTGCTACTCTCCAAAAAGTGAAGGAATTTATAATATATAGAAATAATTTAATGCTTTGTCACAAGAAGAAAGCTTTGCTAAATCTTATTCCATGTCACAGCTTCTAAAATGCCAATCCATGGAGCAGGTGTCTCCACCTTTCCTATCCATTTATGCAGTAGTTTTCATGGATTTCAGGCCAGATGTCACAGACAAAGCTCAGGAGATGATCCAGGATATCATCCCTGTTCTGTCAGAAGTAGGTCTGGAGTATAGTCATCTTCTCCTGGGTCTCCTTCTCCACCTCACTACTGCAACTGCCATAGCATCCCAGCGCCACAGCTTCCTTGGCCTTGAACTCTTTCTCGCTCTGCAGAGGGACTTTTCCATTTCAGCCTGCACTTCTTTTTTGGCCTGCTTCAGCCTCCAGTTCCGCTTGCGGGCCTCCGGCCTTGCTACTGACTTGCCATGGCGCTAGCAACTCTAAAGACCAGGCGAGCTGCCTGTATCCTCATTTTTTATTCTTTAAACTCTGTGAACAACTTTCTGGAGCCTGGACAGGGATGAGGTGGTGGTCTCTCTCTCTCTTTCTCTTTTTTTTTTTTTTGTGCATACACCAGGAAACCAAAAGGGGATTCACCCAGGGTAAGTGAAATGTTCGTGAAAATTAAAGGCAGGGTTATGAAGAAATCCTCAATTCTTAAATTTTGCTAAAAAGTTAAGAATAGGAGTAGAAAAGATTATATGAAGGTTTTCATCACCTCATGAAGGAGAAATTCACAGGGGAAACTAGAAAAAAATTCATGAGGACTTTCCCAACTCTCTGAAGTACATGGATTAAAAACTCAGAGGTAGAAGTGATAAGAAGAAACCATGCGGAACAGCCCATCATCTGAAGCTCAGTATGTTACAATACTTAAAGAATCACTTAAGAGCTAAGGTGTAAAAATAAGAGAATTGTCATGTTTGCAGTTGTTTCAGTATGTGCAGAAATACTGTAACTGGTTTAAACTGGTAAATTGAACACAGTTAAACTCAAAATCTTGGCAAGATGTTATGTGAGCTTTAAAAAGAGCTCAGCAGAAGGAGTTGTGATTCCTATTTCAGTTTGGTCATTAGGTGATTTGATCTCATTAGCTTTAAAACCATTATGGTCTGAAGAGAAGATGTCTGAAAAATTAGAAGGGAAAAAAACCTCTTCAGAAGAGAGTGATAGTGAATCTGATACAAAGGAGAATGAATTTCCTCTACCTCCAATTCCGGAGGATTTGAGAAATATAATCCAAGATGATAGTCCTTATGAGAAATTAAGTAAACAAGCTTTAGAACTTTCTAATAAAATAGACAAATTGAGTTCTCGTAATAAAATATATGTTACCAAAGAAAAATTGCAGCTCCATCAGCAACAACTATTCCAGATTCTGTGTTATTTAATGATGTGAATCATGCTCCATTGGGAATAACTACTTTTAAGAAGCCTTTTAACAGTTATGTCTATGGCCTTGCGACAGACAAAGCAAGATCATTTCTCTAATTGGGGAAAAAGAGTTTCTGTATTTCCAGAAACAATTCAGGATATACCCCCTGATCAAGATTATCTCCAAGGGTATCAATTGTAACAACATCAGTCATTTTCTTATGAGACTATTAAAGAATTAAAGCAAGCCATAGTTGCCTATGGTATGCATTCTACCTATGCAAGGGGCATATTACAAGGATTAGCTACAGAATTTAGATTAATTCCTTATGATTGGGAGTCTGTGGTCAGAATAGACTTGGAATCTGGAGCATATTTACAGTTTAGAACTTGGAGGACTGATGAAGCTACAAACATGGGGAGGATTAACTTATCTAGAAATCCTCCTCTTAATGTTACTGCTGATCAGTTGTTGGGGAAAGGTCAATGGCTGAGAGTGCAAGCTTAGTTACAATATGGTGATGCTGTGATTGTACAAGTAAAGCTTTGTTGTACGCAAGCATGGGGTAAAGTAGAAATTTCAGGAAAGGGAGGTCAATCCTTTCTTAGACCAACACAATATGAAAATGAAAAATATGCTGATTATCTACATTAAAAGATGCTATTAATAGAGCAGTTTCTCAACTCGAGGATTGTGAGCTTTTGTTAAAAACTTTAGCATATGAAAACGCTAATTCAGAATGTCAAAAGGCTCTTAGACCATTGAAGACTCAGAATGCTTTCCTAGATGAATATATCCTTGCTTGTAAGGACAATGGGAATAGTTCTTATCAAACCAATTTGATAGCAGTGGCTTTAAAAGGAACTTTATCCTGTACCAGTCAGATCTGATTTGACGGTACACGTAAAAATAATACAATAAAAATTTTTAAAAAAGTTTTTTTAAAAAAAGGAACTTTAAATTTTTCTCAAACCAAATGTTACAATTGTGGATAGATTTAAACAAACCTGTAAAATTTATTATTATTCATTTATTATACTCTCCCACTGGAATATTATCTCAAGAAAATAAAATTATAGAATGGTTATTTTTGGGAAATAAATGAAGTAAAAAATTAGTTACATATATTGAAAAAATCTGTTATCTCATCCTTAAAGGTCAGCTGAGACTACACCAATTCATGGCTGCCAACTCAAAGGAAATTATAGTCCCTTTCACATCTTCACAGATCAATAATTTATGGAAAATATCAGATTAGTACCCATTATGTACAGTGTTTGGATGAGTTTTCAGACTGATTCATTCTAGGAAGCAGGAGTCACATCCACTTCCTAAACTAGATGCTTCTGGAAACTCTACATAAACTCTATAAATGTACAGTAATGATATTAGTTATAGAAAAAAAGTACAGGCCTTTTGTACAAAGCTTACTCTGAGTCGAATTCAACTCTGTGACACTTAACTACTGCCAAATAAGACTGTTTGTTATTGTTGTTGTTATGTGCCGTCGAGTCGTTTGCGACTCATACTGACCCTATGTACAACAGCCCTAAACTCTCCTCTATCCTGCGCCAATCGCATTGCCTCTGACACACCCATCCAAATTACCCCAGTCACTGAATCAATCCACCTCATAGAGGATCTTCCCCTCCTGCGCTGTCCCTCTACCCTACCAAGCATGATGTCCCTCTCCAAGGACCTGTCTCTCCTTATAACATGTCCAAAGTATGTCAGACAAAGCCCCAGAATCCTTGCCTTCCAGGAGTAGCCTGGTTTAACCCTCTCTAGGATGAATCTGTTTGTTTTCTTGGCAGTCCATGGTCCAAATAAGACTAGTGCTTTTATATCTGGAGGAACACTCTTCCACTTTGCACATCACCCTTTGTCAATGTGCTATATGAAGTAAACTGGGTTTGCTGTGATGCTAAAGCTTGTGTCATTGGGGTATCAAATACCATAATGGTTTCCCAGTGTGGACAGTGTTTGGTGTAGCTCCCAGTTGTAAAATGGGCTTGGAAACAGGAGTGGCATCCACTTCTTAAACCACATGTCTCTGGAAACTCTATGAACCTGGAGAAACGACAATAGTTATGCAAAGGCATTAGGAATTTGGATCATAAAGTCACACTGTGAGTCATACTCGACTCAATGGCAATCAACAACAACAACAACATCAGATTATCGGCAGGAAGCCTTTGTGAATTATGTAGAAAAATCTCTAATTCTTATCCCTTAGATAAACGATTACAATTTCCAAAATGTACTAATTGGATATTACCAACTAAAAGAAAAAACATCACCTTTGCAAGCAGATACTTATTATACAGATGCAAATAAGATGGGTTATGCAGTTATACTAATTGTAAAGATAATAAAGTCGTTAAAACCAACTTGACTTCTACTCAACAGGCTGAATTATATGTTGTTGTTATTATTATGTTATTGCAAGATAAAAACTTTAAGACTACCAAAATTTAACAGAACAGCAAGCAACAAATGCTGGCGAGGTTGTGGAGAGACTGGAACCCTTATTCACTGTTGGTGGGAGTGTAAAATGGTGCAA
>NW_006400058.1:1533673-1539107 GCF_000299155.1 Elephantulus edwardii
AATGTCACAATTAAATGATAAAATATATCAATTATTAGTTGGAAATGTTAAAAGTTAGTGAAGATTTCATCTCCCTGTTCATTTAAATGTCAATGGAATAATGAAAAAATCTGAAATTACATGGCAACAAGCTCAAGAAATTATACAAAGATGTCCTCAATGTAGTCCCATTAATGTATCACCTTATGAAAAAGGAGTCAATCCTAGAGGTGACAAATGAAATGTATTATGGCAAATGGATGTTATATTCCATCTTTGGGAAATTACATATGTTCACCTTGCTGCTGATACTTTTTCAGGTTTTCAGTGGGCCACTGCTCTGTCAAGAGAAAAATCAGAGTATGTAATCTGATATTTAATTGAAATTTTTTTCTTTTTAAAAAAATTTTATTGGGAAAAGATATTGGGGTACAAGGAGGTGAGGGCTGGGGGCAGAAGGGTGAGGATGGGCAAGGATGAAAATTGCAGGGGTGCAGTTGCAGAGCTGCACAATTTGGTTGGTGAGGGGAGCAGATGAAGGAAATGAAAAGGTTCCAGGGGGGATCAGATGCTACAGGGGAATGGTAAGCATATTCCAATGGTGATTAAATCAACTGTCATATTGATTTGGGAACTGGATGCAGACTCTCTGGCTTCTTCATGTTTAACAGGGCGTTGATGTGTAGGGGGAAAGGGAGGACACTTTAACACCTTACTGGTGGTCTTGGGTTAAAGTTGCTTGCTTTCTTGTTCTGTTAGAAGATATTTTCCTGACATTTGCTCCCCTCTGGAAGGCAAAGTGTTTTCCAAGGTGGGTCCAATGGGGATGGCTGGTTGAACCCAGAGGCTCCATCCTCCTTTGCTTTCTTAGCTGGCAGTTGTATTTCCTTTTTGTCACTGATGCTGAGCTCAGGGTCAGGCCTGGCGTAAAATTCAGTGTTAAGGTTACCTATAGGAAAGGGAGCAAACCTAGAGAAAACAAACTTGTGAGTTACAAATAGAAGGGCTTTAGGGCTGTTACTTTCAGGTTTACTGGGGGAGAGGGTGGTGGAAAGTAGCCTGGATAAAATTCTCTGGATACCCTAGGCACTTTTTTTCTACCAGGGGTCATATGGCACAACCTGGGGACTGAGGAGCTCACCCTGAGGGCTGTGATGGCTCGCCCCGAGCAGGGGGCTGAATATTGCCCCCCCCCCCGAGCAGGGCAACACCCCCCAGGGGATGGCTGGTACACTCCCCCTCCAATTGCTCCCTCCCCAGTCTGGACCCCTCACCTGAACCAAAGACTATGTGGCCAGGGACAGCGTCCCCAATTCCAGCACCCACTTTTACCCCACCCATAAGTGGTCATACTGTAATTTGAAGTAGGTGTCACTGCCCTTCCCCTTTATAAATGGCAAAGGGAAACTGAGTGTTGTGAACAGACTCCCCCAGGTCTAAACAGCTTTTGGCAGAAGCATTCAACAGATCAAACTATGTGGTGCATTTAGGATGTTGGTCCTCTTGGACATGCTGCCACTGTCAAGTGTCATCAAGTAGACAATTCACAGTGACTTTCAACAATCCATTGTATCGGTGATCATCTTCTCTGGCCTGTCCAAGGAAACCCAAACCTGAAGGTGGCGGGGCGCACGTCTCCCACAGGCAGCTGCCAGCTTCTCCCGCTGCAACCATCTTGGCTCCAAGAATTCTCCCCAGAACAAGTCCACTTTGGGGCAGTGTGGCGGCTCTGCTGCACCAGTCTCGGGGAACCCCAGTGCCTACCATCCATCTTGGATGAGGGAATCCGTGGGTTCCAGCAGTGGGAGCTGCGGCAGCAGAAAGGAACAGTCTCAGCAGCAGGGGCAGGGAGCTGTGGGACTCACCCAATCCCCCTTGGGAATCCTTGAATTCCTGTTGTTGAGCCTCGATCTTCGCTGAAGACAATTCATCAACTGTTTAACTGTTCAATATCAAGAAACAGAGGCCTATAGAAGGCCATAGTGGCCCTCCTCCATGTGGTCTGCTGCTCCCACAGCTCACCACGTTGTCTCAGGCTCTGCTGCCATTTTGGATCTAATTGAAACTTTTAATGTGATGGGTCTTCCATCAAGTATTAAAATTGATAATGTTCCTGCTTATAATTCTAAGAAAACAAGAATTTCTCAAAAATGGAACCTTACTCATATTATTGGTGTTCCATATAACCCCCAAGGACAAGCTACTAATAGAAAGAGTTAATCTGACTTTACAAACTATGTTGAAAAAACAAAAGGGGAGAGATGGGATAGGATGAATACCATCTACTCAAACTATTTTACATAAAGCATTACTTACTTTAAACTTTTTAAAATCTAATAAAAAAGGACAGACTCCAGTTGAAAGACATTGGGTATTACAATCATCTAAAGAATTTAATCAGCCTACATATCATAGGGACCCTCTAACTATTGAATGGAAGAAGGAATTTGTTTTTAGGTGGAGTCGAGGATTTTCTTATATCTCTACAGGCTCAGAACTGCTGTGCCCTCCAGAAATGTGAAACCCGGAGATGAATTGAAAGAGTTTCGATGAGGACAGAGTTGCAAAATGGCTGAGTATGATGACACTGGAGCAGCATCAAACACTGGACCAATTACCAGAGACTAAAAAGGCTGAGATACCTACATGGGACCAGATAAGGAAATTAATAATGGGGGGCGAGGGAGAATATTTCAGAAGACAGGGAAACCAGTATCTGCTGAACATTGCTTACTGTTTGGGGTCAGGTAGGAATTGCAGATAATACCAGCTATTGGGGATATATACCTAATACTCCCTTGTTAAAAGTAGTCCAATGTGTTTATACTCCTATATCTATTTATAATAATGACAGTCAGTGGATTCCTGATCCCCATGATAACAGGGGATCCCTTAAATCTAATGAAGAAGGAATGACTTTCTAATTATACTTTAGATATTTATATTTTCCCTATATGCACTGGATATGAATCCCATTGTTTGAAAGTATCTTGGGCATGGCTTTATAAAGTTTGGGGTAATATTACATCTCTCTAGTACATGTTACAAGGGTATGGTTTTTGTGGAGACATCAGTAACATAACTTCAGAGTATCCTGATAGTATTCCCTGTCAGTTGCTTCCTTTATCTTTCTTAGAGAATGGATACATTGGAAACAATGTTGAGAAAAGAAAGGATGAGTTTTAATTATTACTTCCCGTGGAAGCATCACTGATTGGGGCTTTGTTGGTTCCACTCATCATCATAGAACCACTAAAAAATTAAGTTAGTGTAAGGAAGGCAATGGACTTACAACTACTCATGCTAATAACTCTATATCTTAGCATGGAGGAGGAATGGTGAAACCATATCCAAGCATATTCAGCATTTTTCTTAACAAAAACACTTTTGAAAAATAAAAATTCTATTGAGATGTGTATTTATTGAGATTGGAAATTATTCATATAATCATATTAGTAATGTTACTAGCTCTAAATTTAAAAGAAATTAAACCAATTACATTCAAGCCTGTGTTTCACATTCAACTCTATGGGAATCTACAAATTTAATATTATATTGTTCAAAAATATTTTTTATTTGCCTAAATTGTTCAATTATTTTATCATTTAATGAAAGTATTTATATATTAAGATCCTGACTTGAATTATATTGGTCAATATTAAAGAGAAAATGGCAATCACCCCCTGAAAGTATGATTTTATAATACTTGATGACATAATTAATAAAGAATGAAAAAAGAGTAATTTGAATTAGCAATTTTGGGAATTACATTACTGCCACCACTACTATAGCTGGTGTGGCTTTGAATCAGGTATTTAAACCTTAGTTTATATGAAAACATGGAATCAAGATTCTGAAAAGTGAGGGTCCTTTCAAACATAAAATTAGATTGGAATACTACACAGTTTTGCATTACTCCAGTAAAGCAGAATGATACCAAATGGAGTGAATCCTGGTAATTTCAAAGATGATTATTATTGCTCAGATTCATTCTGCTTCCGATAAGCAACTGGATTATTTTAACAGCATAGGTATTCCACAAAGAATAGCAAAGGAATATGCACCTGAATCTTTCTGATCATATGGAGACTTTCGGAAGTATTTTTGTGAGTTTTGCTTAATTTGTTATACTTGTTTGTGTATAAAGGATGGAAAGAATAAAAACAAACATGAATGAAAGAAGAAGCCGTGCTTGTCTAGATGACAACATAATTAAGATATAAACAAAAGGGTGAAATGTAGAAAACGAAATTTCATACTTAATATTTATGATAAACCAAATGCTATATCAGTGTATCAGGGAGGTGTGGATACAAGCTGGAATTCATGCTGAAGCACCAAGGCAGACCTTTGGGTGTTCACCAGTATGAAGTACTAAGGGCGACCTTAAGCATTTACACAATTCTTGTATTGAATTTGCTAACCCCTCCCTCCTGAGTCAAGCATAAGGTTTTCAATAGAAAGAGTTAAGCTTCATTTGCATACAATTCTCTTTGTGTCTTGCTCCCTGACAATTTTCAATAAAGGCACAGGGAAGCTGGGTTCAGTGCCTCAGTTGTTCAAAATGCTCGCCCCCTGCTGTTTTCTTATACATTGTTGGTGTCGTCTCATTTTTTATTCTTTATTCTCAGTCAACAACACTCAACCCTGATAAAAGCCTTTTTAAAACCCAGTCACACTTCTTCAAGAAAACACCTTGACTTATTATGACCATAGCTGCCATGAAGTCCTTGCAGATAGGGGCTTTTTACTTTCCTCCCTATCTGACCAATCCATCCCTAAACCGGACCATACTCTGTTGATAGCAGCTCTTGTATGACCTCTAAAGTTACCATTAGGCAGCCTATGCTGTAGTTTCCATAAACGGAGTGTGGAAAGCAGCAACTTACTTCCTATTGCCTTTGCCCGTATACAAACACCACCATCATTTCTAAGTCCCTTTGAGCTGATGTAGGGCTAACCATTTCTGCTGAACTATAACCTACCCACTGAACCCCCCTTTTTAGCATCATACCTTCCTTATCTCTCCTTCTTTAGACAATTACAATGGGAACACACAGACCACTGTATACATAGACCCTCACATTAAAGTCTAGACCAGACAGCTGGAGTCACCCCAGGAAAAGCTATCCTCATCAAACAGTGTGCACCCCAACTTCTTTAGCCACACTAAGATAGACCTTACACAGTCATCCTGACAACCCCTACAGGGTTAAGGTCATAGGTAACCCCCATTAGCACCACCTTTCCCAGGTCAAACATGCTCTTCTCACTGAACAAACCTCCCACACCTCTCAAATGATGGGACCCACTGCTCTTCACCTCACGTGGATCCCAAGCTCAAAGTATATTTTTTTTCAAGTGAGTTTAAACACACTTTATTTTTAGACAACCTATGACATTTTTTCCCTTTAAAAAAAATGCCTCCGCTCCAAATAAATGAAGGTCAAAATTA
>NW_006400058.1:1540057-1550062 GCF_000299155.1 Elephantulus edwardii
ATGTTGCCCTTTTGCTCACTAAAGAGGCTGGGATGTCAGGCCCAGACCAAGGTCAAGTGGAGAATAAAGAATTCAAAGAATACCACATTAACAAAGGGAGTGAACAGCCTCACCCACCTGGCTAAACCACAATGGAATATCCCTCCCTGAAAAATCTTACTATAAAAACCTGCCCCAAACCATCTTAGGGCAAGGTTTTCCCCTCATCTCTATCTCTCTCCAGACATCCTGCCTGGGAGCCCCCTTAATGCAGCTGCTTTAAGCTTTCTTCCTCCCTGGTCCCTTCCTTGAGTCCTTGGCCCTATAGCCAGTGTGAAGACCTAACAGATTTAACATTCCCAAATCTGTCTCCTTACCTTGAATACTGAAGGGGCTTATGTAAGGAAGTCACAAGACATTGGAATATCTAAGAACTTCCACATTTATTCCCTCACTCAGGTGTTCAGATCTGGTGACTGTGTCCCTAATTGGCCTGGTCTGGTCAAGGTTCTGAAGATAAACTAGCTCCATTCAATTCTCAGCTATAGAAAACAGGTCTAAAGAAATAAATGTCAGCTAAACATTGCAGGGTGAACAAATATTATTAGCAAAGGATTTCACTTAGGAAGTAACTTTAAGCTACAGATTGCAGGTTTGTTTTTATCTATCATTAAGTTAGAAGTGACTCACAGCTGATTCAGCAGATTTTTCAGAGGCTGTAATTATCATCTTTTTCCTGAAAAGCAGTTGGTGGATTCAACCACCTGCCTTTGGGTTGGTAATGTGCTACCTTACCTACTAGGCCACTGTACTGCAAGTTGTTGTGTGTCACTGAGAGAAAACACCCTTGGTACCAGCAATTTAGAAACAGAAGACATATTAGACAAAGCTGCTGTCAAGGACATCTCCAAAAGTACTAAGTATGTTTGAGTCGTGGTGCTGGAGAATAATGAATATACCATAGACTGCTGGGAGAAAAAACAAGTTCTTCCTAGACAGGGTGAATCCTTAGCAGCAAGGATTTTGAAGCTTCGTCTGCCATACATTGGCCATGTTGCAATGAAGGACCAGTCCTTGGAGAGTGTCCTTGGAAGGGTGGAGGGAAGAGAAGAAGACTCTCAATGAGATGGACTGACTCAATGACTGAGGTAATGAGGGTAGGTGTGTCAGAGACAATAAGCTTAGCTCAAGATACAGCAGAGTTCTGAGATGTTGTACATAGGGTCACTATGCTTAGCAGGGGACTCGACAGCATACAAAATGCATCTGGATGTTGGATGATAAAAAATTGCAAGGCAGACATCATTAATTGGTTAAGGAAGGTGGTTGGGTTTTTTAATTTAAAACTCAATTCATTTTTATTATCTGAATTGTCGAGGAATTTTTTTCTCCTCCCAGTCTACCAACTATGCTTTAGTAAAAATCAACTATATTAATGGCTCAAAAACCTTATTTCTTGTTCAATTTACCTGAAGACTGATATATTTGGTCTCTGAGAGCCTCTTACATGTTTTTCTTTCCTGAAAGCCAAGCTGAATGAGCAATATATGCTCCTTCACAATGTTCTCTTATTGCAAAAGGTAGGCTCAGGCTCAAAAACTATCGCTATGTCCTATGTCGGAACTAACTCATAGCTGACGCTGTAGTTAAGTCTTTTGGTTACGGAAGCTTTTTATTTTACTCTCCAGAAAAATACCCCTTCCTTTTAAAATGTTATAGAAAAAAAGGTGTTTGTTTCCTTTTATCATTGGATACTGAGGCTAAAGCAACATAGAGCCAACTTCACATCTTTTGTTCATATGGTTGCTCTAAGTTACAGTGGACTCAAAGGCATCTAACATTGTGAAAAGTTAGTATTGGCACAGAACAGAGCAGGGTTCAGGGCTGTTGTACATAGGGTCACTATGAGTCATAGGTAACTCAACAGCATATAACAAGAAGTCTATTATCCTACAAGCTGTAAGGTTTTTTTACTTATGTTATATTATGCAAGATAAATTTAAGTTTTCTACTGCTTTACTGTCAGCTGTAAATGGAGTTAATAATTAAACTCCAAGCCAAGCCCAGGCTCTAATCCCAGCATGCTGTGCTCTGAGCAGAGACTATTAAAGATTCCCAGGATAGGAAAGTCTTGTTTTCTCCAGTAACAATGATGTCCACAGACTCTATGTTTGGCTTGAATCTGTCCACCCTAGCTCCTGCAATCACCACCTGTGTGGCACTCATTCCACAAATCAGAGATCCCTGTCTCTGACCTTCCACCTAATTTTGGTCTTGAGGCCCTCAGGTCCATCTCAGCCCCTCCCTGCCCCAAGGTCACCAGGTTCCTTAAAAGATTTTATCCTTACTGGACCAAAGTATAAGGCCTTAAGGAAATACTTATTTTTTTCTTAAGGAAATTCTTGTTTGTAAAACTACAAGTTAGTAGACTGGGTGAGAAGGCACCAGGGTAGGCCAAAGTCAGATCCAGAGTTGGTGGATGTGGGAATGTACTCTCAGAGCTTGGAAAAGGTGACAGTTTTCAGTTCCTTCTTCTCCATTGTGGCCTGGACAGACTTTATAATGTCATCGGTCTGCAGCATGCTCATGTTCCAGGTGCTCTGCAGAAGGGCAACAGAAGACATAGGAGATCAGAGATGGACCAATGAAAATTAGGACAGTCAGCAGTCTGCCAGTCAGAGGACAGGGTGCATGCAGCTGGGATGGCGAGAAGAAATGTGATTGGTGAGAAGGTGCTGCTCACCATGAACTTAAGGCTCTCAGACACTGGATGGTCCCGGGAATAGATCAGGTTGAATTTCGTGCTCTGCACTGCCACAGGGCTCTTGCTGGCAATCTCAGCTGCTACAGCAAAGGCTGCATCCAACATGGCCTCCTTGTCTGGGAACATCCGGCTGTGGATGCAAGGGAATCAGGAACAGGATACCTGGGAGAGTCTTTTGTCCCGTAGATGGACACCAGACGGTGGAATAGCTACTATTAATTAGCTGATCAGAGCGGGTTATAGGCTTCCACCTAAAGGAAGGGCCACTCAGAGAAAGCCTTGTACGACAGCCTCGAGACCTCACCCAGGCAGAGCTGCCCAGTGCACCCGTTACCTGACCAGTCCACTGCTCAGGGCCTCATCAGCCATCATCTTGCGGCAGGTGTAGGCCAGTTCATTGACCAGGCTGCAAGAGGGGAGGATGGCTCAGGGGACAGCAGCCAAGGGGTCTATGATCCTCTTTTCCTCCTCCCTCCTCGCTCCCTTACCTCTGGTTCCCAATGATACGGGGCAAGCGCTGCAGAGTTCCCATGTCAGCTGCCAGACCGATGTCCACCTCCTAGAGGCAGTCATTTGGTTTCCTGTCACTAAGGTCCTGTTTATCCCCCAGCCCAATCTGGAGAGAGTCGTGGACCATGTTCTACCTGAAAGTCTTCCCCAAATACTCCATTCTATTCCTATCAACACAGAATAGAGTCCATTCTCTAAGTCTCTCTGTCCCTTCAATTCTTTGGGGTCAGCCACACATCTATCCCACCTCCCAGCACTCCATGCACTGCTGATCTGATTTCCATTCCTACTTCTGCTCCTTCCTGACCTCACCTGGGATTGATTGCTGTCGGGTGTCCTCCCAAAGCCAAGTCTCACTTTTTAAGATTCAGTTTTGACTAACTTCCCATAAACCCTTAGGTTCCTCCAGGTCCCACTACCCCCTAATCTATTGCTCAGAGTCAAGGGAGACCCAAAAAAGGGAAAGGCATTCTGGAAGCTCACCTTCACCTCGAAGAAGGCATCCTGGGTGCAGTACCGGATATCACAGGCAGTGATGAAGTCCACACCTGTCAGGGAGAGGCCAGGGACACTAAAAAATTGTGAGGGACAACCTCTCCTCCTGGAGGGGTTGCATCTAGGGATCAAGTCTAGCTACTGGCTCAGTTGAGATGCAAGAGCAAGAGCTCAAAGAGAATACGCCGTCCCCTTTTCCTTATGACTCAGGGTGAAGTCTCTCTCAGGGAGGAGTGATAGGGAATGGCAAAGGATACACTGACAAAGAAGATTAATCAGAACTGGCTTTGACAAGCACTGTGGCATTTGGACAAGAACAAACTGGGAGGAGGGTAGAGAGAATAGTGCAACAATGAATGAGTGGAAGCCCAAAATCTCTGTAAATGTTTATGAAAATTAATAAAATATAATTATAGAGAAAAAAAAAAAGAGCAAGAGCTCAAAGAAGCCCAGTGAAAGTGGGTGCCGTGGGTGGGAGCTGGGGTCGCAGACTCACCTGCACCAATACAGCCCCCATGGATAGCTGAAATCACAGGTTTGGGGCACTGGAAGGAAATGGAGTGGTCAAGTCAGAGCTTCCCAAGGTAAGTGGGAAAGGAGACACCGTCCCAGTCCCAGAGTCACCTTCTCAAGGACATTGAAAGTCTCTTGGTATCTGGTGATGAGGTTGCGAATGTACCAGCTCCTGCGGGCGACATCATCTCCCTGGGGCTGCAGGAGGTCTGAAGCCATGTCTACAAGGTCGATTCCTAGGTAGGGAGGTATGAGAAGGGTTCACTCAGGCTCCCAGGCCAGGAGGGAAAATCTAAGGGCAGCAAGTTAGAAATCCCAAACACAACCGTGAGCAAACAACTCACATAGGACTTGCCAAAAGGTTGAGTACAAAATACAAAAATAAGACTACATATAAATGCTAATAATGTTCACTAGGCCACTGTTCATTTACTCCTTGACAATGCTATGAGGTTGATCCTATCATCATCTCCATTTTACAGAAAGCAGTAAACTGAGGCAGTTTGGGCCTGCCGGCTGTGGAATAAAAGTTTTATACATAGAACCGTACAGCAGACTCCAGAGGCCATGTGTTTTTTATCCTCCTCTCTGTCAGGCTGCTCAGGAGTCCTGGCTTCTGGCAAGAGTCAAGGATCAATAGTGGAGATGGTACCGAAAATGTAAAAGTCCAGGGGACAATTACTGGGACTCCAGAATCAATCTCAAATCTGCTCTTTCCTCAATCCAGTTATCACCCGTAACCCTCACTCTGGTCCTGATCGCCCTCACTCCTCCTGGAGACCCTGCTTCCACCCTGGGTCTCCACAGAACCTCTGTGAACAATAAAGTCTCCTTTATTCTATTACTTGTTGCTGGTTACTGCCCAGTGACTCCAGTGGCACAGTTTCCAGCATCAAATCAATATACAAGCCACAGCGGCATAACAAACTCACCAGCAGGTGGTGGTTCTCCCACTTACAACAGAATGTCAAGTCCTTGTCATAGGAGGATTCTGGCTTTTACCTCGAGTGAACTGAAGCCACAGGAGGAGTCGGCTTCCTGCAGTTAGTCACTCTCATCCCCTGACCTGTCCCAGCAATGCTCTCAGATCCTAAAAACTTTCTGTACCTTTGCCTGAGCCGCTTCCTCTGAGGCATCCCTGCCTCTACTTGGTGTTTAAATCAGGGGGAGCACTGGCTCAGGTTAGAAGGGAATTTGTATTTAACACAGGTCAGCTGAGCTCATGTTAGCAGCACTCCGCTCTGTGTCCCTGGCAGGTCAGCTGCCGTCTGCTGAGCTTGGGGTTTCACGGATGGAAGAAGAGGAAAAAAATCCCTCTAAGAGCTTGAAAGCACTGCAAAGACTCAATAAGACAGAGTTCCAGAGGTGCTTCACAGCTACTATAGGTAGTTCATTTATTATAAAGTCAGAATAGTTAGGTCAGTCAGCTGCAGTCCATGGCCCCAGACCATGACAGAGACACGTGATGCAACAAGAGCTCTGCTTGCTGCCAGAAGTCCAGCATGTTCCAAAACCTTCTCTAACCAGTTTTTCTGATTCACTTTCTTATCTGGAAAATGAGGAAATACAGTTGTCTCGAAATACTTTTTAGAATACTAACTAGATGGATTTAACAGATTAAAGATGATAGTCAGGGAAGAGTCAGGGAATCTGACTACTGAAAATGAGCCAATCTGAAGAAAAGATCTATGGCAATCAAGATATTAAGCACAGTTAAGCACTCACTCAACTACCAACAAAACTAAAACATCAGCCATTTGAATCACGCAGAGGTAGATTTGGAGACCTGCTTCCAAAAGGTCACATCCTCGGAAGCTTTTATGGAGCACTCTGAGTCAACAGCAGTGGGGTTTTGCTTTATTGGTTGGCTGGCCACTTGAAAATGTATGTCATGAAATCTAAGGGAGGAATGTTAAAACATGCAAAAACCTAAGAGAGCCAGAATGTAATGATATTTGTTTCTACCTCTGACACAATGAGGTCTTACCATAATCCTATCTTTTTCTACTCGGGGAAAGAATTTGTGTTTTTGCTTTACACAGGTTTCTGGCATAATCACAAAGGATACTATTTTAAAGCCACAAAGACCAAGACTCAGACTTCAGAGTCTGTTAGTCCATGTTTTTTAAGTCAGTCTTCTAATAAGAATAAAAGCAACACTCAGACGCTCCTTAAAACGCACTTTAAGAAGCACTGTTGCATTCCAGGAATGGAGAGGTTAGTGGGGTGAAGTGATACCTGCAGTGAACATTTTCCCAGCCCCAGAGATGACCACTGCACGACATTCAGAGTCCTGTGCAATCGTGTTGAAGCACTCCACCATCTCTCTGCGGAGGGGCAAGGAGAAAAGGGCTGTAAATATCCATCTACCCTTTCCTTGCAGGCAGTCCTTCAAGATACACAAGGGGGTACAAAGATACACAAGGCTAACCTCCAGAACGCCCTGTTCATGGCATTTCTCTTCTCAGGCCGGTTTAGTTGCACGTGCAGAACGTGCTTGTGTGCAGATGTCACCCGCAGAGACTCGTAGCTGTGGTCTGGGGTCTCAGCCTGGTCTGCTCTGGCGGCCTCATCTCTTGCTGTGGTGGTACTCATGGGGCGAAGGCTATATCGGAGACCCGGGTGGACCGGGGCCACAAGTCCTAAGAAAAGAAGAAAAAAGTCTTGGATGACCTCTACCTGGGGACCTGCCAATCTGGAAAATGCTGGGACCCGGGGCCTGCAAGGGCAGGTCAGTTAGTTACTCGATTGGGAAAAACAAGCCCCTCAGACACTGTGCTGAGGAGCGCTCCGATCTTCAAGATTAGGGGTGTCTCACTGTGCCTTCCGTTTGAGAACCACCTCCGACCTCTGATCGAAGGAGTGACCCTGACCCCTAATTAAGGACACTGCGCCATCAACAATCTCCAATTGGAACACCGAATTAGATTGCCCTTCATATCGGAGCACACGGGCCCCCGAGTCTGTGACTCCTATGGTCGCCCTGACAACACGACAGCAAGCACCGGGGTCAGAGTTACTCACGTCGCGTCAGGAGGCCCCGGAGCACGCCAGCACAAGCCGCTGTAGCCGCCGCCATCGTTACTCTCTGTCTGCGCCAGGGGGGCGGGGACGCTAGGGGGCGGGGGCAGAGAGAGGCCATGTTGAGTGAGGGCGTCAGAACCTTAGTGTGTTGTAAGAGCATGCGCCTCTTCCGCCATATTTACTCAGGGCAACCAGAACTCGCTTTCTTCTTCGCAGTGTTAAGTTTTTGGAAAACGGTTAAATTGTAAAGAAGCTGCACTGCAATCGCAGATATAGTGGTTTGAATCCACCAGATGCTCTGCTGTACTAGTCAGATCCTATTTGACGATACACAAAAAAATTTAAAAAAAAACCAACGTAACCTTTGACTCAGTTATTTGTAAAGTGTTACGAATGTACCCTTTGACCCATTAATTCCACTCCTAAGTGATCTGGCCAAGAACAAAGTTCAGCTACTGTTGAGTAAATTTTCTGCATAAAATCATTACAGCATTATTTTAAAAATTCAAATACAAAAGTACAAGCGCATTAACTGCAGTTCTGTAAATTCATAATCATTGGCTATTCCGTGTTAAGCAGAAACTAAGAATATAGTAACCATGCAGCATTATGAGTTTATCCACAAAAAAAGAATAGGAATGTATAATAAACACCGGCCAATGTTGAATATTGTGGTGTTCGGACACTGACCTAATGTAACTGAATTTTCACAACTCAACTGTTTCATGTACACAGAGGAAATGGACTGGAAGGGGAAGATACTAGTTCAAGGTCGCCACTTCATGAAGCTGGCATGTGTGGTTCCAAAGTTCATGTTTTTTTTTTCAGAGAATCACCGCCCTGAGTGATTATTTATTGAACTGGCATTCCAAAGCCCATGTTCTTAAAAATACTTGTGAAAAAAAAAATAAATAAAAAATAAAACCACCATGGAAAATAATGTATACAAAGTGCATAAAGTTTAAGAGTGTTAGTAAGTTATTAACCACTGGCAGTTACAGGTGTCTCTCTGAAATGAGTTGAAGCTTTTTAATTGGCAAATCCTTGTCTGGTTTTGCATATACTATATAGGAAGGGAGCTCTGGAGGCCTAGTGATACAGAATTGTGCTGCCAGCTCAAAGGCAGGTGGTTTGAAACCACTAGCTACACCACTGGAGAAGGATGGGCAATCTCCTCCCATCTGAAATTTACTGCCTCTGAAAACCCTTTAGAGGCTCAACCTTGAATCCGTTCATAACACACAAGCTCTTTGGGTAAATGGTGACAAAGGCACCTACTATCAACTGTTTAGCTACACAATGAAAAACAGAAACCAACATCTAGAAAAATTTAAAAAGATACAGAACGGGGCAAATTCTTTTGGGAAAAGGAATGAGAAGACTTTCTATTTTCTCTTTCTGTATTTTTATTTCCAACCTTACAAAAATAGTTATTCTCTTTGAAGGATTGTTGTTGTTGTTATATGCCATCAAGTTGGGACCTCCTCATAGCTGACCTTCCAGTGGGTTTTCAGAGGCAGTAAATCACACAGCAGGACATTGCCCATCCTTCTTTCTGTGAGGTGGCTGGTAGACTCAAACCTTTGGAATTATGGCCCTCTTTTATATGGTCTTTCTTAAAATTAAAAAACTTCCAGCTTCATTTCTACTGAACTGACTCTCCAAACAGGCTAAGCTCCTTTGAGTATGCCCATGAGGAATTCTTGAGTTCCATGAGGAAATCCACGAGTTTCTGCTGAAAGGTTGCCTCCTCGCTTATTACCGATAGACAAGCATTGAGACTTGATCAATAAGACAGACTTGATCAATAAGACAGACAATGAAGTTCGTGGACTTAAAGGAAGCTGGGCCTAATGAAAGCTTACCTTCTCCACATTTCAATACAAGCAAAAGACATTGAAGGCTCAATCACAGGTAATCTCAGACTGATCCGAGCTATAAATTATGAACACAAGTCTGTTGACATGGGGGCCTTAGGGTCTATGGGCAGAGGGTAAGGGATGCCCATCCTAGGGGCCATAAGGCTGCTGTCTATCTGTCAAATATTGTAGTGTGGTTGAGAAAATGGGATATAGCGTTCATTTTTATAATAGCTGTGATACTCACCTTGGGGCCTTCCTTGGGGCTAGCAACGAATGAGTGAGAATTTGCATGGACAACAAGAAGCACATAAACCGTGGGAGTATATAGAAAGGAATCCTCTATCCTCACCATATTCTGGGGGTGATCTCCTAGGACTGGGAGATGTCTCTAACATTTGTTGGGATTATTGCCAGAACCACCTGGGAATAGAGAAAATAGACACCAAGTGCAGGAACTTAGCCATGTTGAGAGGCTAGGGTGTTGGTGTGTCTTTCCACAAGAGCTTCAGGAGTGGGAGTGTTGTCAGGTAACAAACAATGTTCTTGTTGTTGTTATGTGCCATTGAGTCGCTTGTGACTCATAGCGACCCTATGTAAAAGAGCCCTAAATGCCATTCAATCCTGTGTCAACCTAGCCATCTCAAATGCACCCATTCCCACCACTCCAGTCACAGAATTGATCCATCTCTTCGAAGGTCTTCCTCTCGTGGGCCGCCCATCCACTCTGCCAAACATGATGTCCTTCTCCAAAGACCAGTCCCTTCTTGCAACATGCCCAAAGTACGTCAGACGAAGCTTCACAATCCTTGACTCCAAGGAACATTCTGACTTCACCTCTCCAAACCTGTTTGTTCTCCT
>NW_006400058.1:1550162-1560207 GCF_000299155.1 Elephantulus edwardii
TGGGGGGAAGAAGAATGAACTGGGGAGGAGGGTAGAGAAAACTGTGCAACAATGAATGAATGAGAACCCAAAATCTCTGTAGATGTTCACTAAAACTAATAAAATTTAATAATATTTTTTTTAAAAAAAGAGCTGCACTTACTCCCAGAACAAACCCAGCATGGCATCCTGCAGCACCTTCTCTGATCTGTTTTATTGGTTCACCCACCCTATTTGGGGCATTAAGAACTCAACTACTAACATATAGGTTGATACCTCAAGTCAAATACCTTGGAAGAAAATGCAAAAATGCAATCTTATTGCCATGGAGTTGGAACTGACTCACAGTCGACCTTCCAGTTTCTGAATGTGCAAATTGCATGGGAAGAAAGTGCTTGTCTTTCTCCCATGGATCCCCTGGTGGATTTGAATCACCAGAGAGCTTCAGCCTTTAGGTTAGCAGCATAATTTCCTGTGGGCTACACCACCAGAGCTCCATACCCTAGAAAAAAATCCAGGTGACCTATTTGCACAGCTTGTTGTGTTGTTGTTATGTGCTGTCAAGTTGCTTGTGACTCACAGCAACCCTATGTATAACAGCTCTGAACCATGCTCTAACCTGAACCAACCTTATTGTCTCTCATGCATCTACCCCCATTATTCCAGTCACTGAGTCAATCCATCTCATCGAGGGTCTTCTTCTAATGTCCCTCCTTGCAACATGCCCAAAGTATGTCAGATGGAGCTTCAGAATCCTTGCCTCCAAGGACTAGCCTGGTTTAACCCTCTCCAGGATGAACCTCTTTATTCTCTTAGTAGTCCATGATATATTCAATACTCTTCTCCTTAACCACAGCTCAAAGACATCAATTCTTCTTCTATCATACCTACTCATTGTCCAGCTTCCTGATTCATAGCATGTAAGAGCGAAGAACATGGTCTGAATCAGACACACCTTAGTCTCCAGACTTATATCGTTGTTCTTCAGTTCTCTGAAGAGGTGTTGCACAGCAGACCTTCCAAGAGTGTTGATTGTGGAGCCAATGCCACACTCCTCCTCATAGAATCCAGCCTCCTGCATGATCTGTTCTGCAAATAAATTGAAAGTGTTTGAAGGATACATGCCTGGCATACACCCTTTCTGTTTTTAAACCATGCAGTGATTCCTGCTCTGTTTTGACAACTACCTCTTGGTGGAAGAATAAGTTTCTCATAAGCACAATCAAGTGTTCTGGGATTCCCATTCTTCTCAGAGTCAGCTACAGTTTGTTGTGATCCACACAGTCAAATGCCTTTGCATAGTCAATGATACTCAGATAGACATTCCTCTGGTACTACTTTCAGCCAAGATCCATCTAACATTAGCCTTAATATCTCTACTGCCACGATTTCTCCTAAACTCAGCCTGTACATCTGGAAGTTCTCTGTTGATTTGCTGTTCCAGTAATTTTTGGGTAATTTTCAGCAAGATATTGCTTGCATGTAATATTAATGATACTGTTCAAGAATTTCTGCACTGTCAGGTCACTTTTCTTTCAAATAGGAACAGATATTAATCTCCTCCAGTCAGTTGACCATAAAACCCTGCCCAGACCTTTGTCAAAGGGAGGGTAACATCTGTAGGGTTGGGCAGAGCTGCAGGAGTAGATGGGTGAGCAGAGGAAGTAGATGTGATCAGATAATGCCAGAACCGGGGACTCCTGACTCACCCAGCAACAGTAAGACAGCCACACTGTGTGACCATAGCAAGCCTTTGACTGCTGTGTACATTACATTGTTTGTATAGCTGCTTACATCACCAACTCTGCATGCAGAGGTTCTTCGCTCTGACTTGGTTCTTCCTGCCTATGGACCCTTCATAGTGAACCTCAGTGTGCCTATTTGCAAATGAGCAAGATATGGCAAGGTTCACATCTGTTTGCACAGAATTACTATGAGTCACAGTTGAATCAGTAGCACCTAACTGCAACAATATGAATCTTATGGAGTCCTTGCAAGTTAATGAAGGTAAAGCGCTTAACACATGGAGGGCACTAAAATAAATGCTTGTGCTCTTGTCCTCACGTGCTCCCTTGTTCTTATTATTGTTGTTCTTGTTAAGTGCCGTGACTCATAGCAACCCTAGAACAAAAGACCCGAACACTTGTAAAACTTTCATCGTTTCTCCAAGTTCATAGAGTTTCCGGAAGCAACCTATTTCAAAAGTGATGCCACTCCTGCTTCCAAGTTTGTTTTAATTAGGGAGCTCCACCACTGTCCACCATGGGTAACCATTATTACATTTGACACATCAGTGTCACAGTGTTTAGCAACACAGCAACCAAGAGTTACCTCTGTATAGCAAATGGACAGACCAGTGCCATTCCACTTAGAAGAATGTTTGACTAAAAACAATTAAAACCAGGAATGAGTGCCACAGATTAAAATCACCCACCTTTGGCTTTGTAGCATAACTTTCCACTAAGCCAACAGAGCTCTCTCTATGTTGTTGTTTAATACAATCAACTCACAGCAAATAGCCAGTAAACATTGCACACACATTCTCACCAGAACCAGAGATCAATCCTCTGTAGGATCAGACTGTTTCAGAATACTCAGCACCTGTATTCCTGCCCACGTTGTCCCTGGGTGGCATAAATTGTTAAAGACTCAGCTACTGACCAAAATTCTGCCAATAAAATCTACTCAGTAATGTCTCAGAATTACCTGCTCTGAAAGGTTGCAACCATGTAACCCTATGGGGTGGCCAGTAGTCTGAATTGACTCAATGGGGATTGCTTGGTTTTTGTCCTTATTCTAAACACATAAATTCCAGAAATTAAGAGTATATGTGAATAGGAAAACTTAAAGCTTTAAGAAATGAGGCAATTTGCCTGATTGATTAGAAATGAAAGTGTAACTGGAAAACAATGATTGAATCCCCACTTGAGGTTGCATGGTGTTGTCATATGGCTTGTGGTGATTTGGGGGATTCTCTAGGGACCCCAGCTGGGCCTGGGCTTGATATCAGCAAACCTATTGCTAAGACACAGTTTTACACCATGAGACGCACTGCCAGAGGGACATCTGCACGGACTGAAGGGACAGACTTTCTGTCGTCTATTTCCATCCATTTTGTGTTTATGTCTTGCCATCAGTAGTGTTCACTTTCCCTGAACTCCTCCTTTTTCTTGGCAACTGCTACTTCTATTCTGCAAGAGTCCTTCCTGGGAGTTATCTGTTGCTTCCTCCCATGAAAAAAATCTCTGTCTGTATTATTCTTCTGACTTCTGCCTTCTCCCTACATTCTTCTTCTGCACTCTCAGACTCCTTTTCTGGCTTTTCTCCCTCCCTCAGAAAGGCCCATTTGCTCATAAAATTTAGATATTTTTTACTCTGGGCATTTTGGACTCCCTTAGGGTTGAGGTCTTTCCATACTCAACTCCTATACCCAAAAATTGCATATCTGTGTCCCACAGGAGCCCACCCAAATGCCAGGTACTTCTTCCAGAATATTGATCATGATAGGAGATGTCCGTGCCACCTTTGGCCTTTCCCAGAATCTGAGACTTCTGGATTTTAGAGGATGCTCTGAAATCTCGGCTACCTTCACCCACGGACCTGGACACCATGGGTAGCAAAATGTCTAAGCCCCAAGGGACAATCCCTTGGTTTGCCTCCTCTTGACTCTTTCAAACTGGCCCTGGCTAAGGACCTCTGCCCCAAGAGACTAACATTTTTCTGTAATTGGGAATGGTCACAATACCAGCTAGATAATGACTTCTCAATGAAAACAAGACTTTTGATCTCAGTACCTTCGAGATCTTGACAACTTCTGCCAATGAACTCAGAGATGGCTAGAGATCCCATATGTCAAAACTTTCTTTCACTTATGCTCCCGTCCTTTTCTCTGCAAAGCCTGCCAACCTGTGCAGGTTCTCTTAGAATAGAGCCCTTCACTGATTAAGTTTCCCAATACCAAATCATCCTCTTTACTTACTCTCTCCCAGGACTCATCCTCATACCCTCTGGGTAACTCTGTGTTTTCAGATCCTGTAGACTTCCTCTCTCAGCATTACCTGTGCCCCCCACCTGCCTCCTGTTCCCGAACCCACCACTCCTACTCCTCCAACTAGCCCAGACTCAACTACCCCCACCCTCACATCTCCCAGTTGCTAGCCACACATGGTCCCACTAGACCAAGTCTCTCCTCCGTACTCTTCAGGAAGTTGGAGGCATTGAGGGTCTCATTCTTGCCCACACGTGTTCCTCCCTAACTGATCTTTCCCAAATTGAAAAATGTTTAGGTTCATTTTCCAAAAGCCCAACAATCTATACCAAAGAGTTTATGTAACTGACCCAGACCTACAATCTCACCTGGCATGACCTTTTGTTGTATTGTCCTCTACTCTGATGCCAGACAAAAAAGAGCATGTTCTCACTACCACTCAGCAGCATGCAGAACAAGTGCATCTAGCAGATGGCTCTGACCTGGTTGGTCTCCAAGCCATCCCCCAGTAAGAGCCAAATTGGACATACCAAATTAATACAGTGACAGGAAGAGATGGTCAAGCCAGACGTGACCATATGGTTCAATGTCTGTTAGCCAGTCTACATGCCATCTCTCATTGAGCAGTCCATTTTTATAACCTCAGAGAGGTTACCCAAGATAAAGATGAGAACGCAGCCACTTTCCTTAACTGTCTCACTGAAGTACTAACTCAGTACACCCGCTTAGACCCTACCTTAGGGGCCACCATCCTAGCCACTCATTTTATCATTCAGTCAGCCCCTAATATCAAAAAGAAACTCAAAAAGACTGAAGAGGCCATTAAACACCCATTCAATACCAGGTAAACATGGCCTTTAAAGTTTTCCATCCCTGAGAGGAACAGGCAAACCCTGATAGGGACACTCATGCCTGACAGAAGGAGAATATACAGGCTCTGATGTCTGCCTTTTGTCTGGAAGCAGTGAGGGGTCAGAAAACACCTCCTCATTCAACTACCTCCTGATACATGTTTCAAGTGTGGCAAATAGGGTCATTGTGCTAACTGGGGTCCTAACTTTTGCCCTCTGACACAGCCTTGTCCTATCTATGAGACAATGGGCCATTGGAAGGCCAACTGCCCTTCAGTGCCTAGCCACAGTAGAGTAGTCCCTCCGCTAAACCCAGTCTTCATCCCCGCCAACCTCTTAGGCTTGGCTGCTGAAGATTGAAGATGCCCAGGCTTTACAACTCCCATCACCCTTGCCGAGCACAGCGTAACTCTTAAGGTAGCAGGCAAGCCAGTTTCCTTTCTGGCTGCCATGAGGGCTACATTTTCAGTACTCCCTGTCTTCTCACGTTCTGTTTTCCCTTCCCAGGCCTCAAATAACAGGGATTTATGGTTTCCCTTCTAAGCCTTTTACCTCTCAATCCCTCCTCATTACCTTTGACAAAAGAGTACTCACCCATTCCTTTCTAATTATGCCTACATGCCCAACTATGGGAAGCCAAACTTTATACCAAATATTATATGAAAACCCTTGTTCAGGAATTGAAGAAATTACAGATTTATAAGTTAGGATTTCTCTTGTGGCAGATCCCAGAAAACGAGCTGTTTGTTCCGTGCAGACAGGAGACCGCTAGTGCCCCCCTACAGAGTAAGTGTTACTTCATGGGAAATACTTCCTGAGCTAGAACATTAGGTTGACAACAGAGAAAAATTTGCCTTCATTTACAAGGAATTCCTTTTGTTATTTGCCTCCCCAGATTTTCAATAAAGATACAGAGAAGCTTGGCTTGCGTCTTCAGTTGAGAACTGCTGCCCCCCTGTTTTATGCTCTCTGCTCTATCGCATTCTTGGCTGTTTGTCTCATTATTACTAATTATAAAATTATTCCACCATATGGGAACCTCTGTCTGCAACACCCAAATCTGTTGCTAGGTACAGACCTCCTGTCTAAACTTGAAGCTGTGTTTCACTTAGAATCAAGAGAACCTAGTCCTCCTGACCAGCCTTTAGTTCTATCTTTCTTAGCACCCCTTTCCTTTCCTCTGAGCCCCTTTCCACCGCCTTTATCACCAGACACTGTCAACCCTGCTGTGTGGGATATTTTTACTCCATCTGTACCTCTCACGACCAAACTACTCTTGTTACTCTGAAAGAACTCTCCTCTTTTTCTGATAGACTCCAATTCCCTATCTATGCACGACACCGCAAAGGTTTAAAATCCATTATTACTTGCCTACGTTCCAATAAGCTTCTTATCCCCTAGTGTTTTTTCAGTAGGTTGATTATATTTTCTTGTGTAGCCCCTCACATCAACTTTCACAAACTCACACTGCTAAACTTCTTCACTTATTGGCCTCCAAAGAATACAGGGTATCCCCCTCCAAGACCCAACTCTCTCTCCGCACAGTCACGTACCTTAGTTTTCAATTGACCTCCACCACTAGAAGTTGATTAGTGGTCATTAGAAGTGGTTACTAGAAGTTAATCTGTGCCAGGTCATTGAAAGCTTGCAGCCACCCCAAATTGCTGATTAAATCTTCTCTTTTCTCGGCTTTACTAGTTTCCTTAAACACTGGATTACCAACTTTTCCTTACTAGTAGATGGAGCAAAAGCCACCTTTTTAATGTGGCAAAAGCCACCCTACAAGGATCCCTAAATTCATCCCAGATAGTTACAAAAACTTTCCTCAAGCTCCAGAATCTCTTCCCACACTCCCCATCTCTTGCGTTGCCAAATCCATCTAAATTTTTCCATCTATACACTGATGAAAAACAGGGTATTGCTGCTGCTGTCTTGGCTCAGTTTCTCAATGTACCTTTACCTCCATTGCATACCTCTCTAAACAGCTCAATGTCACAATTCAGAGGTGGCAACCATACTTGCAATACTTTGCTGCAGCAGCTCTCCTCACTAAAGAGGTACTTAAACTCACCGTAAGAAACCCTCTGCAAGTCTTTTCTAGCCATAGACTTTGAGACCTGTTTTCCTACCGCTTCCTATCTTTGTTTCACCCTGGGTGGATACAGAAGCTCCATCTAATTTTTTTCTTGAGTGTGGAAAGCCAAATTTCATACTAAATATTTATAATTAAATTATAATTAAAACCAAATGCTATAAAGGAACTCTGGTGGCCTACTGGCAAGAAGCTGCATTGCAATCCCAGAGGCGCACAGTTCGAATCCACCACATGCTCTGCCGGGGAAGGAGGGACAATCTCCTCCTATACCAGTCAGATCTGATTTGACGGTACACACAAATAATAAAATAAAAATAATTTAAAAAAAAAAAACACAACACCAAATGCTATATCAAGATGTGAGGGAGGCGTGGATATAAGCTGGAATTCACGCTGAAGCACCAAGGCAGACCTTAAGTGTTCACAGGAATTAAGTGCTTAGGCTGACCTTAAGCATATACACAATTCTTGTATTGTATTTGCTAACCCCTCCCTCCTGAATCAAGCATAAGATTTTCAGTAGAAAGAGCTTAGTTCCGTTTGCACAGAATTCTCTTTGTGATTTGCTCCTTGCAATTTTCTATTAAAGGCACAGGGAAGCTGGGTTCTGTGCTTCAGTTATTCAAACTACTTGCCCCCTATTTTACCTCTCTGTATTCTTATACATTCTTGGTGTTCTCTCTCTCTCTCTCTCTTTTTTTTTTTTTTCATTACAAAGAATCTTTACTTTTAAATGATTACCAGTACATTAAGTAATAACAAATAACAAGTTCCCATATTCTACTATCTAGTAACTTCTACTACAAGAAACTCAAGAGCAGCCCCAACTAGACTTACAAGTATGCTCTGCTTTCAGAAAGTTCACTGTATGTCACCTCACTACTTTAACAAAGGGCCTGCTTTAGTACCTGTTTTCAGAAACTGAACTAAATTCAAAAGGGATTTTTGCTATTATAGAAAAAAGCAAAAATAGTGGAACCATCATCCAGGCATTTGTTCTCACAATGGTGCACACCAAGCATTCAGTGTTACCAAGCTCCTTTTCTGGCTACTACACTCAGCATTTCAGCATTGAGCCATCAGTTCTGAACTATTGGAACATTAACAGGTTGGAGGGGTAGTTAGGCTTTATGTGTTATTTGGTAACTTATTTTGGGGGTCAAGAATGTTCAAAAATTCTTCCACATAAATGAATGGTAACTGCACCTTCATCTCATGTCATTTTGGCTTAGGAAAAGTGTCACAAGAAGGCTCTTCTTTCGGAAAGCAGGGAAAACATCTATTCATTTTTCTAACAGAAAGGATGATTTTAAGGCTGGCTGCTATTCAAACAAGTCACCAAAAAAGCTATTTACTACTTTTTCATCAATAAAGCCCTTGACCTTCAAGAAAGCTTTTGGGAAATGAAATATTTAATCCATTTCTCTCTTTAAAGAAATGTTTTTCCTTTACTAGATATCTAAGAGTGATGTCATATTGATATATGCTACTACAGTTAAAAAGCCCAAGAAAATTGTTATGTTTATAAGAAATATAAAGTAAAAAGATGAAATCTTTGGAATCTATACAAAGTACTAGGTTTTGCTACTCTCCAAAAAGTGAAGGAATTTATAATATACAGAAATAATTTAATGCTTTTTCACAAGAAGAAAGCTTTGCTAAATCTTATTCCATGTCACAGCATCTAAAATGCCAATCCATGGAGCAGGTGTCGCCTCCTTTCCTATCCATTTATGCGGTAGTTTTCATGGATTTCAGGCCAGATGTCACAGACAAAGCTCAGGAGATCATCAAGGATATCATACCTGTGCTGCCAGAAATAGTTTTGGAGGATAGTCATCTTCTGCTGGATCTCCTTCTCCACCTCAGTGCTGTAACTGCCTTGGGATATCAGAGCCTCAGCTTCCTTGGCCCTGAACTCTTTCTCCCTCTGCAGTGGGACTTTTCAATTTCAGCCTGCACTTCTTTTTGGCCTGCTTCAGCCTCCAGTTCTGCTTGTGGGCCTCCGGCCTTGCTACTGACTTGGCATGGTGCTAGCAACTCTAAAGACCAGGTGAGCTACCTGTATCCCCATTTTTTATTCTTTAACCGTTATTGACAACTTTCTGGAGCCCCGACAGGGATGAGGTGGTGGTCTTTCTCTCTGACTCTCTTTCTCTTCTTTTTTTGTGCAGACACCAGGAAACCAAAAGGGGATTCACCCAGGGTAAGTGAAATGTTTGTGAAAATTAAAGGCAGGGGTATGAAGAAATCCTCAATTCTTAAATTTTGCTAAAAAGTTAAGAGTAGGAGTAGAAAAGATTATATGAAGTTTTTCATCACCTCATGAAGGAGAAATTTACAGGGGAAACTAGAAAAAATTTCATGAGTACTTTCCCAACTCTCTGAAGTACATGGATTAAAAACTCAGAGGTAGAAGTGATAAAAAGGAACCATGGGGAACAGCCCATCCTCTGAAGCTCGGTATATTACGATACTTAAAGAATCACTTAAGAGCTAAGGTGTAAAAGTAAGAGAATTGTCATTTTGCAATTGTTTCAGTATGTGCAGAAATACTGTATGTAACTGGTTTAAACTGGTAAATTGAACACAGTTAAACTCAAAATCTTGGCAAGATGCTATGTGAGCTTTACAAAGAGCTCAGCAGAAGGAGTTGTGATTCCTATTTCAGTTTGGTCATTAGGTGATTTGATCTCATTAGCTTTAAAACCATTATGGTCTGAAGAGAAGATATCTGAAAAATTAGAAGGAAAAAAAACCTCTTCAGAAGAGAGTGATAGTGAATCTGATACAAAGGAGAATGAATTTCCTCTACCTCCAATTCTGGAGGATTTGAGCAATATAATCCAAAATGATAGTCCTTATGAGAAATTAAGTAAACAAGCTTTAGAACTTTCTAATAAAATAGACAAATTGAGTTCTCGTAATAAAATATGTTGTTCTTGTTCTGTGCCATCGAGTCGCCTGCGACTCATAGCAACCCTATGTACAACAGCCCTAAACTCCGCTCTGTCCTGTGCCAATCGCACTGTCTTCGACACTCCCATCCCAATTATCCCAATCACTGAATCAATCCACCTCATAGAGGGCCTTCCTCTCCTGCGCTGTCCCTCCACACTCCCAAGCATGATG
>NW_006400058.1:1560307-1562360 GCF_000299155.1 Elephantulus edwardii
CATCTGCTAAAGCAGGTTGTTGATGACTCTTCCACCAACCCTGACACCATATTTCTCCTCATGAAGCCCAGCCTCCTGGATAATCTGTTCTGCATACAGGTTGAAAAGGTATGGAGACAGAATACATCCCTGATGGACACCCTTCTTGATTTTGAACCATGTATTGTCTCCTTGCTCTATTCTGAGGACTGCCTCTTGGTCCAAGTATAGGTTTCGCATTAGCACAATCAAATGTCCTGGGATTCCCATTCTTCTCTGTAAGCCACAGCATGTTGTGATCCACACTGTCAAAAGCCTTTGCATAGTCAATAGGTGGCTCTAATAGCTAAGGGCCAGGAAGTGGCTGGCAGGTCAAAGTCCAAGAAGCCCCACCTCTGGAGATATCATCTTCCCTCTGCATCTCTGGAAGTTGGATAATGAATAAGGATTATGGAAGAATCATTGCCTTTGAGTTGTGCTGTTGGAGATGAGTTCTGAATGTCCCCATGGACTGTCAATATGTCTTGGAGAAAGTGCAAGTAGAGTTACTCCTTAGAGGTAAGGATGGCAAAGCTTCATCTCACATACTTTGAGCATGTTGTCAGCAGAGGCTATTCTTTGGGAAGGGACATCATGCTAGGAAAGATGGAGGGTCAGATAAAAAGAGGAAGACCCTCACCAAGAAGGACTGATTCAGTGACCTCAGCAACTGGACTCAAGTGTATTGGGGTAGGATAGGGCAAGCTTCATAGAGTCTCTGTGATGTGTAATTGTTGCAGTGGCATCTAACAACAACACATCTATGTTGGCAGAAGGAGGAGTACCATCAAGAGGGGTGGGCAGGGCTGCAGGATTAGAAGGAATAGGTGGGCAGTGAAAGTAGGTGAAATCAGAGGGAGAAAGATCTGAGAGCCCCTGACACAGCCAGCAACAGTAAGAAGACCTGAATTTATTGTGTGGCCACTGCATATGTGGGAAGCCAAATACCAAACTAAATATTCATAATTAACCAAATACTGTATCAGGATACGAGGGACACATATATACAAGCTGGAATTCCCCCTTGAGACAAGTCACAGGGATCCAGTGCCAAAGCAGGCCAAGGGATGTCCACAATTCTTGGATTGTATTTACTAACCCTTCCCTCCTGAGATAAGCATAAGGTTGACAATAGAGAAAAACCCAGCTTCATTTGCAAAAAATTTCTCTTTATGATTTACTTCCAGGTGATTCTCAATAAAGGCACAGAAAGGCATGGCTTGAGGGCTACAGTTCTTAGAGCTGTTTGCCCCCTGCCTTCAAGCTTTCCCCATTTTTGTGTGTCTCTGTTTCTCTCTCTCTCTCTCTCCCTCCTTCATCTCTCTCTGTCTCTCACTCTGTCTCTCTCCGTCTTTCTCTCCTTTATCTCTGTCTCTCTTTCTCTCTCTGTCTCTCTCTCGCTCATGCTCTCTCTCTCCCTCCTTTATCTCTCTCTCTGTCTCTCTGTCTCATTCAGTGACTGCAGCAATTGGACTCAAGTGTATTGGGGATGATAAGGATGGTGTAGCATAGGGCAAGCTTCCAAAAGTCTGCTATGAGTTGTAAGTGTTTCAATGGCACCTAACAACAACAGACATGTGTTGGCAGAGGGAGGAGTGACAACAAGAAGGATGGGCAGGGCTGCAGGACTAGACGGAACAGGCCGGCAGTGAAAGTAGTTGAAATCAGGGAGCTCTGGTGGCCTAGTAGCGAGAAGCTGCACTGCAATCCCAGAGGTATCCCACTTGGTTCAGTTATTGTCTAGTTACTCCAGTGGCACAGTTTCCAGGAGCACATCAACATATAAGCCACTGCAGTATAACACACTGACCAGCAGGTGGTGGCCCTACCACTTACCATAGAATGGCTTTTACCTTGTGTGAGCTGAATGAAGCCCGGAGTTGAAGAACCCTTCACTTAATGCTTCCTGCAGCGAGTCACTCATTCCCTGACCCATCCAAACAATGCTCTGTCAGACCCTGAAATACTTTCCATTCGGCCGCCTGCATTTGAGGGGACCACCTCACCTCCTCTGGGGGTCCCCTGGCTCCATTCA
>NW_006400058.1:1600584-1601830 GCF_000299155.1 Elephantulus edwardii
GCGGCAGCTTTGGGGGTAGCAGTTTTGGAGGTGGCGGCGGCAGCAGCTTTGGAGGCAGTAGCTTTGGAGGCGGCGGCGGTTTTGGAGGTGGCAGTAGCAGCTTTGGAGGCGGCAGTGGCGGCTTTGGAGGCAGCTCCAACTTTGGAGGTGGCGGCGGTTTTGGAGGCAGCTCCCAACTTCAGTAGTGGCTCCAGCTTTGGTGGTTCCAACTTTGGAGGCTCCAACTCCTTCAGAGGGGGAGGATATGGTGGAGGTAGTGGAGGTTTTAGAGGGGGTGGATTTAGAGGAAGCTCTGGAGGAGACTACAGAGGGTCTGGAGGAGGAGGTTTCAGAGGATCTGGGGGATACCAGCGGGGGAGTATGCGGGGGAACTATGGAGGTGGCTTCTTTGGGCAAGGAAGAGGAGGCTATTGAGATTTGGTTATGTCAGCATTTACTTGTAGACAGCTCTAAAAAAATATGCATGCTCTGTATTCCCGAGGTATTTGTTTGCCACCAGTAAGTAAATCCTTGTCTACCCATTCCATGGTTCATATTAGTTTAAGGAAACCAAGCATATAGCTAGATACATTAGTGATTTTGTTTATATTATGTAAAAATAATGATCTATTCTAACATACCACCATTTGTATTTTTCCCCCCTTTTAAGGAGTCAAGTTTTGCCTTCAAAATTAACTTGTTATTTTCTTGGCTTTAGTTTACTACAATAGGAAATAAAGTATTACACTGAAAAAAAAATAAAAAAAGAGAAATTCTTTCATTGGTATACAATCCCCCGGTACCTCCCCCACCGCCCAGAGTACACACCACTATGCAACCTTAATTCTGGACTCTTGTGATAACCATAATACCCTATCATATATCGCTTTTAAATTGTTCTCTCCCTCATCTGTTTCAATATGGTATACATAATTTATCCAGTTTTTCTCAGTCTTACCCTTGAAAGGAAAATTTTTTAAACAATGTCCTCACACCCAAGTATTGTAAGAACCTATACCTTTGATCTTGTGTGAATGTTTATGTTCCAGGAACTAGCTGACCACAAACTGAGCAAGCAATTACTGGCAAAAACCATATATTAACTAACATCAGCAGCAGGTAACTGACCTAAAATTGAACTTCTGCTTTTCCAAAGAGCCAATGAGCTAATTCCACGCCAAAGAACCCCTAGGTCTTGTATAAATTCCCTTGCTTTTTTGGCTCGGGGTCGGCTTCCCTGTCTCCTGCGTGAGATACAAGCCGTCCC
>NW_006400058.1:1601930-1605586 GCF_000299155.1 Elephantulus edwardii
AAATCAGGGAGATTGTAGGAACACTGGCTCAGATTTAAACAGAACTTTGTGGCAGTTGAATAAGTGTAAGCAGGACTTCCCTGTGTGACACTGGCTGATGGCTATATTTGCTGCTGTGGGGTTTCTTCTCTGGAAAAATGAGAGGGAAACCTCTGGAGTGATGACAAGTGTTGCAAAGCTCAAGGAGCCTGAGCTCCAGCATAGTAGACAGACTCAAATGGCTCCACGTGGTATTTTTAAATTCATCCCAGCTGTGAGCTGAGTGACCTGCAGGTTGGATTGGCTGGACTGCCAAAGTCCCAAAGCGTCAGCATTTCCTTAGTGTTGGGATCTACTTCCATGATCTCCTGATCCAGGACTGAAACCTCTGGTACATAATTATCTCTTTTCTCTCTCCTCCTCCTGCGGGTTAATGGAGATGCTTCTCATAGGTCCTCTCTGAATCAGCTTTATCAGATGCATGATATAGTCGGCTACCTTGTCCTGGAGCTTCTTGCTGGGAATAATGGCGATCTCCTCACACACATGCTCTTTGGTGTGGAAGTCATTACTCAGGTGCATGTAGTATTTCTCAGTGTACACTTTGGTCACCTCCTTCACGGTTTTGGCGTGAACGTGGCCAATGTTGGCAGATCCTTGGTGAAAGAGCGCTATTACTGTCTTTTAGTATAAGATCAAAATGGTTTGGTCACTGGCTCCAGACCATCACTGAGAATGTCTTTGTGATGCAACAAGTGCTGCACTTACTCCCAGAACAAGCCCAGCATGGCATCCTGCAACACCTTCTCTGATCTGTTTTCCTGGTTCACCCACCCTATTTGGGCCATTAAGAACTCAGCTACTAATGTATAGGTTGATACCTCAAGTCAAATACCTTGGAAGAAAATGCAAAAACGCAATTTTATTGCCATGGAGTTGGAACCGACTCACAGTCGACCTTCCAGTTTCTGAATGTGCAAATTGCATGGGAAGAAAGTGCTTGTCTTTCTCCCATGGAGCACCTGGTGCATTTGAATCACCAGAGAGCTTCAGCCTTTGGGTTAGCAGCATAATTTTCTATGGACTACACAATCAGAGCTCCTTACCCTAGAAAAAAAGCCCAGGTGATCTATTTTCACAGCTTGTTGTTTTGTTGTTATGTGCTGTCAAGTCGCTTGTGACTCACAGCAACCCTATGTACAACAGCTCCGAACCATGCTCTATCCTGAGCCAACCTTATTGTCTTTCATGCATCTACCCCCATTATTCCAGTCAATGAGTCAATCCATCTCATCGAGGGTCTTCTTCTAATGTCCCTCCTTGCAACATGCCCAAAGTATGTCAGATGGAGCTTCAGAATCCTTGCCTCCAAGGACTAGCCTGGTTTAACCCTCTCCAGGATGAACTTCTTTATTCTCTTAGTAGTCCATGATATATTCAATACTCTTCTCCTTAACCACAGCTCAAAGGCATCAATTCTTCTTCTATCATACCTAGTCATTGTCCAGCTTTCTGATGCATAGCATGTAAGAGCCAAGAACATAGTCTGAATCAGACACACCTTAGTCTCCAGACTTACATCGTTGTTCTTCAGTTCTCTAAAGAGGTCCTGCACAGCAGACCTTCCAAGAGTGTTGATTGTGGAGCCAATGTCACACTCCTCCTCATAGAGTCCAGCCTCCCGCATGATCTGTTCTGCATATAGATTGATAGTGTTTGGAGGATACATGCCTGGCATACACCCTTTCTGTTTTTAAACCATGCAGTGTTTCCCTGCTCTGTTTTGACAACTACCTCTTGGTGGAAAAATAAGTTTCTCATAAGCACAATCAAGTATTCTGGGATTTCCATTCTTCTCAGAGTCAGCTACAGTTTGTTGTGATCCACACAGTCAAATGCCTTTGCATAGTCAATGATACACAGATAGACATTCCTCTGCTACTGCTTTCAGCCAAGATCCATCTAACATTAGCTTTAATATCCCTACTGCCATGATTTCTTCTAAACTCAGCCTGTACATCTGGCAGTTCGCTGTTGATGTGCTGTTCCAGTCATTTTTGGGTAATTTTCAGCAAGATCTTGCTTGCATGTAATATTAATGATACTGTTCAATAATTTCTGCACTATCAGGTCGCTTTTCTTTAAAATAGGAACATATATGAATCTCCACCAGTCAGTTGGCCAGGTGATTGTCCTCCAGATTTCTTGGCACAACTCGGTGGGAACATTCAGGACAGCATCTCTTTGTTGAAATATGGTAACTGGTATGCTGTCAATTCCTGGGGCATGTTTTGTTGTTTTTTTGTTTTGTTTTTTGCTAATTCATTCAGAGTAGCTTAAACTTCTTCCTTCATCACCATAAGCTCTTGCTTATACATTGTTTCACAAAATTCTTCTGTATCAGCCAATTCTTTTGGGTACAGTGAGTCTGTATATTCCTTCCATCTCCCTAGATAATTTGATATTCTGCCCTGAGCATTCTTAAGTATTGCAACTCAAGACTAGACTTTGTTTTTAAGTTCCTTCAGCTTAAGAAATGCTGAGTGACAAGTGAGTTCGGTCCTTTTGATTTTCTGACTCCAGCTCATTGCACATAATCCTTTGTTTTGTCCTTCCACAATGCACTTTGAAATCTTCTGTTCACCTCCTTAATTTCTTGATTTCTTCCCTTTGCTTTGGTTTCTCAATGCTCTAATTCAATATTAAGAGTCTCTTCTGACATTCATCTTGGTCTTTTCTTCCTCCTCTGTCTTTGTAATGACCTTTTGCATTCTTCATGGATGATATTCTTGATATCCTCCCACAGTGCATCTGGTCTTTGTTCATTAGTGTTCAGTCTCAAATCTGTTTCTGAGATGGTTTTGAAGTTCAAGTGTGATAGACTCAAGGTTGAATTTTGGTTCCTGTGGATTTGATTTAACCTTCTTTAGCTTTATCTTATCTTGCATATGAGTAGTTGGTGGTCTGTTTCACAGTCAGCACCTGGCCTAGTTTTCACAGCTGATATCAAGCTTCTCCACTGGTTCTTCCCACACATGTAGTCAGTCTGATTCCTATGCATATCATTGGGTGAAATACATGTGTATATTCTGCATTAATGTTTCTTATAAGTATTTGCAATGAATAGGTCTTTGTGCAGAACTCTATCATTCTGTCTCCAGCATCATTCCACAACTTCGGGAGTGGGGGAGATCATAGCTTGTGCAACCAGAGAGGATAGCAGCAATGAACGGGACCTTTTTAAAGATTAAGTCTTGGTGTTAGAGTGTCCCCTTCAGCAAGAAGCTGGAACAGAAGGTAAATGACAGAAGCAGGCAGAGTTTCAGATGCTTGCCTCTGTCATCAGGGGCCTTGTGGGGCTTTGCCCAAAGATCTCCTGGAGATGAAGATCTCCTGGAGATGAAAGCGGCTAGTCTAATCACAGCCTTAACCCAGATATAGAAGTGTTCATCTGCCAACTGGATCCACAAAGAAAAGCTGCAACCAAAGTGGACTGGACCTTACACTGTTATCCTCAGCACTCCAACTGCAGTTGAAAGGAAATTTTTTTTAAAAAAAAAACAATGTCCCCAAACCCAAGTACTGTAAGAACCTATACCTTTGATCTGTATTGTAAGAACCTATACCTTTGATCTTGTGTGAATGTTTGTGTTCCAGGAACTAGCTGACCACAAACT
>NW_006400058.1:1612106-1618687 GCF_000299155.1 Elephantulus edwardii
TCAGCAGCAGGTAACTGACCTAAAATTGAACTTCTCCTTTTCCAAAGAGCCAATGAGCTAATTCCACGCCAAAGAACCCCTAGACCTAGTATAAATTCCCTTGCTTTTGGGGGCTCGGGGTCGACTTCCCTGTCTCCTGCGTGAGATACAAGTCGTCCCAAATCTTCGCCAATAAAGCGTCTTGTGATTGCAGCGAGTGGATCTGGTGTGAGTTGCTTGGGGTCGCGCCCGGTCTGGGTAAAGCCCTAGTTTGGGGTCTTTCACAGTGATGGTTCAAGAACTCCCCACTGGATCCACTGCACCAGGATCAGGCTCACGCTTGCTCCAGAAGCCATTGTTGTTGTTGTTGTTGTTAGGTGCCATCGAGTCGTAGATGACTCATAGCAACACTATGAACGAAAGGCCTGAGCACTGTTCATACATAGAGTTTCCGGAGGCAAGCCATTTCAGAAGTGGATGCCGCTCCTGCTTCCAGGCCCAGAAGCCACTACAACCCCTTAAATACAGGCAGATACTATCAGGAGTTTCCAGTGGAAATTTATACATTATTAACTCTCAGAGGAGTTTGTCAGTAGACAGAAGAAACAGAAGGCAAACATGGATGTGGGTTTCACCTGATGAACTGCAAAGGAATCAGACTGACTACATCTGTGTGGAAAAAAAAATCACTGGAGAAGCACAGTATTAAAAATCAGGGGAGCTCAGGTGGCCTAGTGGCAAGAAGCTGCAACTACAGTCCCAGAGGTGTACGGTTCGAATCCACCAGATGCTCTGCCGGGGAAGGAGGGGCAATCTCCTCCTGCACCAGTCAGATCTGATTTGATAGTACACTCACACAAAAATAATAAATAAATAAATAAAAATCAAAAACAGGCCCGGTGCTGACTGTGGAAAAGATGATCAATTACTCAAGTGTAAGTTCAAATTGATGTTGAAGAAAATTATAACAAGTCGAGAAAACCCAAAACCACCTGAATTTAAAAATAATTTCCTTTTTAAAAAAATTTTTATTATTAATTTCAATGAAAATTTACAGAGACTTTGGATTTCCATTCATTCATTGTTGCACTTTTCTCCCCTCCCAACCCTCCCCTCTAGTACACGACCCTCTTGGAAAAGTAAAAGAAAAATTCTTTCACTGTTTTACAATCCCTCCCCCCAGGTCCACTGCACTTTGTCCTGTCATGACAAAAATACCTAATCATAGATCCCTTTTAAACATTTCTCTCTCTTATCTGTTTCAATGCAGTGTACATTATTGAACCCATCTTTCTCAGTCTTCCCCCAACCCTGAGGTCAGTCATCTTTTACAACAGTGGCACCATGCAGTATTTGTCCTTTTGTGACTGAGATACTTCACTCAGCATAATGTCCTTCAGGGTCTCCCATTTTGAATAATATTGCATGAGTTCCTTGTTTTTCTTTTTTTTTTTAGTTGTTTTTCAATGCAGTGTAGTATTGCATTGTGTGAATATACCACAGCTGCTCTATCCATTTGTTTGTTGGTGGGCTAAAATTAATTTCTTATTGCCAGTGATTTTAAGCATTTCTTCATATGTCTGTTGGCCATGCAAAAATGTCTTCCTCTGTTAAAAGTCTTTCCATTTTGTAATTGGTCTTTTTCTTGTGGAAGCCCAGCAGTAATCTGTTAACTTTCATTATGAGACTCCTGTGTGAGATGACATTACCGTATGTTTTTTCCAGTCAATAAGTTTTCTTTTCACTCTTTTGATAAAAGGTTTTGATACTTAGATATTTAATCTTTATTTACACACACACACACATACACACATACACACATACACACATCCTCTCTAACATATATTCTTGCTCTCTGTTAAACTTTGTCATAGTGGCAATGCCCCAATGGCAGGCACTTCACATCCTCCTCAGTTTCAGCAAGCAAGGTTATGTCATCTGCATAATGCAGGCTATTGATGAGTCTTCCTATAATCCTGATGCCACATTCCTCCTCATAGAACCCAGCCTCCCAAATGATCTATTCTGAATATAGATTGAAAAGGTATGGAGATAGAACACATCCCTGTCCTACCTCCTTCCCAATTTTTAACTATGCAGTGTTTCCTTGCTTTGTTCTGATGACTGTGGCCTGGTTCAAGTATGATTTTCACACAAGCACAATACGAAGTAAAAGATTAAAGGGGGAAAAACCAGCAAGAAATCAGAGAATGTGACATGTCACTTCTAGCATGGTCCTATATATCTCAATGTCTTGTGGGTAACAACCATGAACTCATGGTAGCACAATCAAAGAAAACCACTGCTATAACCTCTGGGACAATTCTGAATGGAGGCAGCACTTAAAACAAGGGGCAGATACAAAGTTTTTAGTCCTTAGGGTGAGGACTAAATTGGGGCTGAAGACCCAGAGGACACAGGATACCATGTTGTTGTTACTTTTATGTGTCATCAAGTTGGAACTGACTCACAACTGACCCTCTAGCAGGTTTTCAGAGGCTGCACATCACACAGGAAGAGACTATCTGTAGCTGGTGAATTCAAATCCCATACCGTTGGGTTAACAGTGCAACTCTTTAACTACTTGGCCACAAGAGCTCTCTGGGGGTAACTAAACCTGCTGGCAAGTAAGTAGTGAAATCCAATAAAGAAGATAAGAGGGCTGTTTTGGCAGCACTTGGAAAGACACAGAGAAAGTTAACCTGTAATTTGCATAGGATGACACATAAATCAGTGAAATGTTCCATATTTTCCCCCTTTCACCCAAACAACAAACAGGCCTATCCAGTAAACAGTAACACCAGAGAGGTACTCAGTCCTTAGAGCAATCAACCTCGTGAGACAGAAAGGGGCACCGTTTGCCCCTGGGTCTGGCTCAGAAAAACCCATATGGGAGGAGGTACAACCAGGGTGCTCCTTAAAGGCAGGGTGGGGCAGAGAAACTTTGTCTCACTTACTCTGGGCATGTAATCAAGGGGAGCCAGTCCTTGGAAAGGGAGAGGCTGGGAAAGGTGGAGGGTCAGCAAAGGAGAAGACTCTCAACTAGATGGGTTGACACAGTGTCAATGGGCTGGAGGATGGTGGCTGTAGGAAGATTATCCTGGCTCCTCTCCAGCCCAGAAACACCTCGCCCCAGCCAACCATATCCTGATAAGGCCCCAGCCAACCATATCCTGATAAGGCCCTTACTCTCACCTTCCTTGCAAAGTATCATCCCCTCCCAACCTCATTAACAGCCCCAATAAAAAAGAGCCTTTGTCCACCCTCGAGGCATACTGATCCTCACCCCTCTGCCGTGATCACTTGGTGTCCCTCTCAGAAAGTTCAGTAAAAGCCTGTTTGGTACCTGGGACCAGCTGCTTCTTGTGGGATGGTCCAGGATAGGGCAAGATCTGTTGCTAACAGGGCTACTATGATACAGAACATATCCTGGACTGCTAAGAGAACAAACAGGTATGTCCCAGAGATGGTGAAACCAAGCTGCTCCTTGGAGGCAAGAATTATGAAGCTCTGTCTCACACACTTTGGGCATGTTGTCAGAAAGGCCCAGTCCTTGGAAAAGGACATCATGTTTAAAAGGGTGGAGGGACAGCACAAGAGAGAAAGACCCTGGATGAGATGGATTGATTCAGTAACTGGGGAAATGGGGGTAGGTGTGTGAGAGACAGTGAAACTAGCTCAGGATAGGGCAGGGTGAAATTGGCTCAGGATATGGCTCAGTGTGAGGCGCTGTGATGGCCTAGAGGCAGGAAGCTGAGCTGCAATCCTGAAAGTGTGATGTTCTAGGCCACCAGCTGCTCTGTGGGACAAGGATGGACAATCCCCTCCCGTGTGATTAACTGCCTCTGAAAACCCACTGGAGGGTCAGTTCCAACTTGATGGTACACACACATAGGGCTCAGTGTATACAGGTTTGCTATGAGTGCCAGGCAACTCAACAGCATATAATAACAATAACATGAGTTGGTGGTCTCTTGATGGCACCTAACAACAATAAAAGCTCAAATGGAAGGAAGGGAGAGGAAAGGATGAGTGGAAGCATGCATTACAGAAAGAAGGCAGGAAGACTACATTTATATTGTGGGTAAATTAATGCTATAAAATGCATGTGAATAGTTGGATCACAAACCTACTTACTCAAAATTACTTGCATGCGCGCACACACACAAATGTGAAAAGACGACAGCTACAAGGGGCACCCAATTCTGCAAATCTTGCCAAAAATTCTAGTTGATGCACAACCCATGGTACAGCCCAGCAAGGAAAGAAAAATGGAACTGAGATTTAAATTACTTGTCCAAGACATGTAGTTTACAATTGTTTCTAATCAAACACATAAGAAGGAAATTTAACATGGTTTGGAATTATGTAATAAAATCCAGAGGCCCTATGACATCATACCCATCAATATCTACGATGCAATCCAAAATTAGTCAGATAGCAAAGAAACAAAACAAGGGCCTTCGCCCCTCCCCAAGATGTGTAATTAAACTATAAGAGTAGCAATTTTAATCCACCAGGACCCCTACAGGATAAAGATCACCCATCACTTCTCATCACGATTTACAGCCTTAGAAACCCAAAGGAAGGTCAATGAGTTGGAACTGGCCCAGTGGCAGTGAGTTCAACCATAAGAAAGTCACTTCTTGGTTCTGGAAAGTCCACTGCAATATGTGGCAGCTTGAGGCAGCTAAGACATGAAGATAGTGTGAGATGGTGTTACAAAGAGGGGGGCCTCTTCTGTTTCTGCCAAGTTAGGCGTCCACTACCTGAGCGAGCCTTCCAAAGTCATTCCTCCCTCTGGAAAATGTGGATAAACCTATTTGGGAGACAGTCAGCCTGGTAGTCAGAAACCAATGCACAGGAAGGTCATCCTTTCTGGCTTCTGCTGCTCAACTCGAAGTCAGGTAGGGCCTTATACCCTAGAGGGGAGAGGCCTAGAGGCACCTCAGCTCCTAGAAACACCTGGAACACAGGGAGAACTTGGTGAAGGGGGTGCAGGAAATAGTGCAGGAGATATCAAAGTTTACCCCAGAGTCAGGGCCTCTCAGCTCGCCAGGTATGCAAGGTCCTGGGAGCACTATGACCTCAGGGACTGAGAGGGCCATTTTTAAGGGAAAATACAAGAAACAGATATTGACCCAGGAATGACTCAGATTTTGGTAGTAGGAGACAAAGATTTTAAAGCCATTATTACAACTATGCTCAGTGTCACACAGAGGGACATGAAAATATAGAAACCTTGAGAAAAGGAGCGAAATGAAAACTGAAAAATAAAGTATCTGTAAAAATTCTTTAAAAGTCCAACTAAAAGGATTAAAGATAAAAGGAAGAGACAGTGAATTAGATCATAAAAAAGGAGGCAATTTGAAGACTGGCTCAGTGGCAATTGAAAGATACAGCACACACAATGAAGCACTACTAACCAGAACGTCAGGTCAGCAACTCAAACCCACTCAGAGCTGGGTCTGAAGATCTGCTTCTAAACAGTCACAACCATTTAAACTTTTTTTATGGTCCCTCATATTACAATCCAATTTATTAAAATTCTTTAAAATCTATGCTAAAAAATTCCACACACTGATGATGCACAGTGAAATATGAATTGGCCTTAACTTCTTTTTAAAAAAATTTTATTTTATTACTTTTAATGAAGATTTACAGAGATTTTGGATTTCCATTCATTCATTGTTGCACTTTTCTCCCTACCCAGCATCCCTTCCAGTTCACGCCTCTCCACCAAAGGACAAGAAAAAGAAAGATAAGGATGAAGATGGTGGTGAGGAAGATGATGCAAATTGTAACTTGATCTGTGGTGACGAATATGGTCCAGAAACAAGGATGAGCATGGCTCAGTTGAATGAAAAGGAAACTCCTTTTGAACTCATTGAGGCTCTTCTTAAATACATTGAGACACTCAATGTTCCTGGAGCTGTGTTGGTTTTTCTCCCTGGCTGGAATTTGATTTATACTATGCAGAAGCATTTGGAAATGAATGCACATTTTGGGAGCCATTGATACCAGATTCTTCCTCTGCATTCCCAGATTCCTCGAGAGGAGCAGCACAAAGTGTTTGATCCGGTACCTGTTGGGGTAACCAAGGTTATTTTGTCCACCAATATTGCTGAAACAAGCATTACCATAAATGATGTTGTTTATGTCATTGACTCTTGCAAGCAGAAGGTGAAGCTATTCACAGCCCACAACAACATGACCAACTATGCTACAGTATGGGCATCTAAAACAAACCTTGAGCAGCGGAAGGGGCGAGCAGGCCGTGTGCGACCTGGATTCTGTTTTCACCTTTGCAGCCGAGCTCGTTTTGAGAGACTTGAAACCCACATGCCACCAGAGATGTTCCCTACACCATTGCATGAAATTGCTCTAAGTATAAAACTTCTCCTTCTGGGAGGGATGGGTCAGTTCCTGGCCAAGGCAATTGAACCTCCACCTTTGGATGCTGTGATTGAGGCAGAGCACACTCTCAGAGAACTTGATGCATTAGATGCCAATGATGAGTTGACTCCTCTTGGACGAATCCTGGCTAAACTTCCCATTGAGCCTCGTTTTGGCAAAATGATGATAATGGGGTGTATTTTCTA
>NW_006400058.1:1621122-1627934 GCF_000299155.1 Elephantulus edwardii
CACTATGCAGTATTTGTTCTTTTGTGACTGAGATATTTCACTCAGCATAATGTCCTCCAGGGTCACCCATTTTGAATAATATTGCATGAGTTCCTTGTTTCTCAATGCAGCATAGTAATCCATTGTGTGAATATACCACAGCTTCTCTATCCATTCATTTGTTGTTGGGAACCATTTAAACTTTTATGAAGCGCTCTGATTCAACAGTGATGGGTATTTGATTGAGTGGTTGGTTTGTAACTTGACATGCATGTCATGAAATTGCATGGATAATAGTGAAACCTATGAGAGCCAGAATGCAACAGGGCTGCCTTTGACCTAATACAGTCTTATCACATTTCTGTTGTTCTAGTACTAGGGAAAATATTGCTTTCATTCTCTGACAGGTTTCTGCCTTACACAGATTCTGGCTTTTGCAGGTTTTACTAGAGGACATACAGTTTACAGGCATCCAGACTAAGACTCAGAGGTTAATGTTTTGTGCCAGTCTGGAAACCCTCGACTTGGCCATGTTCTGTTGAGCTACTTTATCATACTGAATGTTTTAAATCAGGACGATAATAAAGATAAAAGACACCAGCAGAAGTTCCTCAAATCTACCTTACAGAAGCACTGCTGCATTCCAGGAAGAGGTGGGAGAGGTTAATGAAGTAAAGTGGTACCTAAAGAGAACACTTTCCCAGCTCCAGAGGTGACCACTGAGCGGCATTCAGAGTCCTGTGCTAACCTGTTGAAGCACTCCACCACCTCGGAGAAAAGAGCTATACACATCTATCCTTACTTTTCAACCCAACCCCATCCGTTGGCTTCTGCCTCTTCCTGCAGGCAGTCTTCCAGGATATACAAGGCGTTCCTCTTCTCTGGCTAGCTTAGTTGCACGTGCAGGATGTGCTTGTGGGCTGACTTCACCTGCAGAGACTCAGCTGTGGCCAGGGGCCTTTGTGGGGTCTGTCTGCTTTAGAGGCCTCATCTTCATAGTACCCATGGGGTGAAGGCTAAATGGAGACCTGACAGGATCCAGGCCACAAGCCCTGAGAAGAGAAAGAAAATCTTTGACGGTCCCTGCCTGAGGAAAAAGGACCTTCCAATCTGGAAGGTACTCTCCAAAGACCCAGGTAGGTGACAGGGCACCTGCAAGAGCTGAGTGCACTTTCCTCAGGCTCTGGACTGGGGAGCACAATCCTTTCGGAGACTTCAAGACTAGGGGGGGTTGTCCCCATGCTTTCAGTTTGAGAACTACCTCTGACCTTTGATCGAGGGACTGGCCTCAGATTAGGGATATTGCATCATCAGCGATCTCAAATTGGAACACAAAATTAGATGGTTCTCCAGATCGGAGCACACAGAGCCCGAGTCCCTGACCACTGACAAGCACTTTCCTCACACCGCAGGCTCCGGAGTGTGAGCTTTAGGGACGGCCGCCATTTCGACTCGGTGTAAAAGGTTGGCTGGACGCGAAGGGGGCGGGCACGGAGAGCTGCCATGTCGGGTGAGAGCATCGGAACCAGACTGCCCATATCGCATGCCTCGTCCACCATCTTAACTAAGGGCAACCGGAAGCTGCCTCTTTCCCTCCCACCTGCTGGGCTGTGGAAATCAGCTGAGTTCTAGAGAATTAGAGGCGGACACTTGATCCCAGGTAGTTGTCAAGTCTTAACAATGTACTCTTTTAGCCCAGTTAATTCCACCCCTAAGAATCTGGCCCAAGAACAGTTTGACTACAGTTGAAGTTTCTGTGTGGGTGTTAACTTTAGAGATCGAAATTTTTAATTATCTACCGTGTTAAGCAGAAGGAAACAAAAAATAGTAGCTAACCTTTAGGGTTATAAATTTACCCATAAAAAATGTAAATAGGTCAGTGCTGGACAGATTGTATGTCTGATTTATCGGAATTTGTAGCGCAGTTTCTTTCCATTAGGCCATCAGAGCGCCTCCTCCTTTGTTTGGATATCCACGACTCGAGGTCTATTTTTCTGCACAGAGGAAATAGACTGCAAGGGGAAGTCATTCAAGATTGGGATTCAGTGGTGCTGCGGCTCAAAAGTACATGTTCTGTTTTGGAGAATCACTACCCAATCTATTTAATTGGCAATTAAACATCCGTATTTTAAAATAAAACTTGGAATAGTACACAAGATGCTATCAGATGATTTAGGAATGTTGTTTACCATGACAGCCAACAGGTGTCCAGGCAGTGGGGACATGTCTCTTCTGCAGACCAGATGGGAGCTCTGGTGGCGGAGGGAATAAGGAGTTGCACTGCTGAGGCCCACTCAAAAACAGGCAGTGGAAATCCACCAGCTGTGAGATGGGCCATCTCGTCCCATGAGGTATTCAACCTCTGAAGACCTGCTGGACTATGACACATGACTCTTTGGGGGGGGGAGGGGGAAGAGGCTATCCATACTGTTTTAATTGTTGTATACCATCAAATTGGATCTGACAGGCACAGAAGATTGCCCCACCTTCTCCAGCAGAGCATCTGGTGGATTCTGTGAGCCTTTGGTTTGCAGCACAGCTTTCTGCCACTAGAGCTCCCTCTTCCATACTGAAAAAAAAAAAAAAAAAGGGAAACTACTATGTAGTTTAACAGAAAGATACAGAACAGTAATACACTATTCTGGGGACAGCTGAATTATCTCTATGCACAATTTTATTCCTAACCTTATATAAACAGGTGCTGTCAGAGTTAGTGATTGTCACATAGGGCCCTGCATTACACTACGGGCCTACAAGAGGCCAGAAGTGCACACCTTACTTGATATAAACTGATGACAGGTAAAGGAGACACACCAACATGAAAATTACCAGTAAAAGCTATGTTTATTTTCCAAACAATTTTATTGAAATGTGCCAAGAGTACATGAATAGCACAAATGTATGAAGAGGGAGGAAGAAAAAGGAAAAAAAAAATCACATGTACAATAATTTTTTTAAGTGAAGGTTAATCTTGGGAGATATCAGTTCCCCTCCCCCACCCCCTCAAGACTGCCGGCATTTCTGTTATGGTTAAGCCTCTACTAACCTAGTATTAAAAAAAGAAATACAAGAACTTCTGGGGGGAAATAAAAACACCAAAAAAAGAGCCAAACCCACCAAACAAAAGAGAAAGCAATCTAAAAACAAGAAACAGCAAAAAACGAAAATTGCTTTTCCTGCTCTGATGGGAATCTTCTTGGACACCTAATTAGGAGGCATGCTGAGCAGTGGAGAAACACAACTTCAGGGTGTATGGATATGGCCCATCTGCAGAAGAAAGAGAAGACAGGGTTAGCCATGCCCCTTTCATCCCAGCTCATTTCCCATTCTGCACACACTTCATTTTTTGCTGCTCAACAGCATGGGTCTAAGTTGTCACTGTCAGAAGACTTCAAACAAGTTATAATGCACAAAGAATTTCTCACCCTCTTCTTCCCCACAGTCAATCTCACTACACTGTAGACATAAATCTCATCTGCCCAGGAAGGTGGACAAATGGACCTGGCAACTAGTGTAACCCTACTACTCTGCTGAGAAAATGCCAGATCCCAGGAGGATACACTACAACTCCAAGGTGGAAGAGTGGGTAGCAGCAAACAGGCTCCTCTCCTGGTGATCAGGTTTCTCCTGCCCGTGTCTGTGTTGGCAGCATGGACTCTCTGGGGCTGTCTGCTCTGGCCCTAAGCCAGAATATATTAGGCAGCTAGGGAAGACAACTGCAGACACACACTCACTTGGGTTTTTCATCTGGTAATGGTTCAGGAAGCCCAGTGTCTCCAGGGCATCACTCTTGGATTCCCACTCCAGCAGCCCAGAGGAGCTGCGTTCACCTGATTAGAAAGCAGGAGACAAAGATTCCAGTCAGCTGGAGCAAGCAGAACCTGATGCACAGACACTGGGAGAGTAAGGTGGGAGCAGCATACTCACTCTTGCCTGAGAACACTTTCACAGAAGATGGCCGCTTCACTCCTAGCTCGTCACAGATCTACAAAGAGATGAGACTCAGAAACAAGTGGTGCCAGAAGTCAAGCAGAGCATGCCCCATGTGACACTTGAATTTGGCTGAAAAGGGGTTTCTAGCTTTTCATATGACAAAAGATGAAGTCAATGTTGCCAAAGACGGGGAGCTCTAATAAGGAGTTGCCATGCCAACCCTTAGAACAGCATTTCCAATCTATTAACTCCTCTCATGTGATTTACAGCCTCTGAAAACCTTCTGAGGGTCACCTACAACTTGAGTTGGTTCTGACTCCATGGTATGTAACCACAGTATTAACAGCTCCACACTACTATGTGAGTGCAATGGCATTAAGTGTTTCCTGAAGAACATCCTATGTCCATCTGTGCCCACCAGCTGCAGCTGCCCTGATTCCCTCACCACTTCTCATGTAACCTAAGCATTCTGGGGCCTTGTTAAGGTGGATGTTTCAAGCCTGCAATTTCATGTTTTAATCTGAGAAATCTGCCTTGCAATATGCTGACAAGCAGAGGAAAAGAAGAAATTACTGTTGGCAGAAACCAAATCCTCCCATGGGATGGCTATGATTTCAACTCCGTGACTCCGCCAAGTTCCCAAACCTGGGAATCTTTGTGGCAGTGGACTGCCTCACTGCATCCTGAACTCACAGAAGAATGGTTGGTAGATTCAATCTCCCAACCTTTAACAACGCTCTGCTTTATCCATACCACCACCACCAGGGCACCTATTGTTGGTAAAGGTCTAGCACCCTTCTCGCCTATAGACAGGATGCCAGTCTGCCCCGGCATGACTTAAACCCAGGGCCTGGCAGACCAGAATTCAACAGATTCCAAAGGCTAAATATACTTAAATGCCTGTGTGCCACTAGCTGAGAAACCTCAACAGTACCCACCTCAAAGAAGTTCTCCTCGGTCACCTCCAGGGGAGCATTGAAGAAATGCAGCACATTGCTTGGGTGTTGGATGCGGTTCTTGGCTGCCTGCTCCGGGGTGGAAAATCGATTGTTTCTTGAGCCATTAAAGTCTTTGTAACTGCAAGACCCGTCTTCTAGCCCGTATGACTGACCAGGCATGATGGCTGGTTGCTTGGAGACACTATTGGAAGAAAAAGAAGAGCCCTTTGTCAGATTCAAACAAAGTTGTACCTTAAGCCCCACACTGTGGCCACCACGTAGGAGCACAAGTGGCACTACACCCGTCTGACAGTGCTGAGTGCCTTAGGAGAACCTTGCTCAACAGCCAATACTAAGCTGCATTCTCCCAATGCTTCGGAGGACAGCTGGACTACCCTCACTCAAAAGCTGTCCAAACAGTGACAGTGTGCAGGGCAAGATCTGCTCTCTTTCTCTTCCTTTCCCCAGGGTAGGGAGATGAAGGAACTTACCAGACATTCAGCTTCTGCCCAAACATGAAGTTGTTGTTGAGGTGGGTGATGGCCCGGTCGACGGCATAGCCATCAGCCATTTCTACCATGGCAGCCCCTGGCTTGCTTTTCATGAATTTCACCTTAGTGGAGAGAAGACAGCAGCTACAGACAGTGCTCTGCTGAGCTTCCACATGCCCTTCTACCCAATCGAGGTTACAAGTAGCTAACTTCTTCAAGACCTAAGCTTCGATTTCTCTACCTGTGGCCAAAAGCTCAGGAGCACAGTGACCCAAAGTGAGCTCTCAACCCCAGGTGGCAGCAGAAGCCAGGACCCACTACTAAACCATTTAAAAAGAAAACAAACAAAATTATGCGTGTACAGAGTACAATAACCACCTATTCCCTAAAACCTTGTTATATATACACAATTATGGTATATCAAACACATTAACTTAGAAAATGAGTATGTGACAGTTCTAGAGTCAAGCCATTTTACTTAAGTTATTGCTTCCACACAAGGACTAAATAACTTGATTTATTTTATCTAGATCTCATTTGTCCCCTTATGAATTACTATGAAAATTAAGTTATACATTTCTACTCTTGTCAGTCAGTCCCTGGGGCAGACATGTAAACAATGTTAAATTTGTTAATGTCTATTAGTAACAGGTTGGCCAGGCCAAGGATTGCAAATTCAGGTTGGTTTGACTCAATTATTTCCTAAGGCAGGCAGAAAATAATGTGGCTAGATCACATTTTACACAGGAAATCCTTTCACTGTAATCTTTAATAGGTAAGACACTCATGACGTGTTAAAATGTTAAGTATTCTCACTGCTCACAGAAGTTCCAAAGCTTAGGGTGTAACGCAAATCAGTTACAGGACAATGGGACTAACCCTTGAATCACAAAGTGCAGGGTAAAGTCATCATTACGTAACTGTCAAGCCAGAAAGTAATGGCCCAGGCAAGTTCACACAACCTTAACCATAATGGGTCAGCCTTAACTCTGGCCCCACACCTCAGTTTTCATTGCTGCCAAATGTACATCGTTAATGCAAAATGCTGAGATCAATTTTCTGTGTGTAGTATGAAATGTCAAGAAACAAGACTGTAGGTTTAGTGGGGACTAGACGGTTAAGTACTTTTATACCTGGTTTCTTTAATGCTAACACAATCACATTTAATGAACAAAACCTGTCTACTGCTGGTGCTCTGCAATAATGGTGTTACCCACTATGTCTTTGTCAACAAGCAAGAGTCTTAAGCCTCCCTGACAGGGACACAGACCTGCCGGGTCTACAATAAAGTTGGGGGACCTAACGGAAGCTCACCTTCTCCACATTGCCATACAAGCAGAAGACATTGAAGACGCGATCACAGTTCATCTTAGACTGATCCAAGCCATAGACCATGAGCACGGGGCTGTCGGCGTGGGGGCCATACTCGGGTGGTGGGGGAGGGGATATGCCCCTACTGAGGGACATAACG
>NW_006400058.1:1628034-1630381 GCF_000299155.1 Elephantulus edwardii
ACTGACCTAAAATTGAACTTCTCCTTTTCCAAAGAGCCAATGAGCTAATTCCACGCCAAAGAACCCCTAGACCTAGTATAAATTCCCTTGCTTTTTGGGGCTCGGGGTCGACTTCCCTGTCTCCTGTGTGAGGTACAAGTCATCCCGAAGCTTCGTCAATAAAGCGTCTTGTGATTGCAGTGAGTGGCTCTGGTGTGAGTTGCTCAGGGTCGTGCCCGGTCTGGGTAAAGCCCTAGTTTGGGGTCTTTCATTTGGGGGCTCTCTCATCCGGGATTGAGCCGTCACCCCCACAACCCGCCAGTCAACCACTTGGAGGTAAGAGGATCCTCTAAAATTTCTTTGTTTCTTTGTCTGTGCGGTGCCGCCAAACCTGTGTGTTCGTAAGTCTGTTTTATTTTCAGCTTACTTTCAGTTTGTGACTGTGGCGAGCAAACGTGCTTGAAAAAACCACGAGTCACATCCCAAGAGGGAGACGTCCCTTTGGGTGGAATACGGATCCAGAGACTTTAATAGTCTCTGATCCATCTGAGGGACTTAGAGTGTCCCGCCGGAGAGGAGGGGCCCAGAGGGCTCTCCCGTCTGAAGCAGCTTTCAATTGGTTGTCACGAAGAGAGCTTCTTGTGTGTCTTGTATTTCTTGTGAGTGTCTGCTGTGTTCTGTGGGCGACTAATATGGGACTGAATATGATGACACCCCTTTCCCTGACTTTAGGACATTTTTCTGAAGTAAGAACCAGGGCTAATAATCTCTCTGTTAACATTAAAAAAGGACCTTGGCAAACCTTCTGTAACTCTGAGTGGCCCGCTCTGGGAGTCGGTTGGCCACCAGAGGGAGCATTTGACTTAACAATCATTTTGGTGGTTAAAGATCTTGTTTTCCAGGAAGGACCAAACGCGCATCCTGACCAACAGCCATACATCATCGTGTGGCAGGATTTAGTGCAGAATCCACTGCCGTGGGTAAAACCTTGGGTTTTGAAGAAACATACCACCCCTCTGTGCGCATTAGCCCTAAAAACCCGAACTTCTGAATCCAGAGTTCCTCTGGCCCCAGAAGCTGCACCATCGGCACCACCCAAAATTTATCCTGAAATTGAAAATCCACCTGAGTGGCCTGAGATGCGCCACAATCCTCCCCCCATATCAGGGCCAGGTTGATCCCGGTCCCCCCATCCCTGTGAGTGCCCCCCCAGGGACCAGCATGGAGGACTCACAGTCGGAGGGGTCTGGAGAGCCCAGATTCCACTGTGGCTCTCCCCTTACGAGCACACGGAGGGCCCCCAGAGCCAGGACAACTCCAACCCCTCCAGTACTGGCCATTTTCCTCTGCTGACCTCTATAATTGGAAGACTAACCATCCTTCCTTTTCAGATAACCCCACAGGGCTTATTGGACTAATTGAGTCCCTCATGTTCTCTCACCAGCCCACCTGGGATGATTGCCAGCAACTTCTTCACTACTGAGGAGCGAGAGAGAATTCAGATGGAAGCCAGGAAAAACGTCCGAGATGCTGCAGGACAACCAGTCCAGACTCCTGCTGCCATGGATGCAGGATTTCCTCTCGTTCGCCCCAACTGGGATTATAACACTGCTGAAGGTAGGGAGCAGCTATCCGCTTACCGCCGGGCTCTTGTAGCGGGTCTCAGAGGGGCTGCGTGATGCCCCACTAATTTGGCTAAGGTAAGAGAAGTCCTTCAAGGACCTACCGAACCCCCTCTCTGTGTTCCTAGAAAGACTAATGGATGCCTATAGGAGATACACTCCCTTTGACCCCACGTCAGAGGGACAGAAAGCAGCAGTAGTTATGGCCTTCATTGGGCAGTCTGCTCCAGACATCAGGAAAAAATTACAGTGCATAGAGGGGTTACAAGATTTTACATAGAGGGATGTAATGAAAGAAGCTGAGAAAGTGTACCACAAGAGGGAGAGAGAGGAAGAGAAGGCAGAGAGAGAAAAGAAAGAAAGAGAGGAACGTGAGGACTGGCAAGACTGCCGTCAAGAGAGGAATTTGACAAAAATCTTGGCTGCAGTAGTGAGTGAAAAAGAAAGAGATAAAGCAGGGTCTAGACAGACAGGGCACCTGGGCACTAAAGGATCGAAGCAATATGAAAAGAAACTGAAGTTGGACAAAGACCAGTGTGCATACTGCAAAGACAAGGGACACTGAGCTAAAGAGTGTCCCAAGAAAAAGAATAAGCCGTCAAAATTTCTCACCCTAGATGAAGACTAGGGAAGACGGGGCTCAGATTCCCTCCCCGACCCTAGGGTAACTATATCTATGGGGGGGGACCCCCGTTGACTTCCTGGTAGACACGGGGGCACAACATTCAGTTCTGAAGCAGCCCCTG
>NW_006400058.1:1632860-1633549 GCF_000299155.1 Elephantulus edwardii
AGAGTCCACGGAAGGGAACCCCCTGCCCTCACCATATTCTGCAGGGTGATCTCCTAGGAGTGGGGGCTGTCTCTGGCGTTTATTGGGGTTGCTGCCAGGGTCACCTGTGGACAGAAAGAATAATTAGAGCCCACTAGAGACACACTTCAGGAAAAGGGAGCGTCTGTCCCTGCTAACTACAGAGGCTAATCTCAAAGTTCCTGGGCTCCTATAAGGCTTGCTGCGACCCCCACCCCCACAATGGCATCCCCTCCTGAACTGAGTCTAATCCACAGGTGGGTGTGAAGCCCAGACCTTTGTTAGAAGCCCCACTTTCTCATTCCAGCGCACACCTTTGAGGCTGAATGTCCTCCTGTGAAGGCTGATGGTAACTGCTTTCCTCTTTCCTGCCCCTGTACTAGCTAGCTCTCAGACCTCTGGGGACCATGGAGCTGCTACAGCTAAGAAAGCCTGTTATGTGACAAGGACTTTGTAAAAACATTCCCAATGAAGAGAGGAAAAGTGAGAAAATAACTCAGGGAAGAGAAAACCTGGCCCCCAAAGTTTCTAGATCTAGAATGCACTCATTCAGCCTTTTCACAATTCTATCCTCAGTTACCTTTCCACCCAGAGCCATCTAACTCAAGAAGAGGGACCAGAGGAGCTGGCAAACCGAGCAACATCAAAACTCAATTCAAATAAGCAATTAT
>NW_006400058.1:1633649-1642065 GCF_000299155.1 Elephantulus edwardii
ACAGTACACAATAAGAAACACACACACACACACAAAGAAAACAACACAGAGACACATATATATATATATGTGTGTGTGTGTATACACCCACCCCCCCACACACAAAATGCATGAACATTCTCAGACCCAGTGACGCAGATCCACCTCCTGACCCCAGCTGCAGTTCATAATCACTACCATTAATTGAGCGCTTGAGTGGCAAGCACTACTTTTAAGTGCTTTACAGAGATCACAGTTTGTTGAGTTCCTCACAACAACCCTATGAGGTAGGTATTAGTCCAGCCCCATTTTACAAATAAACAAATGTAAACAGTTGGTGGCCGAGTCAAGATTTGATCCCAGGTCTCGCCAGCTTCACAGCCAGAGATTTTGTCTGCCCTTTCTGCCACCCAGCCTGGGCTGTCTCGACAACCAATTATTACAAAGATGGAAAAGAGCTACTTACAGCAGAAGTACATAGTACAATGTCCATTTGTCACAAAAAAAAATCTGTATTTTTCTCTTACCATTGGACGCTTCAACAGTGAGTTAGCACAGTTCTGAAAGATGGCGTCCCATCAAACATACACTGCGGCCCTGCATCACATGGTTTTACAGTCATAAATACAAGTCACGGTACATATCCGCTACATTTTTTTTTTAAGAATTGTTTTTAAAAGTCAATGCTTTGATTAAATCAAAATTGTCTCACAGATGTTCTGTCCTCAGAAGATATCAGAAAGTGGAAAATAAAGGTGTATGAAGTGGTTTTGTGTCCCTCCATGTGGTCAGCTCCTCACAATTATGTGCTCAGTGCGGTGGTGCGGTGCTTCTGGCTGTGTAGCGCTCCGTGTGCGTGTCTCCTGGATATGGACTGTGCCAGTGGCCCCACTATGCTCGCGATTTTGGCCTTGGGAGCACACCAGTTACCCACCAGCAGGTAACAGTGTGCCTCTGAGCTGTTTGGCTGTCTGGTTTTAAGTCTGTTTTGGTTTTTGATTTTTTTTTTTCTGCTGTTGTGGTTTAGTTTTTGTTCCTGATCTCCAGTTGGTGCAGATTTATGTTGGCAGCTGATTGACTGCAGAAAAAATAAAAACATCAAAACAGAAAAAAAAAAAGCCCTCCCCAAAGGACTTAAAATCACCCATATGGCGAGGAATGGAGAGATCCTATTGTCTTGGAGGCCCATGGAATCTACTTCAGTCTATGAAACGTTTTCCGAAAAGAGCACCGCTGGCTGGCTGGGAGAGCTCTGTTCTCTGTGTTTCCTACTTCTGTGTACATTCTCGGGTTCAAGTTTGCTTGGATTTTGACTTTTAAAAGAATGTTTAATAAATAGCAGTGTCTGCTGCCTTGTTGCGTTTCTTTCTTTGTCTCTGTCTGCCTCTGTCTCTGTGCTTGGAGCTGTTCCTTGGAGCACGGTGTGGTGTTCTTGATGTAGTGAGCTCAAGTCTGCAGCTGTTTCTGGGGACGTGGTGGAGGCTGCATGTTGTTTTCTCCAGGAAGAGCTAGTGGTTGTCTACCCTGTGTGTTGGTGAGCAATGTGCAGAGGCAGAGCCGCTGAAGTATGATTCCTGAGGGGGTTGGCAAAGCACCGCCCTCACTCCTGGTTACCGCATCAGCCCAGTTTTTGGCCCCCAGTCTTGAGGCGACCAAAGCTGAGAGGCAGCAAAACCAATGCACAGACAGCCCCTGCCACTAGCCCCTGCTGGTCTGCACATCTTCTATTTATGTTCCTTGGAGAAGAAATGGTTGGTTGCCATGTTTCTGTTAGCAGTCATGTAATGCCATTGGCCGTTCTTGTACATTCATTCGATCACCAATTTGCCTCTGACCTTTGAAAGGGGCAGTTGATCTCAGAGGGCCCACTGTACAAATTGGGTCCTGTGAAGTCTAGTCCACCCTGCCCAGGAACCGGGGCCCAAGAGGTCAGCAACCATCTCCCCTCCCTCTGTCCTAACCTAGTCTGATGTATCAGACCATGACAAAGGTGGATGAGCTTGCTAAGGGGCTGCCGCCATTTCCCAATGTTACTTCTCCACCTCTCCCCTCATCAAAACAAAGTCATGCTTGAAAAACACTAAGAAAGCGGCTATCTAAAGCCCAATGCAGAGCCAATGAATCACCTCTCCAAGTGAAGTGAGGCTTGTATGCTCTGTCCCAATCCAGTGTGTCACTTCCAAGGTCAACTTACCCAGAGGTTTTGCTTCAAGAGCCTTGTTGCCTCCCCAAACTATTTAAACCCTTCAAGAGGAAGGAGACTATCCCCAGGGGAGCAAAAAACAGAAATCAATGACCCTAACCAGGCAGAGTCCTGGGAAGCAGCAGAATCCACTTGGGAACTGCTTTTGTTTTAGAAATCATCACCTTACCCTACCCTGTAGGCGGCCCTGGTTCCTCACTGCACCATCAAAAGGGCCTCAAAAAATTAAGTTCTACAGACACCCCTCATTCACGTTTACCTCCACTGGAGTGTGCTTTTAAAGGCCCTCCTGTGTCCACAAGGAGCCCAATGGCATTACATAACCATGAGTCCAGGTTTATAAAGTGCGCCTAGTCAAGTGAAGGCAAGGTGGGGTATGTTTAGAACAAAGAGGCCACCAAGATTACCTTGTCCACTGAGGTTGGGGTTTGTGTAATCCCAAGTATCCTGATCATTCTTGAAGACATTCAAGCGTGTAGGCTGCAGGGACAAAAACACTTGAGATCAGGCATGTCCCAGCTCACCTTGAAGCTGACTGGGAACCAAGCCTGCCTACACCTACCTACCTTTGCATACTCGATCTTCAGAGTGCAACAGCCAGAGTAAATGTCAGCCCCATTGAGGGAGGCCTTGGCCCGCTGTGCACTTTGTACAGAGTCAAATGTGAAACAAATTAAGGAAAAGTCTTGTCATGAAAGCACCAAGCAATCTCATGATGGGAAAGGTGATAAGGTATTTATGGTCAACTTACTGTCCCCCAGCTCGACTTTGGCCAGTGCTTTCACACTCTTATTCTCACCTTACCCCAGGGCTTCCTCATCTCCCTTCTCCACTCCACTGGCATTTAATTAAGCAGTCCCAGACTAGCCTTTCTGTCCTGAAGACCAGGAATCCCACTGCACCTTTAGCTTCGCTTCAATGCCCAGAACAGCACAGTAACATCTTCTAGGGCTTAAACACTGTCTGCTAAACTTCAGTTCTTAGGTTCTTTTCTTCTTCCCCATATCAAGGAATTTAAATGCTCCTTTACCTCTTCAGAAAAATAGGACCTCATTGCCTTAAAAGGTATTATGGGAGCATGTCTTTCAGACATTAAAAGAAATCCTTTAAGTTTCTTTGCTTTCTATCCTACAGCAGCGTTCTTAGCATTTAATGTTTTCAATTTTCCACTTTGCTTCTGATGATCAGTTGTCTCCTATCACCCTGTGAACCCTATGAAGGTATCTGCAGGCATTCAAGCTCCAAAAGAGCCTCTAACCTAAAGAACATGAAATACCAGTAAAGGATATTCTACCATGGCCTGGACACCATTCTTCCGGAAAATGACAATTCTCTGGACAGGTCCACAAGGGTTACAGATAGTGTAAAGAACATCCTGTAAAAACCAAGGGAAGCCAGGTTAAGAGTCAAGTCTGGCTCAAAGGATATGAGAAGACCTTACAGAAATACGAACCGTAGTAATGGAGTAGATGGGATTTAGGATGGTAAAGAGCAGTACGCTGTTGACACTCCGCGAGTCATCTGAGTCCCCAGGGCGAGAGATCTTCTGGCTGGTAGAGTAATTGACAAAAGCTGGGTGACCAGCAATGTAGATTTGGTTGTCAGCTGCATAGTTCACTGCATCGCAAGCCCCCAACACGTCTTCAAACTCCACCAGAGCCTGTCTCTTTTTAGGCATTACCACCACATAACTGGGAGAGAGGGAGAGAGAAAACTCAAGTTTCAATCTTCTCAACAAGAACAATGTCCTCCCATTTCCTGTGAGCCTACTCCTCCCATGGCTTCACCATCCAGAGGCAAGGTTTCCTGATTTGAACACCCGAGGCTACATGTGTCTCAGTTAACAACTATGCTGCAAGATTTCCTGATCTCTCACCTTACAATCAGATACTTACTTCAGACTGCTAGCTAGCATCTCCCTACCACAAGACTAATCACTCTGGATAGGTGACTTTGAGGAGTCCAGCACAGTACCTTTTCTATGTTCCAAATACCCAACATGTGATATATAAATGACTTTTGATAAATACAAAAATGCTGACTAGAAACTACAAGGCAGAAAATGAAAAGAAGACATGAACTTGTCATAATCTGATCCAAAATATTTAAGAATAAAACAAACCCATAAGAAGAAAAAAATGCCCCAGGACCTACTCAAAGGAATCTAGACTAATCCAAGGAGCTTGCTCCTCTGGAGATCTAACCCTTGGCCTTCGAGGACAGTACCTGATGGGTCCAAATTCCTGTAAAGCCTCCACGAGGTCAGCCTCCACCACACCATCAATCAGGCCCCTGATGTGAACAACTGGCGAGGCAGGAGTTTTATGCGGATCATCGTAATTCTCCTGAGGAAAGAAAATACAATTAAAGGGGAAAAAAAAAAAATACAATTAAGGGAAACTTAGATTTTAGTGTGCTGGTGGCAACCCAGTCACATAAGACAGTTGAGTATTTAAAAAAAAAAACAAACCAACAACAACAAAAAAACCACACCAAAACCCAGTACAGACAACAAAGGCACAGGATATTATTCCCCACCGGCAGATTCTGGGCAGCAGAGCTAAAGCCCTGAGCAGGTGGCCACTGCCCACTGGCCCATGCTGTAGCTTCTGAGGAAAGCAAAATGGAGGACTAGTTAAGTTTCAAATGGTTACAGGTCTCCAGTAATCTGCCTTTCCCCCCAAGTGGTTCTCTCAATCGAGGAAATGTGGGAAAATAGTAGTATGGAAAAGCGAAATGACTAGTAGAAAGGGCTCAGCACTCAGCTGTCTGCTGCAGTATGAATTAGGGTTTTCCCTTGGCAGCTTCCCAAACGTCTCTGGCCCTGGTTGAGCAAACTACCAAGGCCACCTAGTCAAGCATTACAGTCCCCACCCCGAGAGCATCAGGGTACGTTAAAAATGTGCCTCAGAAGCTGAGATTAACAGGCTCAATCTTTTCACTCTCCAGTAAGAATAGCTTTGAAAAAACCTTGGGCTAGACTGAGGAAAAAGAGAAAAACTTCAACCCATTACAGTAAGAACAACTATCCTTTCCTCCCCAGGGAAAGTATCTTTCCACCCAAACATATACCCTCTGAGAGTCAGCAAGAACTTTCTCTGTCACCTCTCCTGGATCCCAGCCCAGCGTCTGTCAGAGAACCACCGGGCACAAGCCCATGGAACAAAAACAGGATTGGATTCGATTTCAAAAATGAGCCACACAAACCACAGGAGGTAAATCCCCGGGGCTCAGTGGACTTTCACAGGCCTCAGGTCTAATTCCAACCCTGTCCCTTACCAGCTATACTCTAACCTAAATTACCTCATCTCTCTTTACTGGTTTTCTCTTCAATGAATTAGAAATCTTAATCTCTACCTAGAAAAAAAAATTTATAAAGGAAGAAAACTCTTTAAAGATCGTGGTAAGACAAAAATCTCCAACCTAAAAATAACACTGGATTTTTTTTTAAGGAGGGAGAAAAACGAGCAAGGCCCTTTGCCCGTGCCTACCACCTTCAAGAAACATCGCGGGTCATCAAATCCCGTTTGTTAACCTTTAGAAAGTATCTGAGGCAAATGTGGGAGCTCATGAAGGAAGCTCGGAAACTAGAATGGTTCCCAAAACTTGAAAGTGAAACCCCGACCTTTCACAAACCCTTCCCTTGGGGCCACAAACCCAGTTAACGTACTGTTTAATACTGAAAAATATTCTTAAGCGCATTATTTTATCCCCAGGAGTGCAACCTAACGACAGACAGACAAGAACGGGGACGAAAGAACTACTCAGGCGCTGGGCAGAGCAGACGAGGCCACCGCCCACCCAGCCCATTTACGAGGCGACCCCGCGCGCGCGCAGCCGCCCACGAGGCGAGGAGCGAGCAATGCGCCTGCGCACTAAACACCCGAAAATAATGGTCAAGGCAGGGGAGAGCGGCCAGACCGCGTGCTCGGCCCCCACGCGTCGGCCCGGCACGCCTGCGCACTGCAGCACCCGCAGCCCGCGAGGCCTCTTCCGGCCCCTCCCTCGGCTCAGCCGGGGACGCACGCGCACGCGCCTCTCCTCGCTCAAACCCCGCCGTTCGGCCAACGCACGCCCCTCCCCCACCCAGTCAACGGCGCGAGGCCTGAGCGCCTGCGCACAGGGCACCCTAAAAAAAATAAATATCCCAAAGATGGGAAATTTTCCTCGTTTCCCGTCCATTCCTGTCCCTCTGGATCCTGGCCTCACCCCTCCGCCGCCGCCCGCCGCCCCGGATCCTCCGCCGCCACCACCGCTTCCGTGCTGGTCGCCGGCGTTGTCAGTCTTGAGCCGTTTAGGCGCCCGGCCGCCCTCACTGCCGCCGCCGTAGTAGCGGCCTCCGCCGCCTCCGCCGCCCGCCGCCGCCATCTTCACCATCGCTCCCGACCGCCGCCGCTGCTCGTCCGGTTGCTGCCTCTGCTCCAGACGCCGCCGCCGCTTCTCCGCCCGGGGCAGCAGCCTCCGCGACATGGCGGCTCAGAACCCGCCTCCCCCCGCCTCTCATTGGGGGAGGGACACGCCCGTCACCCACCGCCCCCACCCGATAGGGGGAGCCACTGGTCCCGCCGCGGGGGGAGGGGAAGCGGCCTCACGCCTCGTACGCTTATTGGGCACGGCACATGCCGTTCTGCGGAAGGGACTGCCTACCTCTGCCAGTCATTTTGCTGAACCCTCCGCCTTAAAATAAACTCGAATATGATAGGCCGAGTTTCTGGAACTAAAGCGCTTAAGCCTACCCTCCCATAGAATACCGGATGGGCAATTAAGTCCCCACCCCATTTCTCTGAGAAGCCCCGCCTTCTCCCCACCCTCATTGGCTTACTGGCTAATCCATCAAACAGAAAGTCCTCTTCCGTCTCCAAGCCGCCCACTACTTTCCCCGCGCCCTCTCCGCAAAGGAGACCAGGAAATCCCTCCTTTTCACTTATTTTCAGCGGCTTATGGGGGTGCCCATCTTCTGAAAATCCACCTGATTGGCCAATGGAGTCTCTCAAAGTGCAAAGCTAATGCTTGTTTCTGATTGGATGAAAAAGAGGACCACCACCATTGGCACAGCCTAGGAAAGGGTTGCGAATGAAAAAGCTTGAGCCAATTTGCTTCGGTTACCTTCGGACCACAGCTTCCCCTTCAAAGTAGCGAAGGCCTGAAGTATTCACAGTTATCTACTGACCACGGGGTTCAGTGCTGAGAGGCTAGATCAGGACGTAGAGGCATCCCCTGGGGGAGTTATGTCCCCATCATCACACCCCGTTACTCTCTACCTCTAACCTTCACAAGGCCAAAGGAATTTTTCTAACTCAAATTTGAATCTTTCCCTCAACTTCAGACCATTTGCCCCTCCCGACTGTTTTTAAACGCTGGAATGTCCATCATCCTTATGTCCGCAGACCACTTACAAACTTAGCCCAATAACTAGCTTCCTTCCGTTTGCCTAAGGAAAGTCTTTTTACTCCCCTCGGTCTCTGTGCAGGTCTTGCCACAGGGATACTCCTAAACTGGTAAAGAAAATTCCTTGTGTCCGTGCATTGTGTGTGTCAGTGCACAGGTCTTCTCCTTGAAAACTACCTTGCAACTGCAGATCCCGGTCCCACGTGACAACCCTAACTACTCGCCTTCCTGAAGTCTTCACTCAAGCGGAGTTCTCGGTCTTAGACTAACAAAAACCATACACAGAGCCTCGAAGCGTGATCACTGCAGAGGAGAGTCGGTTTTGGGGGTCTCTCTATAAGGTCACCAGGAGAACACACACACACACACACACACACACACACACACACACACACACACTCTTAGTCCTGGAAACGGCAGGGAACACACACACTCCTGGAAAAAGCAGGGAACAACCCCAAAGGTGCTCTGACGCTTTCTTCCCCTCATATCAAACATGGTTCCTCAAACAGTAACCCTGGTGGAAACGAAATTTGAAATGGGCATCAAAACCACAACTAAGTGTAAACTGGGCATAATGACACTCAAGAAGGCATCTGCATGTGTGAGTATGTCAAATTAAACAAACAGGAGACTCACACGGGCTGGGGGAGAACCAAATCAACCCCTAGCCACACAGGTAGAATCTGGAAAACGAGGTCCAAGCAACAATGCCCCCACCACCAACGTCCTAGCCACGTGATCTGTGCAGGGAGGATGGAGGCTCCTGTCCCACTCCAGGGCGGGGTCGCCAGGTCCCTACGTAAGCAAAATGCGGTGGGGGGAGGGTAAAGGGGCCCCTCCCCG
>NW_006400058.1:1642242-1644070 GCF_000299155.1 Elephantulus edwardii
ACGGGCCGCGCCTCCCACAGATCCCCCCCTGAGTCCCTCCACGACCTCTCGCCCAAAGTCCCTACCAGCTCGGCGGCGAGCCCGGCCGGCCGTCCCAGATCGAAAAGGGAGCAGACACAGGGAAGTTTTGGGGGAGGGAGGGGCGGGCCTTAAAGGGACCACGACCTTTTTAGTCCAGAAAAAAGTTTTCTGTATCTTTGAGGGGTGCTTAGCTGGGGCAGGAGAAGATAGCGAATTGCTCCCTGACTGAATGGAGGAAATAGTGCTGGAAGGTGGTAGGGCTTACGTCCCTTGGCTCCCAAACCTTCCTTGCAACGAAAAGTCTATGTCAGACAGAAAGCATTTGTTGCGTTTATTTGTTGAGGATTCATACATGCGGTCCTCTTAGGTAACCATGTGTTCTATTGATTGGGGCCAAAGTCGATATGGCCATTGGACTAAAGTAGAACGTTCCTACTGCTTGCAAGTGACATAGCAGGATTTAATGTCAAACCTGGCGTTGATTGTTACTGGCTTACTGTGCCTGATAGGGCTATAGGACATCAGTTACAATGGAGGTTAAACATAATAGGTGATAGAAGTGCACTTTTTAGCTTCCTGGCCTTATGAAAATGATTCAGTCTTTCTAGATCTTTATTTCATTTTCAGAAAAGAAATTGATAATAGCACCTGCTTCAAGAGGAGTGCCTAGCACTACTGGAAATGTTCTCATATCACCGTTGCAAATCTGAGGCCTATGGAGGGGATAAACCAAAAACCAAACTCACTGTCCTAGAGTTGATTCTAATTCAAGGCTGTTAATAGACGCAAACTGCCTTATCTTTTTTTCTGCCAGTGGCTGGTGAATTTTAGCTGCCCATCTTTCAGTTAATGTGTAACCACCAAGGCTCCAAAGGAGAAGGATAAATCAGTTTAAATTCATCACAGCTGGACAGGTTCTGAAAGAACAAATTACTCCCTTTTTTAACACCTCAGAAGGCCTACCTGGGAATTTTACATTTAGATCTGCCCTTTTAGACCTGTTAACATATCAAACACTTCCTCAAATGCTCCATGTTCATCCTGCCTCGGAGCCTTTGCACTGCCTATTCCCTCTTCCTAAAAAGGTTCCTTTCTCAGCTCTTTGACCTTCATCCAGCAGGCTTTGATTTAAATACTGTAAGCTTTACTTGTGGTCTGAAAGCCTGAGTCACCCCTCCTCTCCTAAAGGCGAGGCACAAAGCCACTTACTTAGCACCATGGGCCAACATATTACAGATGTAAAAAAAAAAAAGCTGACTGGAAGACATGTAAGCCCTAAGGCTGGAAGCGGGGCTGGCCTAAGTAACATGCAGCCATGTGCCATGGAGTTGCCTGCAACCCTTTGTACAACAGCTCTGAACCCTGCGCTATCCTGAGCCAGACTCATTGACTCTGACACACCTACCTCATTTACTGTGTCAATTCATCTCAACCAGGGTCTTCCCCTCCTGCTCTACACCTACATCCTTCCAAGCATGATGTCCTTCTCCCAGAACTAATCTGATCCTTTCTGGCCACATGCCCAAAGTATGTGAGACAGAGCTTCAAAATGCCTTCAAGGAACAACTTGGTTTCACCCTAAGACAGATCTGTTCTCTTGGTGCTCCGTGGTATGTTTAATACTCTTTTCCTGCACCACAACTCAAAGACACCAATTCATCTCTCAGTCATTGTCCAGCTTTCTGAGGCAAAGCAAGTAATTGTGAAGACTATGGATGGGAGTATCAGAGACAGTGCGATTGGCGCAGGACAGAGCGGAGTTTAGGGCTGTTGTACATAGGGTCGCTATGAGTCGCAGGCGACTCGA
>NW_006400058.1:1645515-1647336 GCF_000299155.1 Elephantulus edwardii
GGCTTCGCCTGACATACTTTGGACATGTTGTAAGGAGAGACAGGTCTTTAGAGAGGGACATCATGCTGGGCAGAGTGGAGGGACAGGGCAAGAGGGGAAGACCCTCTATGAGGTGGATTGATTCAGTGACTGGGGTAATCGGGATGGGTGTGTGTGTCAGAGGCAATGAGATTGGCACAGAATAGAGCAGGGTTTAGGGCTGTCATACATAAGGTCGCTATGAGTCGCAAACGACTCGACGGCACATAACAACAACAACAACAATTTCAGCAAGCAGGGATGTGTCATCTCCATAACACAGGTTGTTGATTACTCTTCCACCAATCCTAGTATAGAAAGAATAAATTTACAACTTTATAGAGGGAGAAAAATTAAGAAGACAGACCTATTTGTTTTCTTGATGGTTCATGGTATGTTCAAGACTCTTCTCCAGCACCACAACTCAAAAAAACATCAGTTCTTCTGTTATCCTTAGTCATTATCAGCTCTCTGATGCATAGCAAATAATGGCAAAGACCACGACCTGGGTCAGGCGCACCTTAGTCTCTAGACTGACATCATTGCTTCTCAGTACTCTGGAAAGGTCCTTGACAGCAGAATTACCTAATGCAATTTGCCTTTTGATTTCCTAACTGCTGGTTCCAAGAGTGTTGATTGTGGAGCTGGACAGGCTGTGATTGTTAACAAGCTCAATCTCTTTTACATCCATCATGGTGCTGCCAGTTGGCCCAGTGGGGAGAATCTTTGTCTTGATGTTTAGTTTCAATCCATTTTCAAGACTGTAAGTCCTTGACCTTCAGCAGCAAGTGCTTCAGGTCCACTTCAGTTTCAGCAAGCAAGGCTGTGTCATCTGCATAACGTAGGTTGTTGATGAGTCTTCCTCCAACCCTGATGCTACATTCCTCCTCATGGACCTCAGCCTCAGCCTCCCGAATGATCTGTTCTGTACAGAGACTGAAAAGGTGTGGAGACAGGACACATCCCTGACACACTCTCTTCTTGATTTTGAACCATGTGAGTTAAGGGAAACCACACCTACCAGATAAAGCTCAAGCAATTCCTAAGATAGATCCACTTTAAAACTATCAATTAAGCTGTACTGTGATCCCAGAGGCACATGGCTCAAATCCATCAGATCCTTTGCTGGAAAAGGAGGGGCAATCTCCTCCAGTGCCAGTTGGATCTAATTTGACGATATATAACAAGAAATAAATAAATAAATAAAAACAACAAAAAAAAAAGAAAAAAAAACCCTATCAATTAAAACAAAGAACTGGAGTCAAGAGATAGCTGCTAGAGATTACATACAAAATTGTCTCATAAAAAAAAAAAAGATATTCAGGTAAAATCAGTAAACGACTCTAAATTAGCAGAAATAACACAAAGACAACCCTGCAGCTTTAAAAAATAAGCTAGTAAAAATTATGCAACAAATTCACTAACTTAAATACTAAATCTCATGAAGAAAGAATAGTAATAAATAAACATTTACCCCTGATATTAGAAGAAAACTTCAGAAAAAGTCTGTAGGCCCCCAAAGTAACTCAAACTAATTTTTGACTGCTGCTATTTCAGTGTTCAACAATAAGGATTTAAGGGAGCTCTAGTGGCCTAATGGCAAGAAGCTGCGCTGCAATCCTGAAGGCTTGTGGTTCGAATCCACCAGATGCTCCACTGGAGAATGAGGGACAATCTCCTCCTGTGCCAATCGGATTGGATTCAATGGCACACAACAATAACAACAAAATAGGGACTTGGAAGAGGAAATAAAGGACTAGCTAGCTAAAAACTGAATTTCTTTTTTTTATTTTTTAAATTTTT
>NW_006400058.1:1647436-1648609 GCF_000299155.1 Elephantulus edwardii
AATTCCTTCAGAGCAATTTGAACTTCCTCTTTCATCACCATAAGCTCTTGCTCATATGTCATTTCATGAAATTCTTCTGTGTCAGCCAATTCCTTCTGATACAGTGACTCTGTGTATTCCGTCCATCTTCTCTTGATACTTCCTGGATCATTTAATATTCTGCCCAAAGTATCCTTAAGTATTGCCACCCGTGGCTTGAATTTGTTTTTCAGCTCCTTCAGCTTCAGAAACGCTGAGCGAGTTCGGCCCTTTTGATTTTCTGACTCCAGCTCTCTGCACATTTCATTATAGTATCTTGCTTTGTCGTCCCAGGCTGCTTTTTGAAAGACAACGCTAATACTGTAAGTAGAGAATCAGGAACTGAGTGGCAGCTAGGAATGCCCCCTTACTACTCCCCGTCCTAACTCTCTTTCTAGTTGACCTCCTTTTTTAAAAACTCTTGCTCCCTATTTTATAAGCCTCTTTCAGAAATTTTTAGTAGAACACTTCACAGATATCTTCACAGAGAAACTACCCAGGAACATGTGAAAAGGATGCTCTTTCTTCAGATCTTGTGGGGAACCAATCCCAACTCCCCCAGCATTGTCCAACAGAAAGTAGCTAGAGCCAACTCTGGCCCTGCTCCCTATACTCTTTCAAATCTGAAATGGAGGAAGAATGTTTCAGTTGCCCCCAGACCTAATCATTCTTTGAGGAAACCTTATAATGTCTATCTCCTGATAAGGTGACTTGACCACCAGGTCTTGATAAGGCCTTGGGCCTGATCACAAATTGACAGGACCCTTGCCCCCAAATGCCCGAGCAAACTACTACCCTCTCTAAATCTCTGTAACAGCCCCTATAAAAAGAATCCATCTTTGTCTGCCTGCATGCCACTCTGATCCTCTCTGCCAGTGGTCACCTGACATCCCTCTGAGACCACTCAAAAAAAGGCTATTAACTTCTTTTTTTTTTTAATTAAAAAACCCCCAAAAACATGTATGGGTATACTAGGGGGATCAGGGGTGGGAGCAGAAGGGTGAGGATGGGCAGGGATGAAATCACAGGGTTTCACAATTTGGTGGGTAGAGGGAGTGGGTAAAGGAAATGAGAAAGATTCAGCAGGGACCAGAAAAGACAGAGTAATTATGGGCATAGTCAAATGGTTATTTATTATTATTATTATTATTATTA
>NW_006400058.1:1648881-1652429 GCF_000299155.1 Elephantulus edwardii
CTCTCCTCCAGCAGAGCATGAAGTAGAGTCTGGGGTTACCCCCCACCCAGGTGCCTGTTGGGGCCTGGGTTTCAGCTGTCCACACCACAGCAGTGGGCAACGAGCTTAAAGCCCCTAATGGCTCTGGGTGCTGACTCTCACCAGTGGCTATGGATGAAGTCACAGGTGATTTTCAGCCAGCGCTGGAAAACTAAATTTCTTAAAACTGCTATCAGAGAATATTAGAAACCTCAGTCCTTTTCTATCCAGGAGACGTGCCCCAAAACCCCAATTCCAAGGTTTTTAATTCCAGCGTGGAAAGCCTAGTTGCAGTCACATAGCCATAAATGTCAAAAGTTGCCACAAGAGAGTAAAGGGACAGAAGGGAAGCCTCTTGCCACTTGCTTCCAATGCAGTTCTCATAATCACGTAGGTCATAGTGGTAGAAGAGCAATCAGACTGATGAAGGCTTCATTCCCTCGCAGCAGCGAGTAATCAAAACAACATTACCATACACCTAGAGAAGCCTTGAGTATACATGGACATTGATGGTAAGATAATTTACTTTCATCTCAACGCTAGTACAAGCTCTTTGGTCTTACAATCTTTTAGTAACCTTCTTTCCCCTAGCGAATGTACTATTGTGGACATTGAAAGAAGACCTCTGAAGAAATATTAAACTTCCCTGTTAAACTGTAAATAGAATAGAGTATTATTTTCCCATGAATCTGTAGGTATATCTAAAACCCTTGTACTTCTATTAAAAAAAAAGACTTGTTGTCAAAAGTAAATGCTAAAGGGTTTTTTTATGCCAATGCTTCAAATAGTATTAAAAAGTAGTAGTAATTCAGTGCTAGCTAGTAAGTCTCGGTATACCCCCAAAGTTAAAAAGTGTATAACCATCTGTTTAATAAATAAACTTCAATAAATATCAAAGTGTCACCAGTAAAAATAACATTAAAACCAAGCACAAAATATCCTAAAAAATGTCAGCATCATCTTTCTCCTAAAGGAATACAAAGCCTATAATATTGACCATTAAGTAATTAAAAGAAGAACTTTTTAAAAAAAAAAAACTTCTTACAACACTTAGCAGTCCAAAAACCAAATAGTAAATAAAAGTCAGTCCAAGACTTATGACCTATCAATGAGTATTTACTTTGTCTACATTCAGTGGTGCCCAATTCCTACCCTCAAATAACCCAAGTACTCCCAGAGTCTATGACTGTTTCTCAGTATCAGGTCTGAATAATGCATTCTTTATTCACCACTCTAACTCTCAGCCTTTATTTGCTTTAGGGTAGACTGACCCAGGAACTCTAAGAACCAGTCAATATCTATAGTTAAGCAGAAAGATAATAAGAATGGTACTACATTCTTTTAAAAAGAGACGAGAGTAGTTTTGTTTTAAAATAATAAGTCTGAGAAAAGAAAAAAATAATTAAGTCTGACTTTGTCAGCATTTGAAAGCTAAGAAAAGCTGTGCTGGTTGGGAAAGTTAAAAAAAGTGTAAGAGAAATTGAATGTTGTTAAAAAGATAAATGTTCTACATAGTCTTTAGTTAAGAAAATGTATCAAACTTAAAAAAGATCTTAGCTAAGTTGTTCTAACAAACTCAGTCTAATAAACTTGCCCTATTGCTGATTACCCTGCTGTATATTAGAACATCTCCTCAGCAGATACACAAATTGTCAGCATGTGATACTTGTTCTTCAAACTGATACAGAAGCAAGTTATCTTTTAAAACATGTTAAAAACTTTAAAAAGTACAACAAATATTGTTAGACTATGAACAAGAAACTCTTAATTCTCAAGGTAAAGAAAGACTCTAAGAAATCCTAATTTATATCCTAACAAAATTAGTCAGTGAGAAAAATAGTTATTTTGTGCATCTGAGAGGTATTTGTAATGATGTAAAGGTTTGAAAAAGTCACACAGACCTGAAGTAGCCATAGCATATTTAAACCTGACCCAAGTGCACTTAGAATACACACTCAAAATAGTGACTCCAGAAAAACCAATTCCAGTGTATAGAGATTTAACTCTCAAGACTTCTTCAAATATAGTTAAAAGGAAGCTTCTGGCCCTCCTCAAGTCTCTATCATCAGGCCTATTGATTGAGGTTACACACAAACCACCAGCCCCTCCCCACCAACAGCTATGCCTGTCCAGGCAGCCTTTTCCTCTGAGAATTCCCTTAGACTCACACTCTTCCTGCAAAGTACTTATCCAAATTCCTCCCTCTTCTCTAACCAACTCATATTCCACAACTACCAAAAAACAAGACCTGTAAAAACTTCCATCACCCCAACCTACCTCATGCACCAAACTCTTACCCAGCCTAGTGTTACCAAACCTAACCCAGATTCACTCTGCCTTCCACTCAGGAATAAGTCCAAATCGTTCCCTTCCTTTACTTAATATGAACTCCCTGCAACATCAAAACTAGCATGGCATTCTGTTACAAACTGCCACATCTGTTCATTTCTTTCTGTATCACCCAACTAAAAGACTTGCCTTAAAGAAACCAATACCTTCACCAGAAACCTCTCTTCAACTCCTCACCATAGTGTACTTCACTACCTCTTTCAGATCTTACAAACTGTAAGTCATTGTAGACTGGGTTCAGCTTCTAGAAATGCCTGTTCACTTGCAGATAGTGTCTACTCCTGTCTGCCGACCAATTGGACATGGACATGTACTCTAACCTACCTGCTTTCCTCTGTATCATATACTACCAACTGTGAACTAACACCTATCCCAGCACCTCAAATACCAACAGCCATCACTTCAGTATCCAGCCTAGGAGCTACCACTAAAACTGCAAACCTAAGCATCTCCCTAGAAAAATTCCAGTGTCTTTCAAAAACTCTCCATGAGTCATTAAATAATAGCTTAGCTTACTGCTGTCTAACACCAGACTGACTTCTTGGAGGTAGTTGGATTACAAAGCAGAAAATAGTTTAATCTATTAACTATATATAAAAATGTTAGGCCAGGAGGAACAAGAAGTCAAAAGAACGCAACAGCCTCACCCACCTGGCTGAACACTGGAATGCCCCTCCCTACCCTTCCCTGTCCCTGAAGGGCCACTATAAAAACCCTCTGGAATACACCCTAATTGTGACTACCTTGGCCTGTCTTTCCAGGAGTTCCCTTAATAAAGCTGCTTTTAAGCTTTCTTGCTCCCTGGTCCCTTTCTTGAGTTCTTGGCCTTACATCTGGTGCAAAGACCTAACCAAAAAACCCCCAGACAAAACAGCTTTATTTGCTTCTAGAAAAAACCCTATTGTTTTTATACCAATAAGTCAGGAGTAGTTAGAGAAGGAATTTTGTTGTTGTTATGTGCCATCAAGTCGCTTGCAACTCATAGTGACCCTATGTACAAGAACTCTATACGCTCTTCTATCCTGTGCCAACCTAGCCATCTCGAACACACTTATTCCCACCTCTCTAGTCACAGAATCGATCCATCTCATCAAAGGTCTTCCTCTCCTTCGCCGCCCCTCCACTCTGCCAAACATGATGTCCCTCTCCAAGGACCAGTCCCTCCTTGCAACATGACCAAA
>NW_006400058.1:1656034-1662203 GCF_000299155.1 Elephantulus edwardii
TTATTATTATTACAAAGAGATTGTCCTTTTCATTTGTGGGTTTCCCATTTGGGAATAGGGACACAAACTCTCTGGCTGCTTCATGCTTGACAGAGGCATTGCGATGAAGGGAAGGAGCCCACTTTAACACTTTACTGGTGGTCTTGAGTAGAAGCTGTATGCCTTCTTGTTCAGTAAGAAAATATTCTTATGATGTTTTCTGTCATGAGTGTTTATGGGAGTGAGTTCAGTGGGAATGGCTGGCTGAACTTTGAGGTTCCATCCACCTTCACTTCCTCTTGTCTCTGGAACTGGGTTCAGTATTCAGATTCTGGAACAAAACTCATCATTCAGGTTACCTATAATATGAAAGCAAGCAAACCTAGAGAGAACAAACTTGTGAGTTACAAAGAAAAGGGCTTTGGAGGTGAATCAGCATTAATTCCTAAACTTGAATCAGCATTTATCTCTTTGAAAATGTTTTTCTCAGTTACATGTAATTGAATTAGTATTTATCTCTTTGAAGAAGTCTTTCTCAGTCATATGTAAATTGTATCACAAAAAAAACCCCGTTTGTTTACTAGAAACTGTAACACCTAACTCAAGTATAAAAACTAATGACCACTCTTAGAGGAAGAGGCAGTTTTTGAGAAGATTCTCTCTGTTCTCCCAGATAAACAATAAAGTGCATTGAATATTGCAATCCATCTGTCTTCTGGCAAATGACTACAGAAAACCCCCTTGCGTTCAGCAACACTAGAAAGGGAAGTGGAAATCTTTCTTGGATTAGAATGTACGTCTTTGAAACTTTTTCTTAGTCACATGTAAATTGTACCTTAAACTGTTTGTTTATCAGGAGGGGAAATGTATCTTTCCTTGATTAGAATTTACCTTTTTAAAAATTTTTTTCCTCCCCATCCCAGCATTTTATCTTTTGAAACAGTAAGCATAGGTAAACTATATCACATTACTAGTAACTGAGTGTAAACTGTTATTTTTTAATATAAAAATCCTGTAACTTTGAACTAGCAATAGTAATATGTGAAATAGATTAACAAATAACCCAAATATAAAAACCAATGACCACTCTTAGATGGAGAGGCAGTTTTTGAGAGGATTCTCTCTGCTCTCCCAGATCTGCAATAAAGTGCTTTGGATACTGTAATCCATTTGTCTTATTGTCAATTGCATTCAGTAACATTAATAGTCATGCCTAGAAATCTCTGGTGACCTGTTGTTGTTGTTGTGTACTATAGAGTAAGAACAACCCACAGCTGACCCTCCGGCAGGTTTTTAGAGGCAGTTAATCACACAAGAGAAGATTGTCCTTCCTTCTCCAACAGAGCAGCTGGTGACCTCAAACTGTGTGCCTTCAGGATTGCAGTGCAGCTTCTTGACACTAGACCACCAGAGTTCCCCTGGTGGCCTAGAAGAAAAGAATTACACTGCCAGCCCAAAGGCATGTGATTTGAATTTACCATCAACGGCACATAGAAAGAGGGGCAATCTCATTCTGTGGGATTAATAGCCTCTGAAAACTTGATGGGGGTGGCGGTCAGCTATGAGTAATTTGCTCCTCAGTGACACACAAAAATATTCATGCCAACATCTACTGCATCCATTCTCACTCATTTCTCCATCATTTTAGTTTCCAACTCCTTGCACTCAGGGCTATTTTCAGCAAAATCATCTTTGGGCATTTCTTCCACCTTCATGTGCTAACTTGGAATCCAGCTCTCCTATGATGGCATGTTTTCGTAAATCTGTTAAAGGGCAGCCCTTCAGATAAGTAGGTCCTTTTGCTCATTGGTGCTGGATCAAGGCTATTCTGCCTCCCTCTGCCCAAAAAAACCTAGCTATGAACCTCATAGCTCATGGGAAAGTCTGTAGTCAGGGACACTCTCCAAATTATTGAGGTGTAATGATGTCAGTTTGAGGACTAAGGGCAACCTGGTCTTTTTAGTTACTTGCTATGCATCTGAGAGCTGGAAAATGACTAAAGATAATAGAAGAAAAATTGATGCCTTTGAAATGTGGTGTTGGAGAAGAGTGTAGAAGATCCCATGGACTAACAAACAATATGTTTTGGAGAAGGTGCATCTAGAGCGATTCCTTGGAGGCAAAGATGATGAAGCTTCATCTCACATATGGGGGATATTTAACCAGGAGAGGTTATTCCTTGGAAAGGGACATCATGCTTCAAAAGATGAAGGGATTTTGAAAGAGAGAAAGACGCTCAACCAGGTGGGTTAACATGGCAACTGCAGCAATGGGCTTGAGTGTTAGAAATTGTGAGTATGGCATGGGATAGGACAGTGTTCAGATGAGTGGTTCATAGCTTTGCTGTGAGTCATACTCCACTCAATGGCATCTAACAACAATCTGAACCTTATGTCATGGGTGTTCCTCACCTTGGTCCTCATCTCCTGACACAGATCACTACTCTACTTATCTGTCATTTTATCTATCACACTGTTCCTGTCATTTTTTGGTAATGGTGCCCTTATCTGGGTAGATCATCCTATCTCTTTCTCTCTCTCTCTCTCTCTCTCTCTTTCTCTCTCTCTCTCTCACACACACACACACACGCACACTCCCTCAGTTCTCTGACTTCCTTCCATCCAGTAACCCTGACTTCCTGCCTTTCCCATCCCAAGGCCTAAATAACTACAATAGAAGCTGTTGTTGTTATGTACGGTTCAGTCAGAACCCCAGTGGGTTTTCAGAGGCAGTAAATCTTATAGGTTATAATTGTGCATCTTTCACCCAAGGAGCAGCTTGGTGGATTTGAACTGCCTACATTTGAGTTGGCAGTGCGACTTCTTACCACTAGGACACCTGAGCTCCCTACGCCTAACCTCTGGAATCACCTCCTGCTTCCAAGCTTGTTTTAATCGGGGCCCTCCACCAAACAGTGTCCACCATGGGTAACTGTTATTGCATTTGACACATCAGTGTCACAGTGTTCAACATCACAGCAACCATGAGTTACCTCTGTACAGCAAGTAGACACACAAGGGCTATATGACCTAAAAGACTGTTTGAACAAAAACAATGAAAAACAGGCCCAAGGGCCGCAGATTAGAGTCACCCACCTTTGACTTGGGAGCATTGCTTTTGGTCCACTAGGCCAACTGCTCTCTCTCTGTGTTGTTAAGTGCCATCAAGTAGTAGGCGACTCATAGTGACCCTATGAACCAAAGTCCTCGACACTTGTGTGCATGACTTTCATCCTTTCTTCAGACTCTAAACCACCTTCTCACCTCATCCACCTGCCTCTTCCTTTGCATTTCATCACCTATCTGCCTTTTCACTTGTGCAATATTCCAGTTCCCATCTGCTGGGCTGCTTTTTGGTTCATGGTTTTGTTGGTTTTTATTGGATTCCTTCCCACCATGACTTCTCCCTTCTCTTTTTCAAGAAAGTTGTCTCTTCTGGGCTCAGGATTGGTTCAGGCCTCAAAAAAGGAAATGAGCCACCTGTCTTTTTGCTTTGATGGTTTTTGGGTTTTTTTTTAAAGAGGAGAAATACCTTCATGGTCTATTGGGCCAAATCACAGATGCCCTTAGGGGCCAACAAACAAAAGAAAAGTCCTCAGCTGCATTGCCTCAAACTAATAATCACTTTCTGCTTCTTCCCAGCTTTATTAAGTTCTAAAACAAACATATTTAAAGTCGATGTCTTGATGATTTATGTGTTTGCTGGTGTAGCCATCACCACAGTCAAGATAATAAACACTATATGGAAAAGCCTTCTCTGCACCAAGTGGTTGCTGGTGGAGATCTAAGTCTGTTAACTTCTGCAGCCAGAGCGAACGAAGCACAGCTGTCCCTGGACTGACTGGTGTCCATGTGTGTGTAATGCTATCATTGGTTCTGGTTCTTGTTGTCTGACTCATTAACAACTCTATGTGCAACAGGAAAAAGCCCTGCCAAGTTCTGTGCCATTCTCGAAATTTGCTGCGCTTAAGCCCATTGTTGCAGTCTCTATGTCAATTCGTCTTGTTGAGAGTCTTTACTTTTCTGACTCTTTACCTTTCCAAGCATGACGCCTCCTTCCAAGGACTGGCCGCTCCTGATAACATGCCCAAAGTATATGAGAGAGTTTTTACTATTCTTAACGTTGGCTGCACTGCTTCTAAGCCAAATGGATTTGTTCTTTTGGCAGTCCACCACCACAAATCAAAGACCTAGATTCTTCTTCACTCTTCTTTATTCATTGTCCAACTTTCACAAGCTTATGCAGCAACTGAAAATATCATGCCTTAGTTTTGAAATGGACATATTTGCTCTTCAGCACTTTAAAGTGTTCCTCTAAAGCAGATTTGTCCAATGCCTCTTTTGATTTCTTTCTTTTTCTTTTTTAATGGTGAGAAAAATTTGTCTTTAGAATTAGCCATCTGGACTCAGTTTAGATGACCCCAATTTTTAAAAATTAATTTTAATGAACGTTTACAGAGATTTTGTGTTTCCATACATTCATTGTTGCATTTTTGTCCCTGCCCACCCCTCTGCCCAGTTCACTCTTCTCTTTGAAAAGTAAAAGGAAAATTATTTCATTGGTATAGAATACCTCCCTCCCGCCCCAAGTACTATGCAACCTTCATTCTGGACTCTTGTCATAACCATAATATCCAATCATATATCACTTTCAAAGAATTCTCTCCCTCATCTGTTTCAATGCAGTGTACATAATTTATCCAATTATTCTCAGTCTCACTCCATCCCTGATGTCAGTCTCATTCTACAATAGTGGCCTCATGCATCACCTGTCCTTTTGTGACTGAGATATTTCACTCATCATAATGTCATCCAATGTCACCCATTTTTAATAATATTGCATGAGTTCCTTGTTTTTCAATGCAGCATAGTATTTTTTTTTTATTTTGTTGTTTTTTGTGTATGTACCGTCAAATCAGATCTGACTGGTACAGAAGGAAATTGTCCCTCCTTCTCCAGCAGAGCATCTGGTGGATTTGAACCATGCACCTCTGGGACTGCAGTGCAGCTTCTTGCCACTAGGCCACCAGAGCTCGCCGCAGCATAGTATTATAGTGAATATACCAGAGCTTCTCTATCCATTTGTTTGTTGTTGGGCACTTAGGTTGTTTCCAACTGTTTGCTATTGTGAACAAAGCCGCAATAAACATGGGTGTGTATATATCTGCCTGGGTGGAGATGATCCCAATTTTGTTGACAACATCCGAAGCATGTCAGGAACAAGTTGAACATAGACCTTCTTCTCTCCATCAAGACTAATCAAAATGTTGATTTGAGCCACAACAGTGTCATAGAGCTTCTTTGTAGCTTGTTTAATTTGGTGCTTGCTGGCCTTGACATCCACAATGAACACAAGTGTGTTGTTATCTTCTGTCTTCTTCATGGCTAACTCAGTGGTCAGGGGAAACTTGATGATGACATAGTGGTCAAGCTTGTTTCTCTTGGGAGTGCTCTTCCAGGGGTATTTGGGCTGCCTTTGGAGTCTCAGCATCTTAAGCCACCGGAAGGTGGGTGGTGTGTGGATCTTCTTTTTTTTTTTGGCTGTGGATGCCTTTCAGGTCTGCCTTCTTGGCCTTTAATGCCTTTGCTTTCCTTCAGCTTGGGGAGGGATTGGGACTCCCTTCTTCACTTTCAGCGCCATCTTCGTAGAAAAGCTCTTTTGATTTCTTTTTCTTCTATAAATAATGGCAGAGCTACTTAATTTATTTAACAGCTAAAATAATTTTGTAACATCTGTCCAAGAGCAGAGGCAAGACCATCAGGCCATAGAGAGATACCTGCTTCAAGAGAGATAAAGAGCTTAGTGATATTTGTCCAAGCAGGGACGAGGCCAGGCCATAAGACTGAAGAACAGAGAGACTTGTCTGTGAACGCATTTTAGAAGAGGCTTACCCGACTCGACTGAAGAACTCCTCTCACGAGCATTCCTGAACTGAATTGAAACCTCTTAACTTTCCTAAAGGGAACTCTGGCCACCTAGTGGTAAAAAAGCTGCACTGCCAACACAAAGGTATGTGCTCCTAGTAATCTACCAGCTGCTCCTCAAGAGAAAGACAGGCAGTCTCCTCCTGTGCAATTTACTGCCTCTGAAAACCCACAGGAGAGTTGTCAACAAAAGCTTCCCTAATGACTTGGCCAACTGACTAGAAGAGATCGATATTTGTTCCTATCCCAAAGAAAGGTGACCCAAC
>NW_006400058.1:1663362-1666501 GCF_000299155.1 Elephantulus edwardii
GCGATTGGCACAGGACAGAGCGGAGTTTAGGGCTGTTGTACATAGGGTCACTATGAGTCGCAGGCGACTCGACGGCACATAACAACACAAACAAAAACTGGGAATGTCTTTGACTTTGGGTTGACAGGGCAACTCCCTATCCACCAAGCCACCACATTGCCTTTGTTGGCACTTTTAGTATCTGACTAAAAACAAAACTGAAGGTGGTTTTAATCTGGTGGTATGGAAAGAAATCATAGCGAAGTGACTTAGCCATGAACATACCTAGGGAGGGGTGTTCCAGGTGGAGGGAACCGCCAGACACAGACCCTGAGGTATGAGGGAGAGAGCAGGTCCATGTGGTTAGATCAGGAGGAGATGGGGAACTATAGAAGATAAGGTGAGAAGTAACAGGAAGGACTGTGTGGGGCTTCATGGGGCCATGACTTTTTCACAGGGTGGAGAAAAAAAAAGATTCTGGCTTTAACACAGGGTAATATGGAGTTGTATGATTCCAGACGGAGCTGTGGGATGAGAAGGGGTCTCACGGCTAGCATGGGTTCTCTCCAGGGGACTGCTATGAAAAGCCCCATGACCAGAGTGATCAAGGGATTATGGCAGTGACACCCCAGGATGGTTAGGGGATTTATGATGGTGGACAGTACCAATTTAAATTTCCTCCCACTGTGGTAGAAAAAAGGTTCAAAAACACAACTGTGGGTGTGATGGAATAAGTTCTTCTATATGACCTTCTGCTTTGGTTTTTTGAACATCAGTTTGATGGATTTGTCTCCCCTAAACCTTGAGAAGTTTATCCTTGCCATAGTTTGCTACCCATGAGGGTTTGTTACTTTTGTCCAGGTTGGTAGATATATCCTGAGTAAGGTGTAAAAAATTTATCATTTGAGATTTTTTGTCTGGCTCTGGGCCTGCCCTGCCGTTGATGTGTACCCTGAAGGGACTGGTTGATAAACTATGCAAATGAAATTATTGTAAACTATGCAAATCAAGTGCTAAGGTTTACCAGGAGGGGTTTGGATTGGTCAGTCTGCAGCCCTGGTAATAAGGCCATGCTTTGAAACTAATGAGATGGTTGCTTGAATATGGAATCTACCCCACGAAGGTTAGCAGACAGAAAGAGAAGGAATAAGGAAGCATAAAGAAGAAAAGGTGAGCACTGCAAGAGAGAAGCAGTAGAAAGAGAAGAGACCTGTTTTCAGTGGCAGTTCCACTGTACGTGCTGTTGCTCTGTGCCTTTGAGTCAGAACCAACTCATGGCTGACCCTCCAGTGGGTTTTCGGGGGCTGGAGTAGGTAGTGGATTCAAACTTGGGGTTGGCAACACATTGCCTTACCAGTAGGCCATCAGAGCTCCCTTCTCTTGTACGTAAGAATCAGGAAAAATCATGAGAAAGCATCACGAGCAACAGATTGTTAGGGAACAGTTTATTTACAGGGTGCCAAGCTGTCATGTCTAATGATGTGACTATTTTAAGAGGAAAATGCACTTCTGCAGAGACTTGGTGGTCACTTATTTAAAAAATTGAACGTAGCACCATTGATCAAGGTTCCCTGATGTGATGTACTGAGAAGAACACTTTTGGTAATAATCAGTGCAATCATAACAGAGACACCACAAGTAAAAGCCTTTAACAAACACACTTTAGAAGGCTAGATGCCCAAATCCAAAGTGCCAGCAGCTCTAGGGTAAAGCTTCCTCTCTTTCAGTTCTGGAGGAAGGTCCTTGTTTCCTTCAGCATCTGTAGGTCCAGCTTTCCAGGGAGATCTCCAGATGTCTCAACCTTCCCCAGTGTGGAACAGCTTCCTAGCATCAGAACATTGGTCCAAAGGACTTGCCCCACTCCTGGTATTCTTTCTTGGGGTACTAAGGCCATGCCTTAAAGAAACTCCCCTTTCAGTAGATCAAAGGAATGATCTGATTAGGTCAGATCAGATCACTCCAATTCTTTTACAAATGACAGGGTGATCTCAGCATGGCATGTGATCACATGACCACATAGCTGCTTCTAATCCAGCCTCATCAATATCATAGAGATTAGGATTTAAAAGATACAGGATAATGATATATTGAGAATCATGGCCAAGACAAGTTGACACATATTTGAGGGAGGGGGACCCAATCCAATCCATGACAAATACCTAGTCTCACCCATGAAGTATTCTGTCCCTAACTGCAGGATCTCAATGTAATCAAGATGAAACATCAGATAAATACAGGAAGGAAAACAATCTACATGACACTGATCTTGGGTCTGTAAGAAACCAAAGTCGGGACCAGAGAAAGATAAGGGGACTGTTTCAGAAAAAAATGAGAGGAAAAGTAGAAACCAAATGAATGTGTGTGGCTCAGGAGTGGGTAAGGTTTTAATCTGTTGTGCAAAGGGTCTTGATGGCATCTAACTACAGCATTTAATGATAAAGGGGTTCAATGTCTTAGATTTACTCTTTAATTATTTATTCATACATCATATACATAGTTTCTATTCATACATACACATATATAGTTAGTTTGGGCTACCCCCTTTATTTCATGGTCTGAGAGGGACAACAAAAGTGACCTGACCGCATGCAGAGTCAAATGGCACATATACATATACATATACATATATAGACTGAGATAGGAAAAAAGAACAAAATGTAAACATCTGGTGAATCTGAGTAAAGGGCATACAGGAGAATTTTATATTCTTCATACCATTTTTCTATTAAGTTTGAAAGAAAGATAAATGTTCAAAAAAAACACCTTAAACAAACAAACAAACAAAAAACCCAAATGCAGTGTGTGGTCCTGAATTCAGTTTCAGACTGGATAATAGAAGTTATTTTAGGGAAGTATTTGGCGCAATTTAATTTTGGACCACATAATAGATCATTTCAGTGACTGAAACAATGGGAAAAGAAACACTGATTGTTAGGGCCTTGTTTGGCTCTTCCCTGAAGGAGAAGTTGAATGTGGAAAAGTCCTCAGGGTGAAGTCCTTGATTCTGAATAAACATTAGCGGTCCAGAACTGCAGTTATCCTCAAACCCTGTTTTGTTTTGTTTTGTTTTATTATTATTAAATTTTATTAGTTTTAATGAACATTTACAGAGATTTTGGGTTTTCATTCATTCATTGTTGCACTGTTTTCTCCACCCTCC
>NW_006400058.1:1668127-1678477 GCF_000299155.1 Elephantulus edwardii
GTCAGTGGCTTCCCTTTTTACCCTGTTGGAGAAGTTTTTGGATGTGCATAGGGATTTGAGTCTTAGAAGATCCCATTCATCTACGTTATCTTCTCCTGGTTGTAGGTCAAACCCTGTTTTTTGCTTCACCATTCACTCAGATGTTCTCCAACTTGCTGGCTTCCCAATACCTTGGGTGGGAAAATTCCCTGGCACATTTTGAGTTGCCACCTAAATTTTACAGTCATTTGATCACTGTTGTTGTTAGGTGCTGTCTACTTGACTCATAGTGACTCAAAGAATAACCAGTTTGAACTTTGCCCTAACCTGCATCACCCTCACAATCTCTGTTATGCTTGAATTGTTGCAGTCTCTGTTTCAATCCATCTCCTTGAGGGTCTTCCTCTCTTTCTCTGACTCTCCAGTTTTCCTAGCATGATTTCTTTTTCCAAGAAAAAATACTCCCAGCAACGTGCCAAAGTATGTGAGACTACATTTCACCGTCCTTGCCGTAGAGGAGCACTTTGGGTGCCCTTTCTCCAAGACAGACTTGTTTGTTCTTTTGGCAGGCAAGGGGTTGTTCAGTGCTCTTCTCCAATAACCACAATTCAAATGCATTGATTCTTCTGACATGGAGCCTTTCTGACTCACTTCCAGGCTACATGTACCTAATTTGATGATTACTTTGCAACTTTTGAAGAGACAACTCTATTGACTTAGTTGGTCTTTATTTTTTAAAGGGAGCTTAATAGGTAGAATGTTGCACTGCCAACCAAAAGGTGGTAAATTCTAATCCACCAGCTGCTCTGAGGGAGAAAGTTGGCAGTTTCCTCCCATGAAATTTGTTGTTGTTATGTGTCATTGAGTTGCCTGTGACTCATAGCAACCCTACTCATAGCTCTGAAACCTGCCCTAACCTGAACCAATATCATCTGTAACAGATCCAATCCCAGTCACTGAGTCAACCCAACTCATCCTGGATCTTCCTTTCCTGTGCTCTCTCTTCACCCTTCCAAGCATGATGTTCCTTCCCAAGGACTGGTCCCTCCTAGCCACATGCCCGAGGTATGTGAGACAGAGCTTCAAAATCCTTGCATCCCGGGAGCAACCTGGGTTCACCCTCTCCAGGACAAAACTGTTTGTTCTGGTAGTCCATGGTGTGTTCAACATTCTTCTCCAGCACCACAATGCAAAGGCATCAGTCCTTCTTCTGTTATCCCTAGTTATTGTCCAGCTCTCAGATGCATAGCAAGTAATTGTGAAAACTATGAACTGTATCAGGCACACCTTAGTCTCCAGACTGACGTCATTGCTCTTCAGAACTCTACAGAGGTCCCTGCCAGCTGACTTTCCCAATGCAATTCGTCATGGGGAGCTCTGGTGGCCTAGTGGCAAGGAGCTGCAACTACAATCCCAGAGGCGCATGGTTCAAATCCACCAGATGCTCTGCTGGGGAAGGAGGGACAATCTCCTCCTGTACCAGTCAGATCTGATTTGATGGTACACTCACACAAAAATAATGAAATAATAATTAAAAAAACCCCAATGCAATTCGTCTTTTGATTTCCTGACTGCCAGTGCCAAGAGTGTTGATTGTGGAACCAAGTTGCACGTTTTCTCCCCCTCTTCCCTCTCCCTCCCCCAGCCCTTGTTCCAGATTGTCCTCATACATATAAAGCCTAATCATATATTCTTTTTAGATAGTCCTTCCTCTTTTCTGTTCTAATGCACTGTTCATTTATCTCTAACCACTCTTTCACCATTCCCTTCCCAACCCACCCCCCATGGCTGTCCTATTTTATAATGGTGTTATGCAGTATTGGTCCTTTTGTGACTGAGATATTTAACTTAGCATAATGTCCTCCAGGTTCTCCCATATTGTGTAATGTTTTACCAGTTCACTGTTTTTCAATGCTGAGTAATATTCCGTTGTTTTTCCTATCCATTCATTTGTTGGTGGGCACTTGGGTTGCTTCCATCTCTTTGCTGTTGTGAATAACACGGCAATAAACATGGGTGTGCAGACAGCTGTTTGAGTCATGGCTCTGGTTTCTTTAGGGTATATTCCCAGTAGTCAAATGGTATTTCTACTTTTGACTTTTTGAGAAAGCACCAGACCGTTCGCACCAGCAATGAGATCTCTCCACAGCCTCGGCAGCATTAGTCATTTGCTGCCCTGTTGCACTTTGCTATTGTTGCTGGGGAAGAGTGTTGTTTTGGGTTGGTTTTTTTAAATGATTTATTTATTAAAACTTGAAAAGGTTTTAATTTCCACCCGTCCCATTGTTGCACATTTTATTTTCCCGCTCCCCTCTCTTCCAGCCCTCCCTCCATGAAATGACCCTTTGTTCCAGATTGCTGTCATGTATATAATGCCTAATCATATAGCCATTTCTGACAGTTTCTTCCTCTCATCTGATCTACTACAGTGTTCATTATCTATCCACTCTTCCCATTCTCTCCCCAACTCAATATTTTTAAGTGATTTCAATTTTATCATGCAGATTTTGTTTTATAACATTAATTATAGTTCTCATATTGTAATAGCACTCTTCTCATTTCCTCCTTGTGGTTCTCCTTTCCATTCATCTTTCTATCCTATCCCTTTCTGCCTTTTGAACTTTCTCTGTGGGCAGATACCATCCTTCTATGTGAGCACTTCCTGGTGTTCTTTTTACTTTATAAGCCTGTCTATTGTTTGGATGAAAGTTATGCCACTGGAGTGAAAAAGAACCTTAAAAACTTATGTAATCTTGTGCTCGCTTCGGCAGCACATATACTAAAATTGGAACGATACAGAGAAGATTAGCATGGCCCCTGCGCAAGGATGACATGCAAATTCGTGAAGCGTTCCATATTTTCGACCCTGAAATGAACCAGTCTCTAACGAAGGCTGACTCCTAACTCCTTTCACCTACAAATTTCGTCTTTGGATACAAACCTACGTGGATAGTCCTTGGCCGAGGGACTGTTTCAAAAGAGGCAGGGAGAAGAAGAGAAAAAAAAAAAAGGGGGAAGAAAAAAAAAAAACACCTTATGTAATCTCTTACCAATCAGACATATCACCACTCAATTTTATAACTATTACCTCAATGTCAACTAGTCATAGAATTGTTCCTGGTCACCATTACCAAAATGTCAACCAGACTCTGAATTTCCTTACATTCTCTTAAATAAACTCACCTACCTCCTTGGATCACTTAGTTCAGAATCCTCTGGAGTCTTTGACCCCAATTTGCAAACTGCCCTGCCTTTCTATAAAAGCTCTTTACTTTCAATGTCAAACACACTCGGCCACACCAGAGAAGTGTGCCATTTAGTGAGTTGGACAATGATTCCACACCTGTGCTTCTTTTTAATAGGAAGTGCTGGGATGTTGTATTAGTTTCCTGTGGCTGCTATGATCACAAATGATCATAAAATGGTGGCTTAAAAATAACACACAATTTTTATCTTACAGACCAAACGACTGGAAAAGATCCATATTTATTCCTATCCCAAATAAAGGTGTTCTGACAGAGTGTGGAAATTATCGAACAATATCACTAATATCACACACAAATAAGATCCTGATGAAGATTATTTAAAAATGACTGGAACAGTACATTAACAGAGAACTAAGAGAAATACAAGCTGAGTTTAGAAGAGGCCGTATCACTAGAGACATTATTGTTAATGTCAGATGGATCCTGGCTGAAAGCAGAGTACTAGAGGAATGTCTATCTGTGACTCATAGACTATGCAAAGGCATTTGACTGTGTGTATCACAACAAATTGTGACTAATCTTGAGAGAAGAATGGGAATCCCCGACCACTTGATTATGCTCATGTGAAACCTATACTTGGCCCAGGAGGTAGTCATCAGAACAGAGCAAGGAAACAGTACTTGGTTCAAATTAGGAATAAAGTCACCAGGGATGCATCCTGTCTCCATATCTTTTCAATTTGTATGTGGAACAGATCATTCCATTCAGGAGGCTGGACTTTATGAGGAGGAGTGTGGTTTCAAGATTGGAGGAAGACTCATCAACAACCTGCGTTATGCAGATGCCTTACTTGCTGAAACTGAGGAGAACCTGACGCATTTGCTGCAGAAGGTCAAGGACTGTGGTTTTCGATATAGACTGAAGCTCAGCACAAAGAAGATAAAAGATTCAAACCACTGGGCCAACTAGCAACACTATGATGGATGAAGATGAGACTGTGAGGTTGTTAACAATTTCAGCTTGTTCAGCTCCACAACTAACAGTCTTGGCACCAGCAGCCAGGAAACCAAAAGACAAATTGCACTGGGGAAGTCTGCTGTCAGGGACCTCTCCAAAGTGCTAAAGAGTAATGCTGTCAGTCTAGGAACTAAGGTGCGCCTGATCCAGGCCATGGTCTTAACACTTACTTGCTATGCATTAGATAGCTGGACATATGTCCAGAAGGGACCAGTCCTTGGATAGGGACATCATGCTTGGAGGGGTAGAGGGACAGCTCAGGAGAGAAAGATCTCAGATGAGATGGATTGACATGGTAACGGGGGCAATGGGATTAGGTATTTCAGGGTCAGTTGAGACTGGCTCAGAATAGGGCAGGGTAAAACTATTGTACATAGGTTTGCTCTAAGTGTTGGATGACTTGGTGGCACGTAACAACAACAATAACAACAACAACAACAACAACAACAGGGATGGAAGTCAGAAGTTGGAGTCTCCAAGGGACAATCTATTCTGTCTTTTTTTACTTCTAGAACTAGCAGGCATTCTTTAACTCCTGGTCACATCACTCTGACCTCTGCTTTCATTGTCACATCTTCTCCCTGGCCCTCCTAACTCCCTTTTATAATGACCCTTATGATTAAGATTGTAAGACTGGATACTCTTTCATCTCAAGATGTTTAATTTAACCACATCTTCCAAGGTGTTTTACCACTTACATAATATATTAACAAATTATCTTTGGAGTAGAGTGGGGATTCTGGGAATGGTCAAGTGAAAGGATCTAAAGATCTGGGTGGACACTCCAGCTCTCCTTGTCCGGCATCTCAACACATAGTCATAAAGATGTAAAGGAAGGGAGGGAAGGAGCAGCGTATTAGGGAAGACCCTTGCTGGAGGAGAGACTAGCCAGTACAAAGCCCCATAGACAGGCTGACTCATTTTCCTGGGACCTGAGTTCTAGACTTTTTTCTTGCTGTCCCTAAACCACAGAGGTAAAAAGTTGGTGTTGCTCACAACTTCAAACTCCATCTTGCTTGAAGATCTAAGGGAAAGTTTGAAGACCCCTAATCATCAGCGGTTCCCTCGCACTGATCCTACTGCCCATGGCTCTTCAAAGGGCAAGGCAGCCTGTAGGGAGAAGTGGGAGCCTGGGTCAGAGGAGCAACAGGTCCCACGCTACCCTCTACTTACATCTCTGCCCAGTCGTTACCTGGGTGCCAGAGCGGTTGTGTCCATGCAGCGTCCGTCTGCGATGCCACTGGCGTAGGGAGGCTCGGGCTTCGGAGCTGAGCCCCTGGGGGGTGCGGACCACCTCCGCTTGGTAGTGGGCAATGTGGTACAGCGCTCCAAACCACGTGGTCAAGTAGTACCCCGCTAGGGGCCAGAAGGAGGTCAGCCTTCTCAGGTTCCACCACCACCCAGGGTGCCCCTGCAGTCTCCCTCTTCAGGGAAAGACTTCTGGGGCTGGAGTAGCCGTGGAGGACCCACTGTGGGACCCAGGCATTCCGGGGTTGGGACTCACCTTCTCCCCGCAGTTCTTCGGGATCCAGGACCTCCATTAGGAATTCCACATCCAGCTGCGTCTCCCCAATATCTGGGCTCCAGATCAGTTCTTCTGTCAGCGCAGGCAGGAAAGCGTCAGCTCCCTGGGGCTCTGAGGACAATGGAGGACAGGCTCTGGGGTCAAGTGGGGGCAAGAAAACACCTGACTGCTGATTCCCAGGGCAGCAATAGCTGGCTGCCCGGCCACTTTGCTGGGCATGTAAACATCTTTTATCAGCATCTCCAGGAACACCTTCCATTAGAGCCTGCCACCCTGAGCAAAACGCGCGAAGGCGCCTGCTACCTGCCTTTCCAGGTCAAGCGGGCGCCTCCCTCCGCCTCTAGCCTGTGCATCTCTCGTGCACGCCTCGCCTTCCTTTACCTTGGTCCTCGCCTCGGGCCAGGCCGGCGTAGATGTCGCTGCACACCGCCAGCAGCAACTCCACTTTGCGGCGAGGCGAGCAGGCAGCGTGCAGGAGCGCCAGGCGCCTGTGGATGCGGCTCCGCAGGGCGGGGTCCGGGCCTGGCCCCTCAGGTCCCGCCCCCTGAGACCCTGGAGGCCCCGACTCGGCCCTCAGGGCTATCTGGCGCCGCCGAAGGAGTCTCAGCTCCCGAGAGCGGAGTGTGCGGAGGCGGGTCCACAGGGCTGGTTTCAGGGGTGCCAGCACTGCCCGGCACACGGCTGCCTCTACTGCGGGGCCTGTGGGAAGGGGAGGTGAGTGAAGGAACCGCTGAGCCACCTGCACACTCTCGCGGATGGCCGTCCCACCCTAGCTTTTCCTACTCCCGAGTGTAAACACTACGAATGGAAAAAGAAGCATTAGTATCCATGTGCAAAAAGCATGACAACACGTGTGTGCAGGACTGAGAGGAACAAATCCATTCACTGCTGTCTAGTGAGAACCCACTCATTGCTGACACAAGTGGGAACACAAGAGGTCGCCATGACCCCACGCTGACGGGTTAGTTTTGTAAGCTGTGAGGGGCATGAATGGGAAAGCAAACGGGCATGCACAGAAATGGAGAGAAAAGAAGTTGAACTTGAACACACACTTGGGACTGAGAGACGGACAACCAGAACTCATGAAAGATCTGGAAGTCCCTTCCAGTTTTCCTCATTACCTAGATCCTGGTCCTTCCGAGCTGCCCCAGGGCCCCTGCTCCTAAAGACCGCCTGGACAATGGGATCCTTCACGAGGTAGTCCTGGAGGTCAGTAAGGAGGTGCCGCACGTCCTGCAGCAGCGCTGTGGCTGGGTCTTCAGGCCTGTGGGAGCCCCCTCCCGCTGAGGACAGGCGTGACCTGAGGCCTCGGAACTTCTTGGCCACGTAGTTACTCCAGGCCCTCGATAGAGCCTGGACATGAAGGGTGAGAGCGTCCTCTGGCCCCTCCTCCTCATCTTCATAGGCATCCTCCACCTCCTCCTTCTGCTCCTCCTCCTCGAGGTTGGGCAGAGCAGGCGCAGCATAGGGCACTTCTGGATTGAGTGGGCGTTCCACCCAGGAGACACGGTGAGGGGCTGTGTTGCCGGGAGCTGGAGTGAGGAGAGGCCTTAGTCTCACAGCACAGCACAGCACAGCACAGCACAGCACAGCACAGCACAGCACAGCACAGCACAGCACAGCACAGCACTCTTTCTTCCCCAGGAAGTATAAGGCCCTGCCCAGCTAACCTGGACTACCTTCCTGGGCAGTCTGTGATGTGATCTCTGGGAGGGGCTGTTCTATCTCTTCTTTGTGTGTCTCCTGGTAGAGCTGGTTCATCACAGAGAGGGCCTTTCCTGAGGTGTTGGGCTGGACCCTGTCAACCTGTGGAGAATCTGGGGGCCAGTAGAAATGAGGCCACCAGGCCACTTAGCTCCCAGCTTTATTATTAGATAGTACTGAGACTGGGGCCTTTGCTCCTCCATACTCTAACACCATCCTGCCTCAGATCCAAGAATCCATATTCCCATTCTCTCCTTCAAATTCAGGAAATCTGGCCCCAAGACCAGGAATATCTCAGGGTCTGAACCCCCGGCTCCTTCCTCCTTCATGTTCAGGAGACTGTGCTCTGTCCTCTCTTCCCAAGGACCAGGAATCTAGACTCCTGGTCTCTGTCTCCTTCAGACTTAGGAGTTCAGGTTCCTATCTCCCCCCTCTCATAGACCAAGGAGTCTGGGTTTCTATACACTCCTTTGTCAGGGATCCCAAAGTCTAAGTTCCCAACTGCCTCCAACTTTCAAATCTAGTAGCCTGGTCCCTCAAATCCCTTCTGCTTGGACCACAGCGGCTGGAAAGTTGGTCTTCATCTCCTCTGGAGGATCATGCCTCACCTCCATGTTTGTTTCCAGGCTCTAGAGTTGGAGGGGGTAAGAGCAGTGTTCTGGGCAAAACATCCCTGAGAAAAGATAAGGTGAATCACATAATTGGATATCTTAGGGAAGGGGTATTCCTTGACGCATGTGATAGGTAACCTGTACCTGCTGGCTGATAGGAAGGCCAGGAGATAGGGAAGATCGGGCATGCAGAGGTTTGAATATTCCAGACTCACACCTAGGGGAGAGGCAAGAAAGAAAGACAAAACCTTGAAGGGTGGCAGCTTCCCTGCACCTTGGTTCACTACAGCTGGCTCACTACAGAGCGGGCCTTTCCTGAGGTGTTGAATTGGGTCAAGCCAGTCTGTAGAGGATCTGATGTTCCAAGAGTCCTGAGGATCACTTCTTGACCCTTTAGTACACCACAACTCCCCCCTTTCATATTCCTGCAACCCCCCACGGATCTCCTGAACGGGGGCATTTTCAGTACTAACGGTGGTTCCCATTTCCTCCCTACATCTTTACTCTTATATCCCACTTATGCCAACATCTAGCATTTATTCACTAGGCAAACTCTTTTGAGCACCTATCATTTCCAGGCAATGAGGATATCGATGCCAAAAGGCAGACAATTTTTCTATCTTGTAGATTATTTTTTAAGAGAGAAAGAAAGGACATAAATGAGTAAACAAATAAACTAAGATTAAGTGTGTAGTGTAGTGAGTTCAATGGGGGGGAAAAAGCAGCATCTGAAGATGAGTGAGGGTTATATTAGCTGTAATGATTAAGGAAGGTTACATGTAAGTAGACACCTGAAAGATGAAAAGTTTAAAGCAACCTTTCAAAGGATGGAACTCATGCAGAGAGACCCAGAAATGCCTCTGAAGCTGGAACAATCTCATGTTCAAGGAACAGAAGGGTGTGATTGGAGGAGAGAGTGAAGATTAGCATGTGGTGGTAGGTGTATGTAGATAACACCTTGCCTTGTAAGCCATGGTGAGGTGTTTAAATTCTCTTCTAAGGATGTTTCAAAGCTCTGCAGGATTTAGAACAGTGAAACATCTAATGGATGTTTAAAAATACTGTGGCTACTGTGCCTTGAATGAGTTTCAGGAAGGAGTGGGGACAGGGAGACCAGGGAGGACGGTACATTACTAGTTTGTCAAAAGGAGGGCTCAGGCTATGTTGATAGAAGTGGAATAGATTGGGAAGATATAGGACATGGTTCTTGGTGATAAATTAGCTTTAAACTGGCATCTCAAGGATAGGTGCCTCACCTCCAGGACATTTATTGATCTTGTAGGTTTTTACTTCTCCTGGTGAAGGTCCTGTTTTCAGCACCAGGTCCTGGTTGGGGCCATGCCCTGTGACAAGGAAACTCTGGGGATGAGAGTGGAAGCAAAGGAAGTTTTAAAATGTATGAAGATAGGGAGCTCTGGTTGCCTAGTGGCAAAAAGCCACACTGCAATCCCAAAGGAGTGTGGTTTGAGTCCTCCAGATCCTTCGCTGGAGAAGGAGGGGCAATCTCCTCCTGTGCCAGTCGGATCCAATTCAACAGTACACAAGAAAAAAAAAAGATGTATGAAGATGTCTGTTACTTTTGCCTGCTTAGCAACCATCTTCCTTAATTTGGGTTCCATACTCCAAATTTCTTTTAAGTTAGCCCCCTTCCTACTCTCAGTCATATAGGTGGGACTGATTCCCAGTAAGCTCCAGAAGTGGGCCCAAGACCTATCTTGAGTAACTGGTTTGGAGATGAACACATGACTCAGCAGAGTCAGTGAAAACCTTCCACGGGACTTTTTCTGGAGCTCTTTAGAAAGAGATTTCTATTTCCACTAAAAGTGGTAAACTAGTAGCTCTGGAGACAGCTGTCTTTGCCTAAAGAAGAAATGATAGCGAGTGCACGCGCGTGCATGCACACACACACACACACAGAGTTAGCTGCCTTGTCCACATCAATCCTTTTCTTCTTTGCAGAACGACAACTTTGTTCAGGTCATTAATATACCAACCCTAGATATCATCTCACCCCAGTCAAAATAGCAAAATTTAACAGAACAGCAAGCAACAAATGCTGGCGAGGTTCTGGAGAAACCTTATTCACTGTTGGTGGGAGTGTAAAATGGTCCAACCCCTGTGGAAAGTGGTATGGCGCTTTCTCAAAAAGTTGCAAATAGATACCATTTGACCCAGCAATTCCACTACTAGGAATATACCCCAAAGAGACCATAACTGACATCTAAGCAGATATATGCACACCGATGTTTATTGCTACTTTGTTCACAATAGCAAGGAGTTGGAAACAACCTAAGTGCCCATCAACAAA
>NW_006400058.1:1680463-1681057 GCF_000299155.1 Elephantulus edwardii
TGGACAATTAAAACAGACTTTCAAGGGGGGGAAGAAGAAAAAACTGGGGAGGAGAGTAGAGAAAATAGTGCAACAATGAAAACCCAAAATCTCTGCAAATGTTCATTAAAATTAATAAAATTTAATAATTAAAAAAGTGGAAAAAATATACCAACCCTAGAGCATGGATAATGACTGATACCGGCAGTTACCCACACTTTTTACTGTATATTATGATTTCCATGTGGACTTTAAAAAACTATTACTACTTGAACTCTATCCATATACTTTGATTCAACTGTGAATTTTTATTGCTGTTGTTGACAAGACGAACTGAAGTTTCTCTTTTCTCCTTCTTGCTGCCTAAAATGGATGTGTGCACATGACATGACCATAGACAGCCAGTGGACAACTGTGAGGAAAGACCGCGAGAAGCTGGCCCTGCTGATACTGACATAGCACTAGCAGCTCCTTTCATGGTTAAGTTAAAGAGAAATGCCTGTTTAAGCCACTAAGAACAAGGGGAGCTCTGGTGGCCTAGTGGCAAGGAGCTGCAACTACAATCCCAGAGGCACACGGTTTGAATCCACCAGATCCTCTGCCGGGAAAAGGAGG
>NW_006400058.1:1683003-1718529 GCF_000299155.1 Elephantulus edwardii
CCCAAAATCTCTGTAAATGTTTATGAAAATTAATAAAATATAATTATAGAAAAAAAAAGTAAAACGGAGACATTTTTACACTTTGAAGCTCACAATTCAGACCTTCCTGATGCTAGTTTTACTTCTGAATTTTCAAACATTTGGGTCAATAAGCAGCCTTTTTAATAAAGGAAACAAAAAAACTGATTATTTGAAAAGATCAATGAAATTGTCATACCTTTGGCTAGACTGAACAGAAAAAAATAGACACGATTGATGTTGTTGTTGTTGTTATGTGCCATCGAGTCACTTGTGACGCTATGTACAAGAGTCCTAAACGCTGTTCTATTCTGTGCCAACCTCGCCATCTCAAACACACTCATTCCCACCATCCCAATCACAGAATCGATCCATCTCATGTCTTCCTCTCCTGAGCCGTCCCTCCACTCTCCCAGACATGATGTCCCTCTCCAAGGACCAGTCCCTCCTTGCAACATGCCCAAAGTATATCAGGCAAAGCTTCAGAATCCTTGACTCCAAGGAGCATTCTGGCTTCACCCTCTGTAGGACAAACCTGTTTGTTCTCCTAGCAGTCCATGGTATATTCAACACTATTCTCCAGCATCACAGTTCAAAGGCATCAATTCTCTTTCTATAATTCCTATTCACTGTCCAACTCTCCGATGCATAGTACGTAATTGCGAAGACTTTAGCCTGGATCAGGCGCACCTTAGTCTCCAGCTTGATGTCGTTGTTCTTCAGTACTCTTGAGAGGTCCCTCACAGCTGACTTTCTCAATGCAATTTGTCTCTTGATTTCCTGGCTGCTGTTACCAAGAGTGTTACTATCTCAATCTCCTCACCATCCATACTGATGCTGCCAATTGGCCCAGTGGTGAGAATATTTGTTTTCTTGATGTTGAGCTTCAATCCATATAGGAGGCTGCAGTCCAGAAATGAAATTAGGGACATGATTGCCAACTCTACAGAAATGAAGGAAATGTTATGAGCAATTGTATGCCAACAGGCTCTGAACCTGCTCATACCTGACTCTCCAGTGAGTTTTCAGAGGCTATAAACTATAAGGGAGGAGATTGCCCATCTTTCTCCTGAGGGGCTGCTAGGGGACCAGAATCGCCTGCTTTGGGATTGACAGCACCACTCCTTTCCCACTAGAGGTCACCAGAGGAGAGGGAGTATTTCTTGGCTCATTCTATGAGGTTAGCATTACTCTGATACGAAAGCCAGAGAAAGATGAAAACTACAGACCAATGTTCTTTATAAATATAGATGTAGAAACAACAAAATACTAGAAAACTAGCAAAAGAAAAATGGCTACATATTACATATGTAATAAATCCATATGGGATTTATTACAGGAATGCAAAAGTGGTTTAAGATAAGAAAATCAGCAAAACACATTACATACATAAAATGAAAGCCGAGACACAGATGATTATCTCAACTGAGGCAAAAAGGTATTTGACAAACCCCAACACTCTTACATGATATAAATACTCAACAAAGTAGGAATGGAAGGAAAATTCTTCAGTCTGTTAAAGGACATTTACGAAACCCCAAAACATTTTTTTTCCAGAACTGAGTAATTAAAGTTATCACTTTTGGCAGATAACATGGCTAAATCCAGCCCATCATCCCATGGATGGCCAAAAGAACAAACAAGTCTGTTCTGGAGGAGTGCAACGAGGGTGCCCTTAGAGGCAAGGATGGGAAATGTTGTCTCGCAGACTTTGGGCATATTGTCAGGAGGGGCCAATCCTTGGAAAAGGACTTCATTCTGGGAAAGGCAAAGAATCCATGAAACAGAGGAAGATCTCAAACAAGAAGGACTGACACAGTGACTGTACCAATGAACATATCAAAGGATGGTGCAGGACAAGTCATGGTTCAGATCTGCTGTTCACAGGGTTGCTATGAGTTATAGTAGACTCAATGCACTTAACAACAAGGTGTATAGAAGGCCATGAAATAAAGATTCCACAAGAAGTTAGTTGCCGCTGCTCAGTGACACTTCATTTGTTTTCTGAGGGTAAAATCATAATGGGAAGAGTCTGCCTATCTTTTTTCTATTGACTTGCTGGTAGATTCGAGCCATTGGAGCATTGGCTTAGCAGCACAACGTGCTACAGACTCTGCCACGAGAATTCCCTTTTTCCACAAGAAAGTTGTTATTAGTTGCTTTTGAATTAATTCTGACTACAGACAACACTGTGTGCAGAATAGGAAATACAAGGCTGTGACCTTTCAAATGCAGATCTCCAGCCCTGTACTCACAGATAGCTCTGGGTAGGTTTGAACTGCCAAATTTTTGGTCTGTTAGTTGAGTGCTTAATTATTTGTGCCATGCTAAAATGAATAAATAAATTTAGCAAAGTAGCAGGATACAAGAACAACACTTAAAAAATCTGTATTATAATTCTACATTAGCACTGAGCAGTCTGTAAAGAGGAGAATCCTGGTGGCCTACTGGTAAAGAGTTGTGCGGTTAACCCAAAGGCAGGGTGGTTTGAATCTACCAGCCACTCTGCTCTAGAAAGATAGGCAGTCTCCTCCTGTGCAATTTACAGCCTCTGAAAACCTGCTGGAGGGTCAGTTATGGGTGGGTGCTGGCTTCATAGAGCATAACAATAACAACATCTATAAAGGAAATTAAGGAAACAACTCCATTTACAAATATAATGTAAAATGCACAAATTTAACTAAAGAAATAGCTGATGGTGATATAATATTACCAACAGACATTAAAGAAAGATCTTAATAAGTGGAAGCCCATTGATCAGATGATTTTAATACAGTTGAGATCTGTCAATAACTAAAGCCATCTATAGATACAATCCCATAAAAATTCCAACAGCCTTCACTGCAGAAATGAAGAAGCCAGTCTACATATTTACATGGAATGGCAGGGGACCCAAACAGCCAAAGCAATCTTGCAAGAGAACAATCTCAAAATATTATAGTTACAGTCATCAAAACAGTCTAGTGTTTAATGGACATATAGACCAAAGGAATAGAATTGAGAGTCTAGAAATTAGCCTCTATGTAGTCAATTTATTTTGACAAGAGTACTGACTAAATCCATCCAAAGGTAGAAAAGAAGAGCCTTTTTAATGAGTAGTGTTGGGACAACTGATTCTCCATAAGCAAAATTTAAAAAAAAAGTGGGCTTGTGGGGAGGGATTGCATAACAATGAAAGAGTTTTGCTTTTCTTGGAGAAGAGTGAATTAGCGGGGAGGTGTGGGCAGGGAGAAAAGTGCAACAATGAATGAATGGAAACCCTAAGTCTTTGTAAACTTTCATTAAAATTAATTTAAAAAAGTAAAAGAAAACAAAGGGATATTTCTATTTTTTTCCTTTTATTATTTTTTTACAATTTTTATTTATCTGGGAGGCTGGCTGTATGAGGAGAAATGTGGCATAGGATTGGAGGAAGACTTATCAACAATCTGCATTATGCAGATGATACAACTCTGTTTGCTGAAACTGCAGAGGACCTGGAGCAATTGCTGCAGAAGGTCAAGGATTGCAGCCTCCAATATGGATTGAAGCTCAATATCAAGAAAACAAAGATTTTCACCACTGGGCCAACTGGCAGCATCATGATAGACGATAAAGAGATTAAGATTGTTAACAGATTCAGTTTGTTTGGCTCTACAATCAACACTCTTGGTATTAACAACCAGGAAATTAAAAGACAAATTGCATTGGGAAAGTCTGCTGTCAGAGACTGCTCCAAAGTACTGAAGAGCAAGGATGTCAGTCTGGAGACTAAGGTATACCTGATTCAGGCCATGGTCTTTGCAGTTACTTGCTATGTGTCAGAAAGCTGGACAGCAACTAGGGATGACAGAAGGAGAATTAATGCCTTTGAGCTGTGGTGCTGGAGAAGAATACTGAATATACAATGGATGGCTAGGAGAACAAATAGATTCATTCTAGAGAGGGTGAAACCAAGCTGCTCCTTGGAGGCAAGTATTCTGAAGCTTTGTCTGACATACTTTGGACACATTGCAAGGAGGGACCAGTCCTTGGAGAGGGAGATTGTGCTTGGGAGAGTGGAGGGACAGCACAAGAGAGGAAGACCCTTGATGAGATGGATTGACTCAGTGACTGTGGTAATGGGGGTAGGTGTGTCACAGACAGTAAGACTGGCACAGGATAGAGCAGGATAGAGGGCTGTTGTACACAGGGTTGCTATGAGTTGCAAGCGACTTGATGACACATAACACCACCACCACTTTATACTGGTTTATTTTCAAATGTTTCTAATTTTTAAGAACAGGTTTTTAGATATGGAATTAAAAGCATAAGAAACAAAAAAAACATGGATAACTGGGATAAAATGAACATTTTAGTCATTATTGCTGTGTACTTTTGAGTCAGAACCAACCTATGATCCTCCAGTGGGTTTCCAGGAACAGTCATTTGCCACGGGGGAATATTGCCCATCTTCAGCTGGTGGATTCAAGCTGCACACATTTGCAGTGGCAGTGCAATTTTTTACCACTAAGCCAAAGAAGTAGAAATAATGAACAGACCAGGAGAAACCATATAGTAAATAAGGCTTCTATATCCCGAATACATAAAGAACACTTACACTGTACCAGCAAAAAGATAAGCAATCTAATTTAAAGAAGAATAAATAAAATAGGCAGAGGATATGAATAGTTATTTCAGCAAAGAGGAAATACAAATGTCCAAGAAGCACACAAAAGATGGCCAATATATTAGCCATGAAGGACATGCAAACTGAAAACCACATGAACAGTGCAGGGGTGTTAGAACCACTAGAATGGCTATGATTAAAACAAGGGAAAACAACAGATGTTAGTGAGGATGTTAAGAAAGTGGAACCCGGTGGGATTGTGAAATAGTACAGCTACTGGAACCAGCTGGGTGGTTCTACAAAAAGTTTAATGTGGAATTAGCATATTGGTTCCACTCCTAGGTATATACATACCCCAAGGAACTGAAAGCAGAAGCTCAAAAAAAGGTAGCTGTACATCAGTGTTAATTATGGCCTTGTTTGCAGTAGTAAAAAGGAGGACAAAGAGGGAGGAAAGAAGAGTAAGAGGAAGAGAAGAAGAGAAGACACAGCTGGAGGGAAGAGAGGAGTTGAAGGAGAAATAGAAGGGACAGCAGCTCCGAGTCTACCCATTTGTGTGACGTTTGAGTGCTCGCTTAGCAGGGTGCAGGGCGGGTCAGAGTGGCTTCTAAGAGTACTCACCCCCACCGGCCACCATTTCAACAGGGTTTCTGCATCCTGGACTTCCAGCTCTGGGATCTGCCACACTCCCCATGTCCTCCGAAGGCGAATGAGTGGCTCTAAGGATCTCTGGACCCCTAATGGGTTCTCACCTGCTCCATGCATCTGTGATGGGGCCAGCCTGGGACATATAGGATCCCGGAGGTCAGGGGCAAGAGGTGGTATCACTTAGGAAGGGGTCAAAGTACAGGAAGAGGCATTCCAGGGAGGAAGGGTCAGAAAATGGGCTTGGGGGTGCTATGGGCTGCGCATATGGGGAACAGTTTTCTGGATCAAGCTGGGTGATTGTGACCTCAGCGCCAGCAGCCCTCACCCGTCCCCCTTGATTGTGGTGGCAGAGGTTTTTGTCGTCCAGCTAGGCCATCCTCAGGTTACATAAAACTGTGGGCCACAGCCTAGGCCCTGCTAAGGAGGACAGATGTGCCGAAGGTTGGATCAGCCCTAGGAACCATGTTTGTAATCAATATGGCAAACCCCGGCCAATCGGAATGATCCCGAGGGCCACTTTCTAGACCAGGTGTTACTTTTTTTTTTTTTAGTTTTGCTAAATGATGGGGAGATCTAGGGGTCGCATCAGAACAGTGGTGGTTTTGGATCAACTGTAGGGGGAGCAGAGACTTAGAACAATTATTTACCAAATGGTATGGAAACATTTAAAGATTTTGACAAGCAGTATGGCCATATAACAATGTGTACTTGCATATACCAATGTGTACTTGTTGAATAACAATATTGCCAAATCCTGGTGTCTGGAAAAAGTGCTTGACTCGCCACTCATCCAAAACACCGCCCCTCCCCCCAAACCCTCACTGCCATCAAATATGACTCAATTATTGCTGATCCTCCATTGGGTTTCGAAGGTAATAAACGGCACAGAAGATTGTGCATCTTTTTTTTGAGGTGAATCTCAATTTTGTATTAGCAGCATAATCCCTATGAATTATACCACCAGAGTATAGTGGATTGTGAAAAACAAACCCCCTTCCTAACCCACTGCCTTCAAGCTGATTCCAGCTCATGGTGACCCTACAGGATAGAGCAGGAACCTCCTAGGGGTTCTGAAGCGATAAATCTTTACAAAAGTAGACTGCTTCATCTTTTTCCCACAAAACAATGGGTCTGTCTTTTGGATTAGCCCAGTCCATAACCTATCAAGTCACCAGGCGGAATGGCATACAACAGCCTCCCTTCCCAGACCATGTAATGGCCCTCCGATTCCCACCACAACCTCCCTGTCCAGTGCTTGCATATGAACCTTTTAAAACACACAGAAAAGCTGGAAGAATCTGACAGGGGCCAGGGGATACCACTTAGATTCTGCTGTCAACACTCTCCCTCTTTTTTGCTATATCACACATGGGTCCCTCCTCCCATCTGCTGCTTCTTTACCAGCCACAGGGTTCTAGGTGGGTTATCCTATGGGGTGAATATTTTAAAACTATTTTCTTTTCAGTAGTCCTGGGAGTGAGAAAATCTAGAATCTGGGATGGGAGATTTCATCTGTCCGTCCATCCATCCATCTATCCATCCAAGTTACTAAGTACAGGTCAAGAATCAGGAGCCGGTCCTCTGGGGTGGCTAGGATAGGCCCCTGCTCTTGAGGGATCCCTCTTTGTTTGGGGTGGATGTAGGAGATGGATAACCACAACAGCTAAACAGATAAACGTGCTCACTGCTCAGAAGCCTGGGTCTCTGGTAGACACGGGCAGAGGGCAGGTGTCTAGAGGTAGGAGTGAGGTGAGTAGGAGGTGGCTGCTGCCAGCCTGGGACCTGGGGACAAGAATGTGGAAGAGGCTGGGTGGTATTGGCCCAGGCTGGGTGAGGGCAGCTGCCTGATGCCAAAGGGAGACTGGGGGGGGGGGAGGATGGGTGGAGATGACAGCTGCTTCAGTCCCTGGGGATTCCTACCTGTTCTTGGAGGGGAGGCCTGTGAAGTAGGAAGTGAAAGTGTTCCTCGCAGAGAGAGGAAGCTGGGTGGCTGGGGGGAAGAGGCGGGGCTGGCAGGGGGTTGAGGGGATCTGAAATCTACCTTCCCTTTTCCGGGGTTCAGCTCCTAGTAGGAAGGACCTTGATGCTCTGCTTTTCTAGGGGACCTAAGACCCACTCACCTCCCTCCAGCTGCTCCCCTGAGTGTCCACAGCAGGAAACATCCAGGTCAGACAGCTGAGTGCTAGTATTGTTTGATTTTTTTATTTGTCTCCAATAAACACCACCTTCCACCCAGCCCCATGTAGAAAGTGGGTCCCAGGTGAAGAGGGTGCAGCACCCACTGTGAAGCAGAGATGTGGGTGATCTCCAGGCTCAGCACCAGTCCACTTGGCCCCAGGAGTAGACTGGGCCTTTGGAACCCTGTCCTGGGAGAGTTAGAGGTGTAGGGGTGCCCCTCCATCCCCAGAGCAGTTAGAAGTTAGGGGCTGATTCTGCAGAGGGTGCGGTTAGAGACTGGGCTGTTAGAAGAAGGGCTACTCCAACCTGGCCATCTGGTCAGGGGTGTTAGAGCCATTCTGGGGCCGAGGCTGAAACCAACTGGAGAGGAAATAGTTAAGAGCTTGGGTGCTGTTCTCTTGCACAGAGAGCTGCGAGTTAGAGAGGGGCCGGGGCTGAACTGAACCCAGAGCTGGTGTCCTGAGAAGGGGGACATGGTGTCACTGGGGTTTCTGCCCCTCTGCGGTCCTAGCTTCCTCCTTGGCAGGTGGTGGAGACTTCCTGGGGGAAGTAGAGGTGCTGAGGTTGGAGGCCCCTGATGCCGACTGGGAGTCTATGATGGCATGCTCCTTCCGGACGAGATCTTCCAGCTCCTTCTACAAGAGGCAAAGTCCTCAAGAGGTCAGGGGTGTCTTGGAGAAGTCAGAGGACTTCTGGAGGAGGGGTATAGGGTCCTGGGACTGGGCTCAGGGTGGGCTGGGGTCCCCAGGCTTCTCACCTTCCACCCAAGGAGGTCAGCAAGTGCCAGGCAGCCCTGGTCACAGTCACCCAGCCAGGCCACATCCCTGAGAAAGCAGGCAGATATCAGAACCCTGGCCTTTCCTGAGGCCCTGCCAGCTCTTTATCTGCCCCTCACTTTCTCTCTGACTTAGACCCAGCTGCTTCCAGCTCCATGCCCCCTCCAGAGGCAGCCTCACCTGTAGGCTTTCTTGGAGTCAAAGTCCATGCCTCCTCCGAGGCCCATCATCATGCCCAGGAAGGGGTCAGTCTGTGAGACAAGGAAGTGAGGGCGTGGAAAGGGCATTAAGAACACAGAATCTGGAGCCAACTAGCTCGAGTTTGTATACCAGCTCTATGACTGTGATCAAGTGACTTGGCTTCTCTGCAGAGTGGGTTAACTTTCGTACTCCCTCACAGGCATGCAATGTCAATGAGTTAATACATGTTGTTATGTGCTGTCGACTTAGAACTGACCAGTAGTAGCTGATCCTCTCCTGGGTTTTCAGAGGCAGTAAACTGCAGAAGACGAGACTGCTAATCTTTCTCTAGTAGAACAACTGGTGGGTTTGAATTGCCTGCCTTTAGACTGGCATTGTAACTCCCTATCCACCAGGCTGCCAGAGCTCCCTGGTGTTACACATACATTAAAAGATGCCAGGCTCTTCTGGATTAAACTGTGCAGCCCCAAAATACTTGACATCAGATCTAATCTCTATACTTATGATGACAATCTGATGTGGGAATGACTGTGCTAACAAGATAGAATGTGTTTTAATGCAATTCCACGACTGGGAATATACCCCAAAGAGACTGTAACTGACATCCAAGCAGATATATGCACATCCATGTTAATTACTGCTTTGTTCACAATAGCAAGGATTTAGAAACAACCTAAGTGCCCATCAACAAATGAATGGATAGAGAAGCTGTGGGATATTCACACAATGGAATACTACGCTGCATTGAAAAACAAGGAACTAATGCAATATTATTCAAAATGTGTGACCCTGGAGGACATTATGCGGAGTGAAGTATCTCAGTCACAAAAGGACAAATACCACATGGTGCCACTGTTGTAAAGCAGGAATGACCTCGGGGTTGGGGAGAGACTGAGAAAGATGGGTTCAATAATGTACACCAGATTGAAACAGATGAGGGAGAAAACTGTTTAAGAGGGATATGTGATTAGGTATTTTTGTCATGACAGGAGTCCAGAGCAAAGGCTGCATAGTTGAGTGGACCTAGGGGGAGGGATTGTAAAACAATGAAAGAATTTTTGTTTTACTTTTATACGAGGGTAATGTACTAGGGGGGAGGGTTGGGAGGGGAGAAAAGTGCAGCAGTGAATGAATGGAAATCCAAAGTCTCTGTAAATTTTTACTGAAATTAATAATAAATTTAAATTTTTAAAAAAGAATGTGTTTTAATGTCTTTTGAGATATGAAAATGATCAAACAAGCAAGAAAAAGAGATAGGGTAAGGCATGGAGATCTTTAATGAACCAGGGAACATTGAAAAGACAAGGTGCTTCCTTAGTTTACTTCTAGTCTCCTACAGCCTTCAATATGGATTACATCTTAGCATCAAGAAAACTAAAATCCTCACCACTGGGCCAATAGGCAACATCATGATAAGTGGTGAGAAAGACTGAAATTGTCAACAATTTCATCTTGCCTGGATCCACAATCAACAACCTTGGTATCAGCAATCAAGAAGTCAAAAGATGTAGTGCATTGGAAAATCTGCTGTTAAGGATCTCTCCAAAGGGCTCAAGAGAAATGATAGAATTTGAAATGCTATGGTGTGCCTGCTCTAAGCCATGGTGTTTTCAATTACTTTCTATGTACGTGAAAGCTGGACAATAATAGAAGATGAAAGAAGAAAATCTGATGCCTTTGGATGTTGGTGGAGAAGAATATCCCATGGAATGTCAACGTACAAATGAGTCAGACTTGGAGAAGGTGCAGCCAGCGTGCTACTTGGAGGCAATGATGGTGAAGCCTTGTTTCACCTAGTTTGGACATATTTTTAGGAGTAAGTCCTTGGAAAAGGATGTCATGTTTGGAAAAGTGGAGGGTCAGCGAAAGAGGGAGGATGGACTGGGCTCAAATATATCAGAGATGGTGAGGATGGCACAGGGCAGGGAAGAGTTAAAGCCCACTGTTTATAGTGTTGCCATGAGTCATCGTTAACTTGACAGGACACAACAACAACAACAGTTTCCTGAACAGTCAGAAAACAAATTTCTAAACTCCGCGCACTGCCATGGGGTCAAAACTGAGCCTCTGGAGGGTTTCTAAGGCTGGAAATGGTGAGGGAGGAGATGGTCAGTTTCCCGCGGCAGAGCTGTTGGTGGATCTGAACTGCCAGAGATGTGTCCCTTTTGGGGTGGCAGCACAACTCCCCAAGGACTAAGCCACCAGAGCTCCCCACTAATGCAGCACTAGATGACGTGGGCACTGGCACCCAGGAGGTTCTTGCTGGTCCTATTTTCATACCTTGATTCCTCTTTCTGGAGAAATTTCCCCAGGATTATCAGTTTATCATTCAAGCAGCCAGTCTTTTGGTTGGGAAATGATCCCTGAACCCTCTGTGCCACTCAGGGACTCCTTGAATGAGCCCGAAGACTATAGATTCTTAGAATCAAAGCAGCCCAGGATCTAGAACTCTCTGAATTCTAGAATCCCAGAGTCTTAGGTTTGGAGTAAAAATGTTGGGATTTCCAAGTTGGTGGCTGAGAAGAGACCCACTGCCGTGAAATCTATTTCAATTCACGGTGACCCTCTACTGGGTTTCTGAGGTCGTCAATCTTGATGGGAGGAGACTACCCATCTTTCTTCCTTGGAGATGATGGTGGACTTGAATCATCCACCATCTTAATGTTAGCAGCTCAGCATGAAATGCACTAGCTCCAGTGCTCCGGTCAAGTCAGTGGGGTGGTGGTGGTGGTAGGACAGCTGTGAGGAGGAGGGAGGGGTCCAGGAGGAGGGCACATGCGTGAGGAGAGGCTGACCCACCTGGCCTGTTTTCTCCTTGTTGATGAGCAGACGAGGAGTAGAGAGTGGCGCTCTGCAGGGACAGGAGCAGAGATTGAGGGCTTGTCCCAGCTCTGGCCGCTCCCACCCAGCCCCAACCTCAACCTACTTGCTGATGAGGGATGCAAATGGCTGCACCTGCAGGGATGTGCCCATGATGATAAGGAGGTCCACCTTCCGGAAGTCCTGCGATGGCGGAGAGGCCAATGAGGCTTTGGGACCCTCAGGGAGGCTGCATCCCACACCCCCTTCCAGCACCCTATACCACAAGCCCACACCTGCGGCCAGCCAGATAAGTGACCATCCTTCCCCAGGATAGGGCCAGGCTGCCCCTCATGGGGCAGAGGGAACACTTACTGACTGCATGCAGGAGAAGAAACGAGCTGGGAGGTTCTCGCCAAAGAACACGATGTCTGAGGTAGAGACAGATGGACGGACACACATAGAGGCACAGAGGGATAGTGAGATGGAGAGACAGGGACAGGGCGAAAACACAGGTAGGAGTGGAAGGCAGACCCAAGGCCAGGGAGGGAGTTGGAGAGCAGTAGGGTTGCATGGGGCTACGGAACTCCACCTTCCCCGGGATGGATTTAAGGTGCTTCTCAGACAGTGAGATGGCCAGAGGTGGGGGCAAGGAACGTGGGTTGGTGGGAAGAGTCACGAGGGCAGCCCCGGTCACTCTCGGCCCGCCCCCAGTCTTACAGCTCACCAGGCTTCACCAGGCTCTGACACTTCTCACATTTGGGAGTCACTTCGGAGAAGATCTTCTCTGGGTGTTGGGAAGGGGAAGGGCGAGAAGGTGGGTGGAGGCTCCATGCTGGGGCCTGCTCTGGCCCATCCAGCATGTCCTCCTCATCCATTGTCAATACAACACACCCTCAGTCACGGAGGATTTCCTGGGGTGTCTGTCCTCCCAGGAAAGAATGAGGTAAAGCTCTAGCTCCACCCCAACACACAGAGTTCTAAGAGATGGCTGCAAGTGTCACATCCACAGCTAGTGATGGAAACAATACATGAAAGAGCAAGCATTTCACCCCAACAGAAGCAACTGGGTTCTGCCCTTCACCTTGGGAGATCCGGACTAGGGAGTCAAGTGTGTCTCTGAGATGACCCTGTTTCTCTCCAAGTCAGAGAGGCCTGGTGGGCCCCAGGCCTGGGGTGTGTGTGGTGCAGGAAGGGAAAAACATGCAGATGACGTGGACTGGGGAGAAAACTTAGGACCAGCAGCTACCTGCGATACCCCACACCACACTTTAGACAACCCTCCTCCTTACTGCTTTTTAATGATAAAAGCCTGTCACTTGCAACCCACAGAAACCTAAATCATCTATCCATCTGTCCCTTCATTTAACAGATATTCACAAACCACTGTTTTTAATGTCTGAAAGCCTTTACTTGGAGAGATTTCTGTGCAGACACTGCTATTCTGTGGGTGATGCATGTGCTGCTGTGACTAAGATACAATAAGGAGAAATATCCATTATAAAGGACCCCAGCTGCATGCAGTTGGCCTATTCAGGAATCCTTGTCCCAGGGGCAGTCAGCTGGTGTTTTATCAGAATGGCCACACTCCACGACCTAGCTGCAGCTGTCCTTATCTTGCAGAACACCAAAGGCCTTGTTAACTCTGTATAAAGCAAGCTGGAAATGGTGCCCATGGGTGAAACGATGGCTTCTTAATCAGCATAATGGATTCAGAAAGAGGTTCTCACAGCATTCAAGATATGTGGGCAGGGTGAATTATTTTCTCTCTCAACATTCCATCCTCACAGGAAAAGGGACCATGACATTACTAAGTCCTGTAACTCACAGCGCTAGAGATGTCCCAGCCTCATCACTAGCTATGGTGGTGGCCAGCTTCAAAGGCCACTGTCCATTTTGGTGTGAATTCAACTAATGAATTAATTGAATCTTGGGCCTCTAGAACAGTGTTTTCCTATATGAGACATATAGGTAGGGTATTTACTTTAAAGTTTTTATTGTGCTTTGAATGAACCTTTGCAAAGTAAATTGGTTTTCTAATCATTCATATGGATTTTGTTTTACAGCATTACAGTTCCCATAGTGGAAGAGCACACCTCCCATTTCCTCCCTGTGAGTCTCATTTTCACACATCCTTCTTGCCTTCTGAGCTTTCTCCCTTGGCAATTACTGCCCTTTAGATCTTGTACAACTGACTTGTTCTAAGGCATGAGTATCTATGTATGGTGTTTTTAAAAAGGAAAACAAAGGGAAAATGCAAGTAAATCAGAAATCCAGTCCCTCAGTCACACTGGCCACACTTTAAGTGCTCAGCAGACCATTACTGGACAGTGTGGATATGGAACCTTTCCATTATCTCAGAAGGTTCTAGTAGACAGTGTGGCACCAGGACACCACTGGGTTTACTCTGATGAGCTTTCCAAACCAGATGTGGCCTGAAAATCTAAAGAGGTGAACAACTGGAGTTTCAAGAGCTCTCAGGACAGACTGGGACCTGCTTGTGTATTATAACCTGGCTCAAGGTGTGAGGGCCAGGGACTCCTCACCACCACAATTCTTTGGTGCTTGCCATTATCTACTGAGAAGGTCCAGCTAGCTGTGCTGGACAGAACTGTCTGGGGTCAAGCTGGCCATGTGCACCTATTGTGGTCTGGGGAGCAGACAGTGAGCTGAAGTGGGCCCCTGGGGTGATCCTGAGCCCCTCACCTTTCATCCAGCTCAGCGTGTACTCCTGCCGGCAGAGGGAGCTGATGCAATGAGACGTGTAGAAGGTGCCATGGGCCTCCACCAGGTCCTCCTCCTCCAGCCCTGCAACCCGCTCCAGGGTGTCTATGTTCTGGAAGGGAAGATAGAGGGAAGCAGGACAAGGAGAAGATCATATCCCTTGTAGACCAGAAGGTAGGGCTGAGGACAAGAGAGAACTCAAACTCATTGCTGCTGAGTTAGAACAGACTCATAGCAGACTCTCCAGTGAGTTTCCAAGGCTGTAAATCCATGGGAGGGACTGCCTATCTTTCTCCTATGCAGCCTTTGGTGGATGTGAACCAGCAGAGAGGTGTGACCTTTGGGTTAGCAGAGAAGCAAGTGGAATTGCTGCGGCAGGGTGTGTCTGAACACATACCTAGTGGGTAGAGACCATTCCAGGGGAGAACTAAAAGTCCTAGGTTACTTGAAGGTGGGGCTCCAAATTCACTTATCTATGAGGCCACAGACCCTGGCCACCACTAGCCCATTACAGATAGTGTCTCTTTGCAAATTCGGGCCACTCTGCTTCCATTTTGAGCAATGTTTGTTAGAACCATATCATCTGCTCAAAACAAATCTGTTGAAATAAGAGTATAAATCTGCAAGGCCTTCACTTTGCACCTCGTGTAATATGGGAACTGTCTGTGGCAACCCTCCAGGCAGGAACACACCTGAGTGAATCAAAGCTGGCTCGTTTTTTTGTTTGTTTGTGTTTTTTTTTTAATTTTTTAAAAATTATTTTTGTGTGAGTGTACCGTCAAATCAGATCTGACTGGTACAGGAGGTTATTGTCTGACTGGTACAGGAGGTGATTGTCCCTCCTTCTCCGGCAGAGCATCTGGTGGATTAAACCGTGCGCCTCTGGGATTGTAGTTGCAGCTCCTTACCACTAGGCCACCAGAGCTCCCCTAGAGCTGGCTTGTTTTAAACCATGCCCACTGACTGGTCACAATTCTCAAGGAGTCCTGATGGAGCTGTAAGTTAAACACAGCTGCTAATCAAAAGCTCAGCAGTTCGAACTCACCAGCAGCTCCTTGAGAGAAAGATGAGGCAGCCAGTTTCTACAAAGCTTTTCACCTTTGGAAACCCCGAGTTGGAACTAACTTGACGGCAGGGAGCTTTTGGTTTGGTTTTTTGACACTCGTTTATTAACCTGTGTTTGTTTGACATTAACTTTATGGGGGTACAATTTTGGTCACCATGAAGTAACCACTTACTACTTTCTTGGACTTTAAGTTATGTAATTTTAAAAAAATGACTTCTTTTATGTCGTGAGACTTTACAGGGAGCTCTGGTGGCCTAGTGGGTAGAGACCTGCACTACCAATCCAAAGATGGCTTGTTCGAAATCATCAGGCTGCTTCCTGGGAGAAAGATGGGCAATCTTTTCTCAAGTGATTTATAGCCTCTGACAACCCACTGGAGGGTCAGCTGTGAGTCAGTTCAGACTTGATAGCATTGAGTATGAGGCTACACACAGCAGAATACACAGCACTGTGATGGTGTCTACATGGACAGCTGAGTGGCACTGATGACATGCTTGGAGCTTTTCTGAGCTATTCCTCCCCCATAAACACCGAGTCACTGCCCCATCTAATCTTTCTGTTAACTCGTGTACTTTGAGGAGAGATACTTTCTGCATTAAGCAGGTAAGAATGCTTTTTGTACAGAGACAGCTGGTATTTCTTGTGCTTCTTACAGCAGCTGATGATTTTAAACAGCTCTGTGGCCCACTGCGGAAAGCTGTAGAGGCAGCTGCTTCTGGGAGTGAGGTGGGTACTGGAAATGGGGACCCATTGTCCCAGTGAAATGTGTTAGGTTTCCGAGAAATTCCACAGATAGCTGAATATCTGAATTGGACAAAGGCTGCCCTATTTGACCAAGCAGCCATGGGCTTAGCCCCAAAACATGCAGACACAATTCACTGTCCCTGGTTCTCAGTGGCTTTCCCCTCTCTATTAGAAACCTTGGTTTTTCTGTGTTGCCTGACTCAATTTAATGAATGACTTCCTTCTGCACCTGTATGCAATGTGTATGTGAGTGAGTTAAAGAGCACAAGAAATAAGTAACCAGTTAAAAAGCCTTTGGCTATCATTCTGACTCATGGGAATCCCAGGTGCCTCTGTGTTTCTCTGTCACTACTTTTGGGAGAGAAGTCACAAGCAGATGAGAAAGAATGAGGCAAGTATGTGTGTATTGATATGAAATGACCTCTGTGGCTTTAGAAGATAGAGCAGAACTAGGGCAGTACATAAAGAAAGGACATGGGTGGGGGGAGAACCCAGATAAGTTTGTGTATTTGCTTGCATAGTTCGTAGATAAGGAGCCTTGTTGACCGGCTGCTAACAGAAGGGTTGATGGTTCAAGTCCACTAGTCACTTTACTCTCTTTCAGTAAAGATTTACAGCCTTGAAAACTGATGGAGGGTTACGATGGGTCAGAACTGACCCCACAGCAGTGAGTTTTCTGGGTTTAAAATTCCACAACTCACTGCCATCAAGTCATTGGGTTTCTAACACTGTTACTGGAAACGAGAGGAGACTGCACAGCCCACCTTTCTTCTTCAGAGTAGATTCAAGCTGCTAGATTGGCATGGCCTTGTGTTAGTAGCAAGACTCCCTATAGACTATGCCAGCAGGGTTTATATTAAGTAGGAGAAAGATGGGCAATCTCTTCCTGTGCGCTTTACAGACTCGACAGCATCTACCAGCACCACTAACCGCACCCCCCCCTACCCCGCCAGGTTGTTGCTGGGAGCCATCAAGTCATTCAGGCCTCATGGCAACCCGGTGAACAACAGGTCTGAACGTCGCCTGCTCTTACGCCATCCTCACCGTCTCAGATACGCTCGAGCTCATGGTTACTGTGTCAATGCACCTTGGTTTTCTATTTTGAATTTACATATATTCTGCAAGAGCTATAAAAACCATTTACACATATTTGGGAGGAACTACAAACTATAAGCCATTTTGCTGTAGAGTTCACAACAATTTGATTGGACAACTGTGTTGATGTTTGAATGGGTACTTGTGTCTTAGATAAAAATAGCAAATTTTGAAAGCGCTGCGTTGTCACAATTCAGATAGTGAAGACAATGTGTTCCAGAAAACTGGGTCAGTGACTCAAAATGAGGCTGGTGTTGAAGAAAAGGGGAAAAAAGGATGAATAAATCAGTTTCGTAACATATGAGAACACATTTTTTTAACCATTACAGAGTCTATGGAAGTTGCCATTTTAAATGTGTTAAAAAAATTTTCCACTGCCGTCAATCACGTTCTGACTCCAGCAGTTTTCTGAGAAGGGAAATTTTTATGGATGAGACTGTGCATCTTTCCAGTGCAGTGGCTTGTGGACTAGAACTGCTGAACTTTCTATTAGTAGTCAAGTTTGTTATACATTATGTAGGTTCTGCTGCTAAATCAAAGGCAGGCTGTTCAAATCCACTTGTGGTTCCTTGAAAAAGAAAAAAAAAGGTGAAAAATCTTCTGTCCTACAATTTACAGCCTCTGAAAACCCACTGGAGGGTCAGTTATGGGTCAGTTCCGACTCAATGGCTATGAGATGAGGCAATGTAGGTGAACTTAATTCCATACATTAAACACTGCAAAGGACAAGGAGTAATGTCTGCATTCTTTGTTCCTTCCCCAGAATACACTAATGTTGGCTTTAAAAAAATCCCAAAAAAACTCTCTAAGAACCCTGGAGTACTAAACAACCCTGAGAAATAATGAATAGTGTGTGAAACACTGCAAAACATGAATACATTTTAATGATATTATGGTGAGTGAAATAAGTCAGTCCTAAAAGACAAATGTTGTAAAGACTACTATTACAGAAGCACTAAAGAAAGATTTATACACAAAGAGAATCATTTTAGAATGGTTAATAGGGAGGACAAGGGATGAATGGTAGGAGTAGAAAATAAATTAATAGATAATAAACATTATTAAGATAGGTAACGGGAAACAATATGGAATGAATGGATGACAAGACACTATTATAATTAATGGTATGAAACAAAGTAATTAAGGGTATGAAACAAAATATATATATTACTGACTGAAACTCCCCCACTAAACCAAATATACTTTGTAAACTTTGACACTAAAAATTAAAAAGAACAGTAACAATTATTCTAACTTTTATCACTGTAAGAAAAGAAACACAAACAAACCCACTACCTTCAAATCAACTCTTACTCATGGTGACCCTCCTGTGTGTTTCCAAGGTTGGAAATCTTAACAGGAACAGCTCGTGGATTTGAACGGATGACTTAAGAGATCAACATAAGACACTCTATGCCACCAGGGCTTCTAATGTCGGCTTTAGTATATTTGTTCCTTCCCAAGAATACACTAATGTTGGCTTTAAACATTTAAATGTGTGTGTATGTGTGTGTATGTGTGTGTGTGTGTGTGTGTGTGTGAAATCACATAGTTGATGCAGTGTTGTGATGATGAAGGACAGGAGATTTGCTGTGAACAGAGCTGGCTGTGGGCACCTGGCATGGAGGTGGCGAGTTCCTGGGTCCCGGAACTTGGTCTCTTACACCCAGGCCTTATGATCTCATCCTAGGAGAAGAAATGCTCTCTATGTGCTACTTCTCCAGCCCACATTCTCAGCTCCCATCCAGACTTCAAACAGGCATCTATCTCCCACTCTTCATGCCTCAGCCAAACTCCTCTCCTGAACCCCCAGTCCCCTCACACTGCCCACCGTCCTGGTAAAAGCAACAGCAACGTCTCCAAGTGTCTTTTTCTCTACAATCACATCCACCCCATTAGCACGTCCTCAGGTGCCGTCTTCTCGGATCCAGAACCTGCCTGCTTCCTCCCGTCGGCCTCCCATCTTGGTTCTATTCATCCTCATCTCTGCATAGACTAGCCTGGTCATCTCCTCCCCAGTCTCCTTGTGCTCATGGTCTGCTCCTGAGAGGGCCTGTGAACATCTTAGTCAGGTCATAAACCCCTACTGCTCAAGATAATGGACAGAGCCTTATAGCAGAGCTCTGGCACTGGCTGTTCTTCCTAGATAATCACAATGACTCCCTCTCTCATCCTCTAGGTTTTTGTTTAGATGTTAGTGAAGCCTTCCATGATTGCCTTCTAGGAAATTCCAAATGCCTCCCACTTCATACAGTGCCTCAGCTCCCCTTTCTCTGCTTCATCGTGGCCCCATGGCCATCTGACACTCTGGATGTTCCCCTTTACCCATCCTGTCCCCTGTCCCTCTCCCCACATTACAGTGTCGGCTCTACAGGGCTAGGGATGCTTGTCTGTTCTGTTTAATGCCAGCTAGTTGTCAAGTAAGGAGCCAGTTGGGCAGTGCTGAGGACTTCATGAAACCACACACAGGAGGAACTTCTGGCATCATTAGTGAGTGGTCTGAGCCACACCTCATTAGTAAAAGTGGCTCTCTCAGAAGTAGTGTCAGGTTTATCCAAGACCTGGGCTCTGCCTGGGCCCCAGAGGGCACCCTCCCGCCCCCCTTACTCATATTCCTCACTTTCAGTCCCAGGGTAGAACACCTGCCCCACTGGAAGAATTCTGGCTAAAGGATTTGGCATCCCCTGCTGGCCACCTTTGATACTGCAGATACCAAAGTATCTTCCAATCGGTACCAAACAGCTGACCCTCTGATGGATTTTCAGAAGCAGTAAATCATCTGGGAGGAGACTGCCCATAGCTCTCCCATGGAACAGCTGGTGGATTTGAACCATGTACCTCTGGGTTGGCAGCACAACTCTTTACCACTAAACACCAAAGCTCTCACTAAGAACTCTTCACCATTAAACTCCTACCAGTGCTTACAACTAAGTACCAGAGCTGGATGAGGGTAAGGAAATGAGGACTGCTTCTATATTCACATGAACACTGTTCCATACTTGTGTCAAAAACCATAATGGTTACCCATTATGTACAATGTTTGGATGAGCTTCCAGATTGATTCAAGTTGGGGAGCAGGAGTGGCATCCATTTCCTAAACCAGATGCCTCTGGAAACTCTACAAACTCTTTTAAAATGTACAGAAATGATGTTAATTATAGAACAGAGTTCAGGTCTTTTGTGCAAAGCTTACTCTGAGTGTATGTGACTCAGAAACACTTAACCACTGCTAAATGAGACTAGTGCTGTTATATCTGGAGGGACATTCTTCGACTTTGCACATCACTCTTTGTCAATGTGCTGTATAAAGTAATCTGGGTTTGCTGTGATACCGAGCCTTGTGCCATGGGGATATCAAATACCATAATGGTGTCCCATTGTGGACAGTGTTTGGTGGAGCTCCCAGTTGTAAAACAGGGTTGGAAGCAGGAGTGGCATCCACTTCCTAAACTACATGCCTCTGGAAACTCTATGAACTTGGAGAAACAATGATAGCTTTGGAAAGGCAATAGATCTTTTGTTCATAGAGTCGCTATGAGTTGTACTCAACTCGACGGCAATCAACAACAACAACGACGACATCCTTGTTTTATCATTTCATGCTCTGAAGTAGATGTAAGTTGAAAAAATGTTCACAGAAAAATGGTGGATGCACAAATGGCTTTCAGTTACTGGGGTGAGAGGCTCCAAATGTCTCACCAATGACTCCTAGAGCCAGCACTGTGAGAGGCCCATGGCCAGGAACTTGACATGGTGGATCACAGCCCACACATGGCAGCTTTTCTGTAAGATACTGCACTTCCTGTTGGAAATGGTCACAATCAATTGGACAGAAGCCTAACAACTGCTGGCTTTGCTAGATGAGGTCATCTGCTGGAAAGAAGCTGGCATAGTAACTAAATCGAGGCCATCTACAGGCACAGATGGGGGCTTAGTGCCACCCCTACTTACTCTGTTTTATAGATGGGTAAACTGAGGCTGAGAAAGGGGAAAGGGCTCACTCTGGTGCATTCAATCAGGACGCAGGAGGTAGAGTTCTCGAGTCTGTGTGGCTAAAGCCATAATTAACCGCTCTGCTCTGTCCATTTTGGAGGTGCCAGGTCGCATCCAGCCCGCCCGCTCCTCAGCATGCCACAGCCTCACCTACCTGTGTGTAACATCGCAGCAGAAGCCCCTTCTCCTTCAGCAGGCGGATGAAGTAGTGACAGATGGTCGGCTGCAGGGAACAATCATGTCAGTGCTGACAATAACAGAAAACACTTCTCACGCCGAGTGCGCCAGAGACTGTCTCGGCCCTGTGCCTGCTTCACCTCAGGGGAATCATCATTGGGATCTTGAAGGGAGAGACTGCCGTTATCCCCATTTCATAGAAGAGGAAAACACAGGGAGCTTTAATGGGATTTGTGCCCAGGCAGGCTGGTTCTAGAGCTTGGGCTCTTCTAAGTATTACTGACTCACTCAAGCCTGTTGGTATCCCTTGGATATGGCTATCCACCCCATTTTACAGATGAAGAAGGCAGGAGTTGAACCCAGGCAGTCTTGGCCAGAGTTCATGTACTTAATGACTACTCTGTACACGTCTGAAGGAGCTCTGGTAGCCTAGGGGCAAGAAGCTGCACTGCAACCCCAATCACAAGCTGCTCCACAGGAGAACGAGGGGCAATCTCCCATGCAATGAACTGCCTCTGAAAATCTGCCAGAGGGTCAGCTATGGGTCGGTTCTGACTTGACAGCACACAACAACAACATACATGTCTGAAGGATCCTGGGTGGGGGGCCTTCTTGTGCCTGTGTTCTCCCAACCTTTCCTGTTTCCCTGCAAAAAAAGATCTCACCTTAAACTGCCCGGGATAAAGCTCCTTGGCAAGAGCAAAGAAGGGCTCTGGATGTTTCTGTGAGGGAGAGAGTCAGGGGCAGAGATGGCCATGGTGAGAAGAGGGCTGGGATCTGTGATCTCCCTCTACCCCCATCAGTGTTAGGGTCATTTTCCCCTAGGAGAGCACCTACCTTGAAATAACCAATCTCAAAGATGGCTTCAGGGTAAGGCAGATGGTACTTCTCCAGGTTGGCATAGAGACCGGTGGATGGGGAGCGGAAGTCAGGGATGCCCGCAGCTGGGAAGCAGCAGAAAGCAGTGGACAGGCCATCAGGGGTGCTGGTCTCTTTAGTCCACGTCAACCCCTTATAGCAAGGTCCCAGACTTCTCCCCAGAGCCTAGGAGAGGCTCCCTTACTCGTGGGGTCAGGGGACACTTACACGTGGAGATTCCAGCTCCCACCATGCAGATGACCCTAGAGCCTACAGGAGAGAAGGCAGGTTTCATTTGTGTGTTTTGCTCGGCCCTCAGCAGCAGCACCCATCATGCCCTTGCTGCCTTGTGTCTGCCTGAGTGGTTCAGGTGCAAGAGCTCACGAAATCCTTCCTCTCTACCAACTCGAGGCAAGGCCAGTTGTGTTATGATGCTTCCATTTTACTGATAAGGAAACTGGGGCTCAGGTAGGGAAAAGGACCACACAGTCAACCAGTAGAAGAGCCAGCACAGGGATGTAGAATCCTCTGTCTGAAATGATAGTAATTAAAGACAATTCAAAAGAACCCTGGTGTCACAATGGTTACACACTCATCTATCAACTGAAAGGTCACTGGTTCAAATTCATCAGCTATTCCTTAGGAAGAAAGAACTGGCAATCTTCTTGCTTAAAAGATTGTTGTTGTCATTGAGTTGACTTTGACTCACAGCGACCCCACACACAACAGAACTAACCCTGCTCCGTCCTGACAGTCTCTGCTGTGCTCAAGCCCATCCCAGCAAACACTGTGTCGGCTCATCTTGTTGAGGGTCGTCCTCTTTTTCTGAGCCTCCACTTTACCAAGTGTGATGTCGCTCCTCCCAATAGCATGTATGTGAGATGAAGTATCAGCATCATTGCTTTCAAGGAGCATTCAGGCTCCTTCCAAGACAGATTTGTTCATTCTTTTTTCTTTTTTTAATTTTATTTTATTATTTTTTGTGTGTGTGCCATCAAATCAGATATAACTGGTACAGGAGGAGATTGCCCCTCCTTCCCCAACAGAGCATCTGGTGGATTCAAACCATGTTCCTCTGGGATTGCAGTGCAGCTTCTTGCCACTAGGCCACCAGAGCTTCCTTAGATTTGTTCATTCTTTTGGCAGTCCAGGGGATATTCAATATTCTTTGCTGACAACACAATTCAAAGGCAGTCAATACTTTAGTAATCTGTCAAAATGTCTATAGTCTTCTTAATTCACTGTTCAACTTTCACATGCATATGAGGGGATGGAGAATACCATGGATTGACTAAAGTGCACCTTAGTCCTTAAAGTGACATCCTTGCTCTCTAACACTTTAAAGTGTTCCTCAGTATGCAATATAGTGTGTGTTTCTTCCTTTCCCCCCCTTACTGTTACTTCCATGAGTACTGATTATATATGGATCTAAGAAAAATTAAATTTTTGATAAGTGCCTAGTAAGCCCTAAGGGTCAGATCTACTCTGTTATATAGTGTTATATGAGTCAGAGTCTGCTGGACAGAACAAACACAACTATACGAACCAGACACGGAAAAGGCAACTCAGAAAGTAGTTTCTGCTCCTAACCAGGTCTAGGTCTTCCAAGATCTTGCTGGCAGAATGGGGGGAGTAGGTGAAGGCACTGCCAACTCACTCACTATTGGTGAGTAAGTCTGACTAAAAATGACCTGTGAGTGGGTTTCTGAGGCTGTAAATCTTAATGAGAGGATACTGCTCATCTTGGAGTCACCAGTAGGTATGTATTGGAGTTGCTTGGCTTTTTTGATTGATAGCTATTGTACCGTTGAGTTGGAACCGACCCTCAGTGGGTTTTCAGAGGCAATAAATCACACGGAAGGAGACTGCTCATCTTTCTTTTACAGAGCAGCTGGTGGATTCAAATTGCATCTCTGGGATCGCAGTGCAGCTTTTTGCCACTAGGCCACCAAAACTCCCTTTTGATTGACAGAGCAACACAAACAGAGCTCAACAAGAACAATTGTAGATTATCATAAAAATGATAACAAAATCTCTGGCAACACCTTATCTTTTAAACTCAATCTTGGAAGACCATCTGTTTCTAGCACATTTTATATATACATATATATTCCTTCATTGTGTTACTTTTCATAATTATCAAACATGTCATCAGCTACCAAAGCAGATACTTTTAGGCGAAGCCTAAAGATTGCTTTTCCCAGCCTCCTCCCAGTGGGCGGCAGAGTGGATAGAGGGCTCCAGAGCCTACTGGCTTGGGTTCAAATCCTAGCACCCTGCTTACAGCTGTGTGACCTTAGACATCTCGGATTACCACTTTGGGCATTAGTTTTCTTCTCTATAAAATGGGCATAACTACAGTACTGGCCTGGGAAAACTGTTGACAAGAAAATAGATGAATTAACGTAAAAAGCTCAGACCAGCAACTGACACCGTGTAACTACTATAGATGAACTGGTTATTAATTCTTTGAAGGAGCCCTGGTGGATAATAGCAAAGTTTTCAGCTGCTACTTAAAAGGAGATCTGGTGGCTTAGTGGTAAGAAGCTGCAACACAATCCTGAAGGCACACAGTTCAAATGAACCAGTTGCTCTGTGAAAGAAGGATGGTCAATCTCCTCCCTACCATTAACTGGCTCTGAAAACCCACTGGAGGGTCAGCTATGGGATGGTTTCGACTCGCTGGTACATAACAACAACAACAACAGCAATGCCAACAACAACCTAAAAGGCTGGTGGTTCGAAGTCCACAGCAGCTCCACAGTATTACACTATTGGAAACTCACTCTAGGGGCAGTTCTGTTCTGTCCTTTAGGGTTGCTCTGAGTAGGAAACGATTCAACACACCAATTATTCTTTGAGTCAGTGGTACTAAACTTCTCTAGACCTATGATTCATAAAGCGATAAGTACTTTATTCCTCCAAAAGGGAGGAGGAGAGATATGGTAGGGAGTGGATTCTTTTCCCAAGAAGATGGGATGTGCAGAAATATCAGTCACAGGCTGGCAGCCAGTCCTGTCACACGATACCCTGGCATCTGCCCATCAGCTGATAGGCAGACAAAAGCCTGGATGCCCATGAAGCAAGGGAAGCAGGGTCTGTGTACAAAGGTGAGGACTGTGACAGCTTTGTGTTTGGGTCACCTGCAGGCCAGACCCAGAGAGGCCATGGGGTGGGATCATGTGCGCTGGATTCAGGTGGCCTGGCATTGGAGTCTAACTCTGCTGCTTGCCAGCTGTGTAGCTATACACCAAATCACAACCTCTCTGTGCCTCAGTTTCCTTCCCTGTCTGGCTCACTTCTATTGAATCCTCACAGGTTATGATGGGAAGATAAAATAGGAGGACATATCTGACAGACAGTGAGGCTCAATTAAGTGTGATAATTATTACTGCCCCTTCAGGGGATCCTCAGGAGCCAGGGACTCTGGAAGCCTGGGTAAAGAGGGCAGAGGGAATGAATACTTCATAGCCACTGTCTACATTCTTCTGGGGATCCACCGAGGACAAACATGGCTGTAGTCTGCTGCCTGGATTGGCCTGTAGGCAGGGGCTCAGGATAGTAGGGTGGCTGCCTGAGGAGGGAGCTGGCAGCCATTAGAGTACAGAGACACTGGAGGTGATGTGCTCAACAAAAGGTTGTTCAGGGCCCTGAAAGGATTGATTGTTCTAGACAAGAACAACCAAGCGTCTGGTTTCTCAGACTCTGGGGATCTTGAGTCAAAGTAAGGGATATAAATTACACACTGACCCAGTAAATATGCACCTCTGCACCCACACATGAAACATGCTTCCGGTAGTTAAAATCAGAGCAAACATGCATGTCTGACCATGTCCCGGCCCTGTTGTAAGCATTCATGTCCATATTGGCTTATTTAACCTACTCATAAGCCTACGTGTATTATCATTAGTCTACAGCACCGACCAATCAGAGCACAGCACAATTTCAGCAATGGAAACGTGACCCAGACATGGTTAGTGGGTCCAGCATGGGCATGTGACCCAGCTGGAACTCCTGGGAACTTACTGAACACACACACAAAAAGCAGAGCCAAAACCCGGAGTTAGAATCTTGGCAATATCATGGAAACACCTGAATCCAGCTATGCCTGAAGCAGGCTGGATAAGTTACAGAACCAATCAATACACTAGCTTTTTAAAGACTGAAGCCAATTGAGTCAGGTTTCTTATTAATAACTTGCAAGCAAAAGATGTGACTGATGCAGACGGCTCTGAGTGAGAAGTCCTCTGGGGTCGAGATGGGGGTTAGTGGCCCAGTGCAGGCAGGGCACTCACAGCGCTCGCTTTGCATGTAGTGGGTCACCCCTTCCAGGGTAAGCTCGTCCAGCAGACGCTCCTTCTGGGTGCCCAGGCCTAATGTCTGGGAGAAGAGATTCCGCAGGAAGTCCACTGATAAGAAAGAGACACCAATGTGGTAGGTGTTGAATCAGATACATGGGGTGCCCCTGACCAGCCCCTGCTTCCCCAGCCTCCTCACAACTACAAGTACTGGCACCACTTCTATTGTGACACCTTGAATGTCCGTCCTGAAATCCTCGACCGAGGGGACCCTAGAAAGATACTCACTCTCTGCTTCTCCACCAGCGGCTCCTCCTTCAGTGTCTGAATTAGAATCCGAATCCTGAAATGGGGGTAGGGTGGGGTGGGCAGGCCAGAGAAGTGGGGTCAGGGAGGATGGAAAGAGGTGAGGGTGACACTGGGGCTTGGGGAGCAGGCTGTGAAAGTGGGAGGCAATGGAAAGGAAGCCCTAGCGGGTGGGGTGTAGACTCTGGGCTGCTCCTCTTTAGGGCATAGCCTCTTGTGAGGGACTTCCCTGAGCCTCAGCTCTCCGCATCTTTGAAATGGGGCTCAGACGGCTCATGGGGGGCGAGTGCACACAGGTGAGATCCTTAGAACAGCACCTACAGAGGGCACTTATCACCACACCCTTGTGCCCTCGTCCTCTCTCATGCACACCCCCTGTAGTTCCCACAGCATGGGCTCACCAGCCCTCACCAGCAGCCCTGCAGCAGTCCTCATGGAAGTCACTCCTGGGAATAGTGGTCCTCATCCTATCAGGCCCCGCCAGATCTCCCCCACTAAGCCCCAGCCCATCCACTCTGCTCCAATAACCTCCATCATCTATTCTTCTTTGGACCCAGCTCCCACCCTGCAGGTCTGTGGGTCCTCTTTACTCTCTCTCTTCACCTTCCCTGGGCTACCAAACCTCCCCCCCCCCGGCCCCGCCCCATGTCTGTGAACTCAACCTTCTCACTGATGATGCCACCTCTATCTGCGGCATTCTTGGTACCTCCCTGTGAACAGCCTGCAGGACCATCACTTTTATTGTGTCCCAAAGGGGCCTTAGCATTTTCTCCAAATCTGGTCTTTCCCCTAGGCCTCATCTCAGGGGACTCACTGGGTCCCTGAGCCAAAGCTCTGACCTTATCTTGGCACCTCCTGTTTGCCTCCCCTGCTTCCTGCCATAGTTCTGGGGCCTCATTCAGCCTCCTGAGCACCCTTCCTTCTCCTCCCACACCTGGCCTAGCAGTTCCTCTCAGTCCAGGCTCGCCCTGCCTCTCTCTGGGCTGTGGCCCATTCTTGATCACATGAAAGGCCCTTCCTTTTGGCTTCCCAAGTCATTCAATTAGGGATACATGTAGTGTCCATCAAGATGCCAGCTCCATAAGGGAAGGGACTCTGTCTGTCATGTTCATTACTGAATGTATGGGACCTAGACATGGCCTGCTGTATGCAAGACTAGGACTGGACCTGGGAATGATCTGGCAAAAACATAAACTTGATGACCTCACTCCCTTGCTTAAAACCCCTCTGATAACACCCTCCCTGTCATTCACTGCCCTGATTTTAAGGGTTTTTTAAAAATCAGAACCTCTCCTCTCAAATGGTGGAAATTATGGCAAGAAACTGACCAAGACTTGTTTCTAATCTGTGGAATCAGTTTAAATTAGTATGTCAATCCTATAAAGGACTAAGTAAGCACAAGTCAACTCATGCTTATTAAGTGCTTTTGAGTAAGTCACCCCTGTCCAAGACTAAGGATTTACTCTGAATAATTTTAGTTTCCTCTTTTCTTGTTTCCTTCAATGCATATTCCTGGGTCCATCCATGATCGAGGTAACTTGTCATACATTATAAAGAAGACTTTCTAAGGGAGCTCTGGTGGCCTAGTGGCAAGACGCTGCATTGCAATCCCAGAGGTATGCGGTTCAAATCCACCAGATGCTCTGCTGGAGAAGGAGGGGGCAATCTCCTGTACCAGTCAGATCTGATTTGACGGTACACATAAAAATAATACAAAAAAAAATTTAAAAAAAAAGAAGACTTTCTGAACAAACTGGCTCTAGTTACAACTGCAGTACATATATCACACCCCAAAATCAACTGCTATCAAGCCAACTGGACTCCAAGCATCCCCACTCAGAGTTAGAACTGTGCTCCCCAGAATTTTCAAGGTTTTGCTTTTCAGAAGCTTATCACCAGGCCTTTCTTCCAAGGTACCCCTGGGTAGGTAAAAACCCATCAACCTTTTGGTTAACAGTTGAGCATGTTAAATGTCTATACTAGCTAGGGACTCCCAGTATCTCTTTTAGCTTTCTTTTTCTTTTTTTGAACACTTTAACATGTTTTAGATGAAAGCCCGCACAGCACCCTTAACCTCCTATGTAACAATTTACCTGCTAACTGTTCTGTGGCACTGGTGGCTATCCCTGCAAAGTGTCAGGACTCTCTCCTCCTTTATCCTTCCTTGCCTGTTTCCAGGAGCCCTGAAGATACAGTATGCAACTTGTCAGGGTGCTGGCTGCAAGACTGATAGTTTGAATCCACTAGTCACTCAGTAGTTGGAGTTCTGGTGGCTTACAGTTCAGATCCACTGGCTGGCCCAAGGATAAAAGGTGGGGAATCTCCTCCAGTGTGATTTACAATCTCTGAAAACCTGCTGGAGGGTCAGTTATGAGTTGGTTCTGCCTTGATACATAACACCAACAGCAGCCACTCAGTAGGAGAAAAACTGAGAGTGCTCTCTATCAAAATTTATAGCCTTGGAAACTCAATGGAGGGTTGTTATAAACTGGAATGGACTTAATTGCAGTGATTTTTCTTGGGTTTCGCTATCTGCCTCCCTCTCATTTCCTTGTCCCTCCTTGGCTTTTCATCTTTGCTTTTGGGCAACTGTTGGTATTTGGTGTCTTATCCTTACTTGTTTGAAGGAGCACATTCCTCATGGATATTATTGTTGATTTAAAAGCAAAACAAAATAAAAAACACCTAGAGCAAGACAAAACAGAAACCCCAAACTCTTGCCACCAAGTCAGAGCCAAGCCATAGCTGAGCACAGCAGGTTTTCAGAGGCTGTAAACTGCACGGGAGGAACTGCTCTCTGTGAGTCAGTGGCACAATTCTCTGTGGATTAAGCCACCCTTTCACTGTGTCTTCAGGTCCAGGTTCAAGTGTATTTTGGGTGATAACGCTGGCCAGGCCAGACGACCCAGTGAGCAAGGTAAGCAAATGTCCCTTGCCTAATGAGCTTTCTGCCAGAGAATGTAAATTTGAAGAGAGATTTTGATTCTGTGGGAAGGTGTTATGAGAGAGACAGACAGATGCCTGCCATACCTAGAAGTAGAATCTGTGATATAGGTGTAGAAAAAGAAAAAGAGAAGAAACTGTTATGTGGCCTAGTGGTAAGAAGCTGTGCTGCAATCCCCAAGGCACATGGTTTGAATCCACCAGCTGCTTGGCAGAAGAGGGATGGGCAGTAATCTCTTCCTGTGCGATTAACTGCCTCTGAAAACTCACTGGAGGGTCGGCTATGGGCCAGTTCTGACCAGAAGGCACACAACAAGTTAACGTAAGTAAGCCTGTGCTCCTGGGTAATCTGCTCCATGTCAGGGTTTCTCTTAAATGTGGTCTTTTTTAATACCTCTCACTTTTTGACATTCTTTTAAGGAACCTAGTAGCATAGTGGGCTATGTGTTGGGCTGCTAACTGAAAGCTCAGTGGTTCAAATTCATCAGCCACTCCTGAGGAGAAAGACTATGCAATTTGCTCCCATTAAGACTTTATAGCTTTGGAAACCCAGTGGAGGGTTGTCATGCCGTAAAAGTCCAGTAGAACAGGGTCTCTATGAGCTGTACTCATCAACATCACCTAGTAACAACAACAACAACATAACAAACATTTCATTCATGTCAGAAATAACTCATAGCTGACCCTCCAGTAAGTTTTCAGAGGCTATAAATCACATGAGAAGAGATTGTCCATCTTTCTCCCAGACAGCTGCTGAGAGATTTGGATCATGTACCTTTGGATTGGAAGCTCAGCTCCTTAACTACTACAAGACTGATAAAAACTCCAACTTCCTTCGCTAATAAAAACCCTTGTATCATAAAAAAAAAGTCCAGTAGAGGCGAGCTCTGGTGGCCTAGTGGCAAGAAGATGCACTGCAATCCCAGAGGTTAGTGGTTCAAATCCACCAGATGTTCTGCTGGAGAAGGAGGGACAATCTCCTCCTGTACCAGTCAGATCCGATTTGACGGTACACACACACACAAAAATAATTTAAAAAAAAAAGTCCAGTAGAGGGTAGCCAGAAGTAAAAACTGACTTGAAGGCAGTGGGGTAATTTTCTTTTAAAAAGTTTGCAGGTCTCCATCTCAGAAGAGTGGAGGTCAGACTGTCCTGGTATGGCTCCCATTCTCCCTGGTGTCCTTCCCCATTACAGTGCTCCTTCTCTTCCTTTATTTCTTTCTCTCCTCTTGAAGCGTCTTTTCTTTTTTTAAAAACCTACTTTATTTGAGTGAAAATTTACACATCTCATTGATTTTTTCCAGAATCAAAGTCCAAGCAAATCCTTACTGTATATTGTTATTCTCTTCATCCACTTTCTCTGATTATTAATTTTTTTCTCTCCCACTCCCATTTAATCCATAGTGTATACCTACAACTTCCTTTTGAATCAAAGCCATGCTTGCCAGGTTTGAATCTTGTATAGAACAATCCTTTTTAAGATTACAGAAGCTTTGCAAAGCCTCTGAATGTTAGAAAATGTGTAACTCATGGTACATGCCTTGTAGTCCCCTGGTCATCAAGCCAACCACTGTTGACAATCTGATGTCAATTACACATGTTCTTCCACCACCATCCCACATAAAGTTCATGTTGGAGAGGATGTGGTGAGTTGGTGGGATTGTTCTATGGTACAACCACTCTGGAAGGCAGTTTGGCGCTTCCTCAAAAGGCTGAACATAGAAATTCCATATGGCCCAGCTATTCTACTGCTTGGAATACACCCTGAGAAAATGAGAACTGAGGCACAAATGGAGACTTGCACACCAATGTTCAAAGCAGCATTATTCACCATCACAAGAACATGGAAACAGGCCAGATGTCCAACCACAGTCGAATGAATTGAGAAATTATGGTACATTCACACAATGAAATACTATGCAGCATGCAGGAGCAATGATTTTGTAAATTATTACCTAAATTGGGAGGGACTGGAGATCATTACGCTGAGGGAACTAACTCAATTCCATAAGAACAAATACTATTTAAAGTCATTATTGTACAATGAGTATGAGGATCCGAGGCGGGGAAGGGTGAAAGCAGAGGAGTGAGGATGTGTGTGTGTGTGTGTGTGTGTGTGTGTGTGTGAGAGAGAGAGAGATTAATTATGGGGTTACACAATTTGATGGGGGAGGTTGAGGGAAATGGGAAGAATCTTTTGTGAAAACTGATATATTTTAATTTTGTAAATAAACTAGTATAAAAAAGAATATAAAATAGGATGTATAGAAAGATTTTATGAAACAATGTAAATGAAAGATTGTATAAAACCAATGTATATGAATGAAAAATACTGTAAAGGTATTATTATATGAAAATAATTTTCTTTAAAAAAAGTTCCATTTTTATAGAAACAGGTCATCTCAAGTGCATGTGTTAAGCTGCTAAGTGAAAGATCATTTGTTCGAACCCACCAGCTGTTCCTCTGTAGGAGAAAGATGAGGCAGTCTACTCCTGTTAAAATGTACAGACTTGGAAACCCAACAGAAGGGTCAACATGGATTAGAATAATCTTGGTAGCAATATGTTTTAAATCTTAAGGATTAGAACTGCCAACCTTTCAGTTAATAGCCCAATCTTTAACCTTCTATATCTTTAGGGTTCTTCCCTTAAGATTTGGAGACCAGGAAACCTGATGGGGGGCTGCCATGAATTGAAATTGAGTACATTAGGTTGGGTGAGGTCTAAGGTTGCACCTCCTTCTTTTAAGCCACCATATAATATTGCATTGTATGGATGAACCATAGTTCATTTACAGCCATTTGGGCTGCTTCCAATTTTTGCCTTACTGCAGACAATGCTGTGATTTACAACTCCATTTCTCTCTCTCTCTCTGGATTTGAAAACTGCTTTTTAATATTACACTTTTATTCTCTGGACATGACAGTGGTGGTACTTGGGGAGCCAGGGAAGTATGAAACCCTGGCCTGAGAGGAAACCCTTATACCCTTAGCGTTGCTCTGCTGGGCCTCTGTGAGGCATTTTAATCACAGCATTTACACTGACCTACATCTGCAAAGCAACTTCACATCTGTGGGTGGGCTGCAGACAAAGAGGTTCTGTGGAAGGACTCCAGGGCCCTGCCCAGCTGACGCTGCTCTGCCTGCAAGGGCAGTGGAGGTGCTGGCCATGGCCTTCTAGCTTCTAGAAGGCTGTTCTGTTCCCACTTTAATCTGGAAGACAGTATGCTGAGTGTCTTGAGTTGCAAACCCTTACCTGTTCTTCTAGTCAACAGAGAGAAGACAAACTGCTTATCAACTCTGTCTCAAATGCATCATCTATACAATGGGCATACTTCTCCCAGAGCTGTGACGAAGATCAAATCAGGCAACACATATACATCACTAGGAAGAAAGGTTCATACACAGTAAGCTTCCAGCCAAAGGAGTCCTAGTGGTACAACCGACTAGTGCTTGGCTGATAGGTTAGGGGTTCGAACTCACTCAGCATCTCCCTGTCAATCTCCTCCTGTAAAGATCACAGCCTAGAAAACATTATAGTGCTGTTCAACTCGATCACATGGAGTCGTCATGAATTAGAATCAACTCATGGCTCCTAACTACACTAACTATCTCCCAGTCATCAAACTACTGAAAACATCACAGTCTTTCACGCCTCAAGGTCTCTGCACAAGCTATGTCCTCAGCTTGGAATGTCATTTGCCAATTTCTGCAGGAATTTCTAAGTCACTCCACTTAATACAAGTGTCACTATCTCAGTTTGATGCCTAGACCAGACCACATCTAGGGATGAGGTTAAGTGGAAACTGTGACCACACAAAGTTTACTCAGGGGCTCTGATAGTGTCCCAAGGTACTCACTCCAATAAACCCCTTCTAGGCTTGTCTTCTAGTGACTTCCCTGTGAGAGCTGAGGGAAGAAGGAAGCAAGGAGCCCTGGAGGGCAGACCTAGGATCCTGGGATCCTGGGATTGGAGTTCCACATATTTCTCTGATAGTCCCAGAATCCAACACACCCCAGGAAGCTGCACTCTGGGCTGGAGAGAGGGACTGGGATAGAGAGCTGGGGGCCCTGGGGAAGCTGGCTCCCCTCTACCACCTCCCCCAGAGTGGGATGTAAGAACAAGTAAATCCCTCTCTCTTCTTCCCTCCAATCCACCCTTTCCCTCCATCTCACCTGAGCCTCTTGCACCTTCCCTGCCTGGGTCTCCAGAGGGTCAGAGGCTGGGGGAGGAGGGGAGGCAGACATGGTTACAGTGCGGGGAGGATGGTTACAGCAAAAGGAAGGGGTTCAAAGTGGTATAAAGCCACCATGGAGACCCACCAATCTAGTTCTATAAGGGTGAGGAATAGGGAGGAAGGGAGGCGACTAAGACAGAGGAGCAAGGGAGAAGTTGGTTTAGGAGGAAAGATGGGCGAAAGGAAAGGACACAGGTATAGAAAAAGAGTTAGTAGGCATTAGAAAGGGCATAGTAGTGTGTGCGTTTGTGTGCTCCTGTAGAGGTGGGTAGGTTTATAGGGTGGAGGAAATTTAGAAGAGGAAATAGGAAATAGGAAAGGATACCCTGGTTGGGAGGTGGGTTTGGGAGAGCAGATCTTTTAGGGAAGGAGGTTTAGAAATACAGAATGTAAGAGGTTTAGAAGCACAGATTAGAGGGAAGAATCAGGAGTGATTCTAGCATCCTACAGTTGCCCCTAGCAACCAGGTAACCTTAGCGAAACGGGACAACGAGAACCCTTAACAATGAGGATCAAATAACATGCAATCGTCAGTAACAATGGAAAGAAGCGACCCCAGAAACCCACCAACTTAGCAAAGGTCTTTCAAATCCCCCTCCCTCATGCAGTGCTACTCGGGTCCCGAGGCCTATCTCACACAACCAGGCTCCGGCGCGGCCCGACCTCCCATTATCGCCCTCGACTCACGGTCCGGCTCAGCCATGGGCGCGGGGCCGGGGCCCTTGGGGCTGTCACCGAAAGCTCTGTCCCGTGACGGCAACGGAAGAGGAGGGGCAGGGGAAGGACGAAGAACTACAATTCCCAGAAACCATAGCGGCCGCAGACAAGAGATTCGACGAACTGAGCGCGTCCCTCCGGTTAAGGCAACTAACTATTCCAGGACTCGACTATGAGTTCCAGAGGGCTGCGCGCTAGCAGTCATGATGGAAAAGGGCTCCGGAAAATGTGGGAATGGGTTAAGAGCTGTAGTTCTCCTGAACATTCTGATTGATTTCGATTCCAGAGAGGGCGGGACGTAAGCGGTTTAGCTCATTCTTATTGGACATAGTAGCGGGGAGTGTTGGGGAATTCCCCGCAGAGCGGAAGCGCCAGAGCTCCCGGCAGAGCCCAGCGAGAGTCTGGCTGACGGGTGTCCTCTGGCCGGTGCCCCGACCCCCGCCCCGACGCAGTGAGAGGGGGCCATGGCCGGGGTCTTGTGCTTGGGCAAGGCCACAGATGCGGACGAGTGGTGCGATAGTGGCCTGGGCTCGTTAGGTCCGGACGCAGCAGCACCCGGAGGACCAGGACTGGGCTTAGAGCTGGGCTCGGGACTGTCGTGGGTTCCCCTCGTCTTCGGCTACGTCACTGAGGATGGAGACACGTGAGTGAACCTTAAACTCCCAAACAGACCCCATGGATCTGACCTCTGATAAGTGATCTTTGAAAGATCGTTTTTCTGATTCGTCAGTGATCTGATGCTATTTGTTAACCTTTACTCTAAATCTGACTTCTTATCCTTCTTACCACCTCCAAATCCTAATCTTTACTAAATAAACCCCTATCCAGTTTTATCTTAGTTGTTATTAGTATTGTTTTTTAACCCAATAGCTTCAGACTCTTCTTTCTTGCAATCTTGATCCACGTTCCTGAGATCCACATCACCAAACTTGATTTGACCTAATTTGATCCTGAAATCTTTTTTAGAACTCTCGCTCCCCTTGACTTTTAACCTCCACACATGCTCATTGATCCTCACTTCCTAATTTATGAACCTAATCTTGTTGTTGTTATGTGCCGTCGAGTCGCTTCGAGTCGCTTGCGACTCATAGCGACCCTATGTACAACAGCCCTAAACTCCACTCTGTCCTGTGCCAGTCGCACTCTCTGACACTCCCATC